>NC_062215.1:80874273-81177303 GCF_902686445.1 Sciurus carolinensis
GGATCTCTGAGCTTGGGCTAGGACAATTGCAGCTTCCAGAACAGAAAAACAAAGGGAAAAAAGACTGAGGGCAGGGAAGGGAAATAGACTGTCAAAAAATTGGGACAACTGCGAAAGATATAATATAATTGTAATGCAATACCAGAAAGTGAAGAAAGAGGAACAGAAGGAAGAAATATTTGAAACAATAATTGCTGAGAATTTCCCTTAATTAATGTTAGATAGAAAACCACAGTTCTAGAAAGATCAAAGAACACCAAACAAGAAAAATACCAAACAAATACATACGTGAGACCTCTCATATTTAACCTGCAGAAAAACAAAATCTTTAAAGAAGCCTAAGGAAACAAAACACCTTACCTCTAGAGGAGCAAAGATAAAGTACATCTGACCTCTCAGAAACTATACAAGCACAAAGAGTGAATTGAAGTATTGAAATGTGTTGAATGAGGAAAAGGGGAAAAACTAGAATTTACACAATTGCCTGTTAAAAGTGAAAAAGACTGAGGAGTTTTATTTCCAATAGAAATGCCTTGCAAGAAGTGTTTTTAAAAGTTCTTAGGAAATCATATAGGTTGGAAACTTGGATTTGCATAAAGGGATTACACTCCATTTATGTCTGACCTATCAAAATGCATAAATGCATTCTGTCATGTATAACAAATTAAAATAAAAAATTAATAGGAAAGCACAGAGAAGGAATAAATGAAGGCAAAATAAAACCTATTTTATTTGAGCTATCGGGTAAGTTTGTTCACAATAGTGGAATTGGAGAATATCATGCTAAGTGAAATAAGCCAATCCCAAAAAAACAAAGGCCGAATGTTTTCCCTGATAAGTGGATGATGATATATAATAGGGGTGGGGGGTGGGGGTGAGAGAAAAATGGAGGAACTTTAGATTATGTAGAAGGAAATGAGAGGGAGGGGGTATGAGAAATGGTGGAATGAGACAGACATCATTACCCTATGTACATGTATGATTACACGAATGGTATGAATGTACATCATGTACAACCATAGAAGCAAAATGATGTACCCCATTTGTGTACAATGAATCAAAATGCAGTCTGTAAAAAATTTTTAAAAACAACAATATTGTTTTCAATTGTATACATACACATTTTATGCTAATGTGTAAGTTAAACAAATGAAAATAGCGATGCAAAGAATGAAAGAATGAAGAATTACAATTGTTTTGTTATCAAAAAGTAGGTGCACTTACCCATGAAATGGTAGAGTATTATTTAACATTGGACTAGGATTGGTTGTAAATGTACACTGTAAACTCAAGAAGAACCACTAAAAAAAAAAAATTAATCAAATTTACCTGATGTGCTAAGAGAGAGGAAATAAAACCATAAAATTCCCATTTAAACTACAAAAGGCAGAAAAAGGACAAGACAAAAAGGAACAAAGAACAAGAGTAACAAATAGAAGACCATAGCAAATATAAATACTAATCCAACTGTGTCACTGATCACAAAACATCAGTGTTCTGAATACATCAATTACAAGAGATTGTCGGAGTAGACCAAAAAATAAAACCAAACTATAAATTGTCTGTAAGAAAAGAGCTTTAAATATAAAGCCATATATAGATTTAAAGGGATGAGACAAATAACACCATACTAACAATAACCAAAAGAAAGCAGGAAGTCAGATATGGGGGCACACATCTGTAACCCCAGGAACTTGGGAAACTAAGGTAGGAGGAGAGCAAGTTCGAGGCCAGCCTCAGCAACTTAGCCTCAAAATAAAATAAATAAAGGACCGGTGATGTTACCTGTTAGTAAAGCAGCCCTAGGTTCATTCTCTAGTACTCCCTGCCAAAAATAGTAGGAGTGGGTATATTTCAGACAGAGTACACTTTAAAGCAAGAAAGTTACGGTAATGGAGAGGAGCGCTGCTTAATAACAGGATCAGTACTCCAAAAATCTGTTACGACCCTTAATGTGTAAGTGCTTAACAATGGAACATCAAAATATGTAAGGCAAAAAACGATATAATTGTGATATAATTCATCATTTCTCCTTTCAGTTCTATTTGGAGGACTTCAAAATCTGTCTGTCAAAAAAATGAACAGATCCAACAGGCAGAAAAATCAGTCAGGATATAGCTGAATTCAAGTGTACCAACCATCAAGTGGATCCAGACTCTTAACAACAGCAGATTTCACCTTCCCGTCCAGCTCGCGTGGAACAGTCAAGGTAGACCACATAGGCCATAAACACCTTAAAAATTTAAGAGTAAAAATTGGAGAATATCTGGCCTCAGACCACAGAAGAATTAAATTAGAATCAAAGTAGTTGGCAAATCCTCAAATACATGAAGAAACACATAACATACAGATGGAAGAGATCTTTTAAAAAATCTTTTAAACTAAATGAAAAGAAAATTTATCAAAATTCATGTGATGCAGTAAAAGTAGTGCTTAGAGGGAAATTTACAACACTGAATGCATATATTAGGAAATAAAAAATATTCAAAATCATTCATCTAAATTTCTTAGGAAACCAGATGGAAAGAGCACATTAAATCCAAAACAAGAAGGAAAGAAATAAAAATTAAAGGAAAAACCAATGACTGGAGATAGGATATTAATGGAGAAAAATCAATGATACCAAACTCTGGTTCTTTCAAAAGATAAAATCAACTTTCTTCTAGACAGGTTAAAAAAAAAAAGGACATACATTACTAATATCAGAAATAAAAGAGGGGATATCACTACAGTCCCTATGTACATTAAAAGGACAATAAGGGAATACTGTGAACAACTCTGTTCCCACAGATAACCTAGATGATAACCTAGATGAAATGTACTAATCTCTTAAAAGACATGAGCTACCAAAAGTCACTCAATAAGAAATAAACAGTCTGGGGAAGGAACCAAGATGGATAGATGGATGGCTGGATACCCTCAGTGCAACTCTGCCACAGAAAAGGGTCAGAGCAGTAAAATATTTTGAGGAGAATGAGAGGGAAAACTCTGGAAATTAGCATAGAAGTAATAGGAACCCCAAAATACCATGGAGAGACAGAAAAGCAGCCTTTTCTAGAACCAAGAACAAAGCAATTTGTAACCTCAGCTGGAGCTTCTCAGCATGGGGTGAGGGTCCCAACATAGCAAGTCTCTGAACTGCCAGAGAATTCCACAGTACTTACAAGTTTTAAATCCAGTTTGGAGATGTGGTTGGTCTAAAACTGATTCTTCTGTTCCAAGGAAGTACTTACTTTGGACGTCCCCCAGCACTCAAACTACCAAAGCAGCCACTACTAAATGCCATCTTGGCTTACAGACTGGCAGCTGAACGATTCCCTCTACCAGGAGTTGGGCCAGTGAGCCCCCTATAGCTTCCTGCAACTTCCCAATCAGTGACTACTGTAGCCACAGATGTGAGTCCCACCTGGGTTTGCTGTGTGGGTATGAGGGAAGGTCTCCTCTTTAGTCCCCAACCTAGGGACCATAGCCACTGTTGCAAAGCCCTGCTTTACCCACTCCTATCCCCTGGGAGTTGGGAAAGTTCCCAGCCAAGCCCCACAATTGCAGGAATATGGCAACCAGTGACCCCAACACTGCTAACATCTAAATCACCTTGGAAGGATCTAGAAAAGTTTTCCTTCCTAGTCTGCAACCTTGGGACTGCAGCTGCTAGTGCAAAAAGTTCATCATTACTCATATTTGTCCCTAGGGCCCAGAGGAAAGGCACATCTGTGTTCACTATAAATACTAATACTACAAGCCTCATTCCCAAAAGCTTTCTCCACATGACCTAGGGATATTCCCACCCATGCCCTGCAGCTCCAGGACCACAGATACCAAAGCCACAAACACTAGCATCCCCCAGGCTCAGCCCGCAGAATCCAGGGAAGGTTTCATTCCTGTCCTACATCTCAAGAAATGTGGATACCAGTGTCATGCCCAAACATGACCTGCACATGCCCCATATAACCTAGGGACCATCTCCATAGCCCATAGGCTAGACTACAAATGCTGGTGTCAAAAGCTTGGCACCACTTGTCCACTGGGGCCTGAAGAAGGTATCATCTGAGTGTCATTGTTCCACAAAAACACCTAACAGCACTACAAGTCCCAGCGCCAACTGGAATCACCCCATGGGACTTAAAGAAGGTTACTTTGTGTTCCAAAACCTTGAGTCCATGGTTACAAGTGTCACAGATCCCAGCCCCCCTGTGCTTAACAAGCAGGCCCTCCAGAGCTGTGGCTGCTGGTGCCACAGGCTTGAGCTTCTCCCACATTCACCCTGAGAGTCTGGGAAGGGTTTTCTTTACATTCTGTAGCTCAGGAAAAATGCCTGTTGGTGCCACAACCCTTGGCATAACCTGCACTTGCTCTGAGGGACCTGGAGAGAGTCCTTTTCACCTTCTGTACCACCAAGACAGTCAGCTGCCACTACAAGCCCCAGTGTCATCAGGGCTCAACTCTTTGAAAGCCTACACCCATTGCAAACCTGTATAGTTTAACTGTCTTCACGAATTGCTGCAGTTTAGATATTGAGGAACTCGGACACTACTGACATCAATCCAAGAGGAAGAAATCACACAAAAGCTGTTTTTGAGCTTCCCTATAACCAAAGACAAAGCACCCAACTGACATATCTAAATTAAAAGAAAAAAAAACTTTTCTTAAAAAAGCTACTGTGTAAAATTGGGAGAAATGAACATGCAAGAGGATATAAGTAAACAGTACAAAGAAATAAGAAAACTTGGGATGTGAATGAGAGGTTCACCAAAGAAATAGAAATCACTGAAATCTCCAATTAATGAAATAAAAATACAATAGAGAGCTTCCCCAGTGACGGGAACAAGCACAAGAAAATAATTTCTGAACATAATGTCTTTGAATTAATCTGGTCTGATATGTCAAAAAGGGGATGAGGTGAGAGAAAACGTATTTCACAGAATAACAGCTTAAACCTTCCTAAATCATCCAAGAAATGTAGACACCCAGAATTGAGAATCTCAAAGAACCTTAACTAGATTCAATCAAAACAGACTTCCAGGGTGTATTATAGTAAAATGTCAAAAGTACAAGATAGAACTCTAAAAACAAGAGAAATCATCAAGACATATATATATATATAAAATAAGATCCATTACGCTTATAGCAGATTTTGCAGCAGAAATCTTACTTAGATATAAATTTAACAAAACATGCATAAAATCTGTATGAAGAAAACCGTAGGATACTAATGAAAGAAATCAAAGAACTAAATAAATGTTCATGGATAGGAAGCCTCGATATTGTCAAGATGTCAGTTCTTCCCAACATGACCTATAGATTTAATGAAAGCCCAGTCCCAAAAATGAAAGTCCCAAACCCCAGAAAGTTATTTTGTGAATATCACCAAACTGATTCTAAAGCTTCCAGAAGAAGCAAAGACCCAGAATAGTCAATGCAGTGTTGAAGAACAAAATTGGAGAACTGACATTACCCAACTCCAAGACGTACCATAAAGCTGCAGTACAGACAGCACTGTACTAGTGAAATTTTAGGCAAATATGGGAGATGGGTATAACAAAATAGAGACCTCAGAAATAAACCCACATTAACATGATCAGCTGGTCATTGACAAAAGCATGGGCAATAAAATGGATAAAAGGAGCCATTTCAAGGAATGATGTGGAAACAACTAGGCATTCACAGCAGGGAACTGAATCTAGACCTAAGACTTATACCCTTTAACTGAAAATGACTTGTACACTAAATGTTAACCATAAAACTAGAAAATGCCTAGTAGAAAACTCAAAAAGACCTAGATCTTGGATTTAGTGTTGACTTTTTAGCTGTAGCAGCAAAGGCATAATCCATTAAAGAACTGATAAACCAACTTCATTAAAATTAAAATTTTCTTATCTGCAAGAAACATCGTCAGGTCAATTGAAAGACAAACCACACTCTGGGAGAAAATATTTGCAAAAGACACATCAGATAAAGGACAGTCATCAAAAATATACAAAGACCTCTTAAAACACAACAATAAAAATCTGAACAATTGGTTTTAGAAATGGGCCAAAAAACCTTTATAGACACCTCACCAATTAAATAGAGATAACATATAACCATAGGAAAAGATGCTCCATTCCATGATATCTGTGAAATCATCTCTAAATAATGAGATACCACTACATGCCTATTGGAATGGCCAAAATCTAGAATGCAGATAACCCTAAATATTGTGACAATGTGGAGCTCATTCATTGTTGTGAGAATGCAAAATGGTACAATTACTTTGGAAGACTCGTGGGTTTTTTTTTTCTTTTCTTTTCTTTCTATTTTTACAAACCTAAACACACTCTTACCATAAAAGGTAGCAATTGTGCTTCTTAGTATTTAGCCACAGGAGTTGAAAACTTATGTCCATACAAATACCTACATATGGATGTTTATGACAGCTTTATTCATAATTGCTAAAACTTGAAAGCAACCAAGATGAGATTTAATAAGGTAGGGAATGGATAAACTGTTTTATATCCAAACAATGGGAATATTATGCTGCACTAAAAAAGTGAGCTATCAAGCAATGAAAAGACATGGAAGCTCAAAAGCACATTACTAAGTGAAAGAAGCCAATCTGAAAGACTACATACAAAATGGTTCCAAGTATTTGACGTTCTGTACAGCAAAAAAAAATCACTGAATGCCAGATGTTGGGACACAATAGTAGAGCACTGAGAATTTTTAGGACAGAAAAACTATTGTTTTCTACTACAATGGTAGATATTTATCATTATACATTCATCCAGACTCATAGAATGTAGCACAGTGAACCCTAATGTAAACTATGAACTTTCATAATGATTGTCAATGTAGGTGGATTTTAATAAATGTGCTGGGGTACAGGGATGTTGATAGTGGGAGAAGTTTTTTTGGGTGGCGCAGGGAATATACAGTGGCACTATACTTTTTACCCAATTTTGCTGTGAAACTAAAACTTCTCTCAAGTTTATTTAATAAATAAAACATAATACGTACAGTTAAAGCAACATGAAGCCGTTCCATTCTTGCTCAACACGTCTCTAGCCTCATTCAAGAAGTGTTAATTCCATAATCCATCAAAAAATATTGGGCAAAAAAGTTACAGAAAATGTAGGTTAAGATCAGATCTAAAGATTCATCAGAGAGACAGAATAATGGTCCAAATTCACAAGACTAAATAATAAGATCAGGGGTCCTGGTGTCAGATGCAGGTTTAAGTCCCTGCAAGTTTCTCTGCCTCTCTAGCCTATTTCCCCTTCTATAAGGTGGGGTAATGTTACGGTTTGGATGTGAGCTATCCCCCAAAGTTCACATGTGCAACAATACAAGAAGGGTTTGGAGAACAAATGATTGGGTTGTGAGAACCTTAACCTAATCAGTGAATTAATCCCCTTATAGAATTTAATGAGTGGTAACTGGAGGAGGTGGGCATTGGGGGCATGACTTTGGGGTATAGATTTGTACCTGGTGAGTGAAGTCTCTCTGCTTTCTGGTCATCGTGTGAGCTGCTTCTCTCTGCCACACTCTTCCACCATGATGTTCAGCCTCACCTTGAGCACTGAGGAATAGCACCGGCTGTCTATGGACAGAGACCACTGAAACCATGAACCCCCAAATAAACTGTTCCTCCTTTACATTTTGTTCTGGTCAGGTCTTTTAAGTCACAGCGGTGAAGAGGCTGACTAAAACGGGTAATGAAAGTCCCCTCTCCTCCAAGAATGTCACAGATATGAATTACAAATGCATTTCCCTGCCCCATATGGCCCCTGGCACATGTGTTCACCTGTTCCATACTTAAGATGAGGACTAGAGGCAGACACAAGGATCACCTGCCCCTCACAAAGTTTTCAGCTACAGAGACAGGCGGTAAACATTAATATTGAAAAAACATGTAGAATTCCTGTGGCAAATGGATTTAAAGAAATTATAAATACCTTTGTGCAATAATTAGCTGCCATCCACACCTCTCACCCTCCTTCTCCAGTTAACTCTTGTTTACCTGCCTGACCTCAATTTAAAACCTGCTATCCCACTCAGAGGAGCCTCCCCTGATCCTCTGAACTCATTTGCGGCTCCCTGTTTTGGTAACACAGTTTTTCTCTTTCGTGGTAATTTGTGTGTTGGAGTATGGGATGCCTCACTCCTTCAGGAGCGGAGCTAAGTAAAGGAAGGGAAGAACTGCTTTCTTAGTACAATAGCTACCTGGCAACAGCACTTGCTGCCTGGTAGGTGCCCAGGAGATATTTGCTTAATTAATGGTTTATCCTTACAACCATGTGGTCTGCATCTGCATCTTTCTTCCTTCTCGGAACACTGCTTGTGATGACCACAGATGCTGCTGAATGTACAGAGGTAAGAGTCTCCCAGGTAACGATGGTGTCCAGGTCTTCTTCCAGACACAACTGGAAGCGACCATCAGAACTGCCACGGGATTGTGGGGCACTTGACATTGTTCACAGCACATTAACTCTTCTTCTCTCACCTGGAGCAAGATGGCTGATGCTAACCAAGTGCATCTGTTTCCAGGGGGCCTGACTCATGCAAGGTCAGGACTGCTTTTAGCATTACCTTCAAATAGTGTCTGCTCCCTCTTCCCAAGACCCTCCAAGTCTGTTTATTGGGAAAATCACTAAATCATTCTAGAATTAGATCATGAAAATTTGAGCAAAAGTAGACTTCCTGTGCCAATGCACACCCGGCCTCCTCCCCACCTGCTGCTAGGGAAGAGAATGAAAAGGTGAGCCATCCCAGCATTAGAACAATCAGCGTCTCCATCCCCTGCTGTGGCAAACATGCCCTCTGAGGAGGCAGCTGAGGCCTGCCAACCAGCCAGGGCCCCCTCTTTAGTGGACCTCCAGAGTTTCCCAGTGCACAGGCAGGAGCTGCAGGTTACCTTCCCCTTTAGAGGAAGAAGTCCTGACCCACCCCACATCTCAGAAGATCGAAGGTCATCAGAGGAAGTCTGACTGAGAAAATAGGTGTCCTGCAATCATTCCATGAATACTTAGCAGTCTCTTCTCAGGAGACAGAAATACTAACAGAGCATGAGAAGAAGTGGAGAGTGATTTTCGTCCCACTAAACTCCTTAATGGGCACTTTCCCAGTCATTGCTCAGCTGAACTAAATGACCACCCAGGCACTTGAGTTTCTCCTCCATGTAATGCAAATTCCAAACCCTTGTTACCCTAGTGAAGTAGAGATATAGGGCTGGGGATATAACTTGGTGGTATAGGACTTTCCTGGCACACATGAGGCCAGGAGATTGATCTCCAGCTCTGCAAGAATAGTGAAAAAATAAGATATAATATATACATTATTATATATATTACATGGAGAGAGAGACGGAGACACACACAGGCACACACACACAAGTTCTCCAAAATGCTAGACACTTCTAGTCCCAAGCATTTCAGATAAGGGATACTCAACCTGTGTTATTCTCCCCATTTCACAGTTGAGAAAATACTCTGAGAGATTAAATACTCTTGTTCATGGTCACACTGCTGCTTATTGTTAGAGTTGGAAGTCAAACTTGGGTATTTTGAACTAGTCCATACTCTTATGTATTATTTTTCATCCTTAAGTAAGAGTAACTGATCTCAGTGGCATTCCATGGAATTATTTTAAGATCCTATTTAAGCTTGGGATGCTTTTGGAGTGGGCATCTATGTCTCCCTACGTAACTTCTAGGGCCTCTGGCAACTAACTGGTGCTGGGATCACCCCTAAGTCTCCTTCTTTCCTATATTATCTCATCTCTCCTCAGTCTTCCTTGATGCCCCTCTGCACACCTGTCTGATGACCACTCACACTCAAGAGATCTCTTACCTAGGGTTTAGAATCTACTAATCCAGTAGGCAAGAATACAACTGTAGAATGTACACAATCAGCAGTACCTGGCACTTTCCAGCCTGTGCACAAGGAGGAGCACAGGTTAGTGAGATGGAAGACCAAGGCCACACAAGAAGGGAAAGGTGGAGACCTGCCCAGTTTCTCTGGTCCCTGGCCTGTAGGGTTTCTCTCTGCCTGCTGAGACATGACCTAAAAGATGAGTTTAGCTAATGTATGTAGTTTGGGAATTTTCTATCCAAAATTAATCAAAGACCAAGACTGTCAGGTGATAAATACATAGATACTTATTGATCACCTTGTGTGTGCATAGGGGCCATGTACTGGAATTTCCCATCAAGTCTCAACTTCAAATATTCTATCCCGCCATTCCCATAAGTACTCTGCTGTCAAGGCATGGATTCTGCATTGTCATTCAGAATGTGTCATGACCAATACTCCAAGAAGGCAGGGACCTTGAGTCCCATCCACTGGAGACTCCCCAGCACCTGGCATAACATAGATGTATAGTTTCAGTAAATACTTGTTGAAAGAATGAATGTCTGGAAGAGGTAAGTCTCTTGCATTCCTGCACCTTTTGCTAGCACAGACACTGACAGCCTTTGTATTGGACTAGCATTTCAAAGATGTTTGTACAGCAAACAGCCTTGGAAGGTAGAAATGGTGTCTCCTCATGGAGAAGAGGGTAGATTTGTTTGCAACCCATTACAAATACATGTGAGTTCTTTTATAATAATATAAAATATACCTGACATAATGCTATGGTTTGAATACCTGTCCTCTTCAAAACTCATGTTGAAAATTAATTGGCTATGTAACATCTTAGGAGGTGTGACTTTTAAAAGGTGGTTAGGCCATGAAGGTTCCATCATCATGGGTAGGCTTAATGCCTGACTGAAGGGGCTTGGGCCCTCTGTCTTGGCCCTTCTGTCTTTCGATACATGATCACAGGGAGAGAAGACCCTCAATAAGATGCTGGCACCTGAACATTGTACTTCCCAGCCTCCAGAGCTGTGGGCCAGTAAGTTTCTGTTCATTGTAAATTACCCAGTCTCAGATATTCTGTTGTGGCACCACAAAATGGAATAAGACCATAAATAATACAAATAAAATAAGGGGGCAGGTTTGTTTCCTGTCCAACACTAAACAAAAAATTTTAAATTCCCTAATGTGGAAGTTTCTTTGCTGTAATGCAAATCCATCAGGGCAACTCCATATCCCTTCTGTGGGACTTTGAGGGAAAGGGGAACCAATGCAAACATAAAGTTCACATTGTGTAATAACATCCTTCAATTCCCCTCCAAGGGTCTAGTATCTTCTACCAGCAGCCAGTTAGTTGTAGCAGGCTGACTTGTCAGCATGAAAATCAGGTAAAAGCACAGGACCTTCACAGTTCCGGACAGTTGTCTAGTACCTGGCTAGGTGGTTCCATACACTATTATACTCAGCCACGACAGCAACCGTGTAAGGAACAAATAAGGAAACCCAAGGCTCGGAGCAAGTTAGGGACTAACTGTAATTCTAATTCGAACTCCTATTTCTACAACTAGAACCAGGAAAAGCTTATTTATAGCACAGGCTTATTTCAGTGTTACTGTAAAGTGGTGTTATAAAGTAGGACCTCGATGAACTTCAGCTTCATGTCTTCATTCCTTCCTTCTCTAGGAAAAACTCCAGCTACCACAGAAAGAACCTACAACATTTGCAATGCCCTAATGTTGTCAGATAACCATCTTAATAAGAACTACAAAAACAAAACAGTAAGGGGGAGAAGGGTCCCTAACCACTTGTGGAACCTACAGACACCCATTATGGCGAGATTCTATAAGATAGGCATCAGGGGTCCACAGGAATCCTTTAATGTCTTACAATTTCTGTGGGAGACACTGGTAGCTGCACAATTATGGCTGAAGGCAACCTGACTTATAACAGGAATGCCCCATTTTTAAACAGAGCCCTCAGGTCAGGTCTCAAAACAACTGTGGCTTCCTTTTCTCTGAAATAACCAAGCTCTAAGTTCAAGGCACTTGAAAGAGATAGCTAAAATACCACCTAAAGTAAACGGAAGCTGTCTAGCTTGTCTGACAACCTAGAACAGGGAATTTTCTCAACTGCTTTTCTTGTACTAAAGAAATCAAGCTAATAATTTAAGGAAATTTTCTTGTAAAAAAAAAAAAAAAAGCAGAGGACTGCTAGAGTTGATGAAAATAAAGTGTCCCTTCAGAGTAATAAAATACACAACAGAATATAGTCTTGCTAAGAATATAGCTTCTATATATTGCCTTATATTCTATGTATTGCTCTATATGTTTAGCAATATAGACCATACCTATATCATATAGGTATGATCATAACTTAAGGCATAATTGTTATAATGCGTGTATTTGGAAAACATGGATTTTTGGTTGGAAGTTTAATCACTCTGGCAAGGCAAAGCATCCACTGGAGTTAAGGCTGAGAAGGGGGAAATGTAAGCAAGAGTGTCAAGAAGGTCAGGACACATTTGTGTTTTCATCTCTAACTCCATCTAATCTAAATTCGTCCCCCTTTTCGTGTCGGTGACAATGGAAGATCCTCTATGGAAGCTTGAACTCTTACCTTTAGGTCTCTGGACTCCTTGACTAGTGATTCCCAGTGCAGGGGAAAGGAGCAGTAGAGAAAGGGGAGGTTTTGTCTTTTAGGTAGGCATTGTCCAGCCTCGGTGTTCTGATATGCCACCTTATGGGGCCATGTCTCCAGGAATGAAGATCACCTTCTCAAAGAGTCCTATTTCCTCCTGCACTGTGGGTTCCAACCCTGAAAGTGAGCCAGCAGGAAGAAGGCTGAGAGAGCATCACCCTCCAGGGAAGGGCTTCAGGAAACGAGCACAAATGGGGCAAGCTAGCAGTTGCATACCTTTCTGGGCAGCAAGTCCAAAACTTTAACATTCAAGAAATTCTGTGACCTACCAGAAACCTTCAGAGCCATGGAGTTTTAGTTTACATCCTTCTTGGAGGCCCAACCTTCTGTGAGAACTACACAGATATAACTACTAGCTATTTGCAAGGTCAAAGTGCAAATGCATGGTCCCTGGACCACACTTGTTTACACTCTCTCTGTTTTTCTTCTACCTGCTTTTCACTTCCCCAAAAATCCAATAAGAAAGAAAAGAAATGGAAATACTGGTAAAGAATCAGGAAGAACACAATGATGTAGGAAGAGTAAAGGAATGTTTTATAGGGAAGAGAGAGCCAGAGGTATTTCTGAAGGAGCAGAGGAAAAGACACCTTGGTATACCCAAGTGTTTTTTGTTTTTTTGTTTTTTTTTAATTCTGAAGTAGGTGCCAATCTTACAACAATCTAAACATAAGCTAGTGTTTTGTTGCCACTAATGCAATTGGATTTATGAAATTTAATTTTCTAGTTAATATAACCCTGCAGTCTACCATGGGAATGTGTTTGAGCCCACAGTATTTTTAGCAGATATCAGAACAAAAAGTGATAACTATCTACTGCTCTCTTCCCATATCTGAGCTCAGGCCAAACCCAGCTCGCATGTGTGGTACTGTCTATAAGCCCACTGGCTGCTGAGTCTTTGGGGTGGTCCAGATGAGAAGTAAGCATTGGGAAAGCAACAAAAACATAACAGGTTCAGATAAGGACACTCCAAGAAAATAAAATTACATGCCAGTAGCCCTGAGGAACATTGATGCAAAAATCCCCAACAAAATACTAACAGATCAAATTAAACTGCACATTAAAAGTATTATTTATCATAATCAAGTATAATTTATCCCTGGGATACAAGAGACAGTTCATTAAGAACAAATCAACAAATGTGATATATGATATTTTTGTCAGATTAACAGAATGAAGGACAAAACCATGATCGTCCCAATAGATAAAGAAAAAGCACTTGACAAAATGCAACTTTGCTTCATGATAAAAACCCAAAGGAGACAGAGCAAGATGATGACTGAGGAAAATTCTTCTGGTGATCTCTCTGCACCAACACCAAGTGGAACAGTTAGTCACATACCAAACCACCTTCACAAGGGTTAAGGAACTCAGGCAAGAGACCATAGTGCTTGCATTTAGTATAACAAAATAAAAATAGGCATTGAAGGAGGCAGGAAGGAAAGAGATGACAGTGTCAACCCACCTCCAAGTCTAAGCAACCCAGCAAGGAGAGAGATGCCTCTGCTTGGAGGAGAAAGAGAGAATTAAATACTGGACTTAGACTTGAAACCCAATACTAAAGTGAAACCCAGTGCTAGGCAGAGTCCTGTGACCCCCTACTACCAGCCCAATATACTCCAACTGAGTCACTGGAACTTCATTAGGCCAGGTAGGACTCCACCTACTAGGGAGCAGGGCATGAAAACTAGCACAAGCCTTTGTCTTGGAGCCCAGTAACAGGCCTGCTGAGGCTAGACCCAGCACATGGCAGAAACTGAAGGTCCCATATTGCAGGTAAAGCTCATAGAGCCTTTAGGCCAACTCCAACATCAACAGAGACCTGTGCACTGGTAGGACACACCAAAGTTTCGGCCTACATCAATTACAGCTTTGGAGTGGGCCTAAACTGCACCTCCCTTTCTCCAGGATTCTGTGGGTCCATGTGGCTTGAGACTCAGGTCTGACCCAGTCTAGTGCCAGCCTTCGTGGCCAAGGGTCTGTCTCCACCACTCATCCACCAACCTCAGACAGTACAGTTATCACCAGGCTAGTGCACCCAGAACACTAGAACCCTGGTGTCCTGAACCAGAGAACTGTGCCACAGTGAGATGCACTCATGTTGTAGCCTGCACCACCACTGCCTCCAATGTGTGGACCTTGATGCACCCCTAAAACATTCTTGGGCTGAAAAATATACTAGTGAAATTTAAAACGCTACAGAAAGCAGCAATAGCAAAATAGATCAAACAGAAGAATTAGTGAGCTCAAAAAGGCTATTTGAGGGGTTGGGGAGATAACTCAGTCGGTAGAGTGCTTGCCTTGTAAGCACAAGGCCCTGGGTTTGATCCCCAGCACCCAAAAAAACAAAACAAAACAAAAGGCTCTTTGAAAATATACAATTGGAAGAGAAAAAAAAGTAATGAAGAAAAGTTTATGAGAACTTTGGAAAAGTATTAAAAGAGCAAATATTCAGTACATTGAGATCCAAGAAAGATGCAAGAATGTCAAAGTGGTAGAAACTACTAAAAACAAACAAACAACAAAAAAAGAAAACTGAAAACTTCTCAAACCCAGATAAGAAAACGAATATCCAGACACAGAAAGATGAAAGGTCACTAGTCAAATTCCACTCAACCAAGTCTACCCCAAGACATAATCAAGCTTTCCTAGGTAAAAGATAGAGTCTCAAGACTTCAAGAGAAGAGAAACAGATAGCCATACTAATATCAAATAAATTATACTTTAGATCAAATGCAGCAAAATGAGAATGTCATTATATAATGAAAAAGGATTCAATTCACAAGAGGAAATAATAGTCCTAAGTACATATGCACCCAACATTGAACAGCCAAATATATAAATCAAGTATTAAAGTAACTCAATACAATAATAGTTAAGGACTTCAACATCTTTCAGCAATAGACAGATTATCCAGATAGAAAAATCAACAAAGAAATATCAGAGTTAAATTGCACCCCAGATAATATGGACCTAAAAGTTATCTTCAGAACAGTCCTGCAATGGCTGCTAAAGAAACCCTTTTCTCATCAGCACGTGGAATGTTCTCCAGGTTAGATCACATGATAGAAAACAAAACAAGTCTTAACACATTTTTAAAAAATTAAAATCCTATTATCTTTTTTGACCAAAAAAATGGAATAAATCTAGAAAACAAAAATAAGAAAAACTTTGGAAACTATACAAATACATAGAAATCACTCACTTTTGGACAACCTATGGCTCAAGGAAGAAATTAAGGAGGAAATTTAAAAATTTTCTTAGGCAAATGAAAATGGAGACACAACATACTGAAACCTATGGATACAGCAAAAGCAGTACTAAAAAGTTTACAGCAACCAATGCACACATCAAAAAAGTAGATAGGTGTCAAACAACATATCACTGCCTTTCAAGAAACTAGAAAAAGAAAGGCATAATTCCCAAATTTGTTTAAGGAAAGAAATAATAAAAATCAGAGCAGAAATAAATAAAATGATCTTACAATATATATAAGCAGAACAATGAGAGATTACATTCCATTTATGTAGGCTCTATCAAAATGTATAAATGCATTCTACTGTCATGTATGACTAATTAGAATAAAAAAAAGAAAAAAGAAATAAATGAAATGGAGACTAAACAAATAAAAATGTAATATAAAAGACCAGTGAAATAAAGGACTGGTTCCCCAGAAAGATACAATGACAAATCATTAACTGGATTAAGAAAAGGAGAAAAAGGACTCAAATAAATAAGTGATAAAAATGAGGGCATTCCAACTCACACCACAGAAATGAAAAGAATCGTTAGAGAGTATCATGAACAAGTACATGCCAATAAATGCGATAATCCAGAAAAGGGGACACATTCCTAGGTATATACAATTTATTAAGACTGAAGGGGCTGGGGAGATAGCTCAGTCAGTAGAGTGCTTGCCTTGTAAGCACAAGGCCCTGAGTTTGATCCCCAGTACCCCAAAAAAAGACTGAATTATGAAGAAATAGAAAACCCAAAAACACCAATAACAAGAGGCAAGATTGAATCAGTAATTAAAAAAAAGAAAAGCTCCTCTCAAAGGAAAGCCAAGGATGACTTGGCTGCTGAATTCTACCAAACATTTAAAGAAATAATACCAATTCTACCAATTCTCCTTATTTTTTAAAAAGGGAAGGAATTCTTCTAAACACACTCCATAAGGCCAATATTATCCTAATACCAAAACCAGATAAGGCCACAAAAAAGGCCAATATCTTTGATGAATGTAGATGCAAACATTCTCAACAAAATATTAGCAAACTAAATCTAATAGCAAATTTAAAAGATTATTTACCATGATCAAGTGCGATTCATCTCAGGGATGCAAGGATGTTTCAGTATATTCAAATCAATCAGTGTGATTCACCATACTAACAGAAAGGGCAAAAACCATATGGTCATCTCAATTGAAAAAAACATTTGATAAAATTTAATATCCCTTCATGAAAAGACGCTGACAAATTAGGCATTCAAGGGCAGTACCTCAACATAATAAATGCAATTTACAATAAACTAACAACTAACATTATATTGAATAGGAAACAACTGAAAGCTTTCTAAGATCTGGAACAACACAAGGATGCCCACTTTCACCATTTTATTCAACATGGTTCTGGAAATCCTAGCCAGAGCAATCAAACAAGAGAAAGAAATAAAGGGCATCCAATTTGGAAAAGAAGTAGTCAGATTGTCTACTCTGCAGATGACATGATCTATGCATAAAACCACAAAAATCCACCAAAAAAAATCTAAAACCCTACTAGTAATAATAAATGAACTCAGGAAAGTTGCAGGATACAAAATCAACATACAAAAATCACTAGCACTACTGAAGGATCCAAGATGGTGGACTAGAGGGAAGCTGCATTCCTTTTCGATTTGTGACTCTGGATACAAGCAGAAGAAATACCATTTTTCTGAGAGGCAGTCTTCACTGCCCACTGACACCCTGCAGCTTACCCCCGATTCGTCCACAGTGATAGCCTATCCTCTGCCAGCATATTGCCTGCCTTTTAAATGCAGATCACTCGCTGACCACCACCTATCATCCACCTTTTGCTCACCTCTTGCCTGCCCGTTGCCTGCCATCCCCCATCACCCAACGACCACCCACCAATTGTTTGCCATTAGCCTGCAGACTCCCCCCTCTCACACCACAGACCACCATCAGATCACCTGCTGCCCTCTGTCATCTAGAAGTCCATTGTCACAGTACCCACAGGTTTGGTTACACATAGCCACCACCATCTTGAGACACAGCCAGGGCCTGCAGGTTTGCTGCCACCATCTCAGGGCATAGCACCTCAGTCTGGGGACACAGGCAAGGGCCTGGAGATATATTGGGGTACCTGCAGGTCTGCTTCATGTGGTAGTGGCTGCCATCTGGCTGCCTCTTTGCAGAGTCCCTCCTTTGTGTTAGTATATCCCTGGTGGTCTCTCTGCAAGTTGAAAGGGCATTTGAGATCATGGGACTACAGCAAGGCAGGGTCTGGGGAAGCTGAAGAACAGGTGCATCAGATTGTAGCTAGGCTTGTGTGGGTCAGTCTGGGTCTGATAACCTGTGGAAAGCTGTAGACTAGGGGCAGTTCCCTGGGGAGAGCACAGGTTGAAGAATCTGTAGAAAACTGGGCTCTCTCCAGCTCAATGAGTCCTGAAGTGTGCAGAGATGGAAGAGGTCAGCTACAGTGGGTGGGAAGAACGAAAGAGGGTGTGAGGGCATCATGCTATTGACTCACCCACCCAATTGGTCCAGCACCCACAGGACTGGAGTTAACATCAAACTTCAGACAACCCCACCCATTGGTGAGGAAGGGAAGCTGAGAACATTTCTGAAAGCCTACAAAAGCAATCATTCAATTTTCCATTGAGACTTTGCTTTTATTTTTTTCACTTTTCTCTCACACCTCTACTGTCTTTGAACCCAAATATTTTTCATGCATCAATTTATTGAGAAATGGGATGTCTAAATAATATATTACAGTGTTGTTGTTTTTTAATATTTTTACTTTTAATAAAAAATCTGTATGTTTTTTCTCTCACTTGTCTCCCTGGATTCTCTTTATCACTTCTCTCACAATAACAGCCAACCTCTATTAATTCCTCCCTAATTCTTACTATAAATTTTTACATCTATCTTCTCTCCTCCCTCATAAATATCACACCTTACACTATTTCTGTTCCTTCATTGTCCATCATTTGAAAGGATAAACCCTTTTAGCAAACTTACTTTTTATATTGTAGACAATAATTGAGCCCTTTATTTCCATTTATTATGACAAAACTATAAATGCCTTAATAGGAGACATTTGGTTTTAGGTTGCATATTGTTTGCATTGGGTGCTGTTACTATTGGTCTCCCCCTTAAAGGTGAGGTACTGGATCCTACAGGGTAGAATCTGTATTGCCTCAGATCCATACCATTAGCTGAGAAGACACACACACAACATAAAAAAACAAGGTAAGAACTCGAAAAACAAATCAAGATGTTCCAACAACAGAAGTCATAGACAACACAGTAGAAGAAATGTCAGAGGAGTTTAGAGGGTACCTAGTTAGATTGATCCTCAAAATAAAAGATGGTATGGAAGAGAAAATACAGGAAGTGAAAGATCACTTCAATAAAGAGGTGGAGATTGTAAAAAGGAATCAAGCAGAAATTCTTGAAATGAAGATTAAAAATTCAATGGAAAAACAGACTAGACCACTTGGAAGACAGAACCTCAGACAATGAAGATAAAATAAACTCTTAAAAATAAAGTTACTGTATACAGAAAATGGTAAGAAACCATGAACAGAACTTCCAAGAAATATGGGATAAGATGAAGAGACCAAATTTAAGACGTATCCAAATAGATGAAGGCATGGAGATACAAACCAAAGGAATGCACAATCTTTTTGATGCCATAATATCAGAAAACTTCCCAAATCTAAAGAACGAAATGGAAAATCAACTACAAGAGACTTACAGGACCCCAAATGTACAATATTACAGCAGACCCACATCAAGTCACATTATAATGAGACTGAATAACATACAGAATAAGGATAGAATTTTAAAGGCTGCAAGAGAAAAAAATCAAATTACAGATGGGGGAAACCAATTCAAATTTCAGCTGATTTCTAAAACCACAACCTCAATACCAGGAGATCCTGGAATAACATATCAAGCTCTGAAAGAAAATGGATGCCAAACAAGAATTTTATATCCAGCAAAATTAAGCTTCAAATTTGAAGATGAAATAAAAACCTTCCATGATAAACAGAAGTTAAAAGAATTCACAACTGGAAAGCCTGCACTTCAGAATATTCTCAGCAAAATATTCCATGAGGAGAAAATGAAAAAAAAAAAAAAAAACAATGAAAGTCAGCAAAGGGAGGAACTACATTAAAGGAATAATCAATCAAAGGAGAAACTAAGTCAAGTTAAAGAACACAAATAAACCAAAATGACCAGGAATACAAATCATATCTCAATTATAACACTGATTATTAATGGCCTAAACTCATCAATAAAAAGACAGACTGGCAGATTGGATTAAAAAATAAGACCCAACAATATGTTGTCTCCAAGAGACTCAACTCATAGGCAAAGACATCCACAGACTGAAGGTGAAAGGTTGGGAAAAAACATATCACTCACAGGTACTGCATAAACAAGAAGGGGTTTCCATCCTCATATTAGACAAAGTGGACTTCAACCAATCAAAGTTAGTCAGAAGGGACAAAGAAGGTCATTTCAAATGCTTAAGGGAATCATACATCAACAAGACATAACAATCATAAATATATATACCCCAAACAATGGTGCATCTACATACATCAAACAAACCCTTCTCAATTTCAAGAATCAAAAAGACACAACACAATAAGCCTAAGTGACTTTAATACACCTCTCTCACCACTGGATAGATCTTCCAAACAAAAACTAAACAAAGAAACTGTAGAATTAAATGATACAATCAATAATTTAGACTTATCAGACATATATTGAGTATTTCATCCATCACCAAGCAAATACACTTTCTTCTCAGTAGCACATGGATCCTTCTCTAAAATGGACCATTTGTTATGCCACAAAGCAATGCTCAGGAAATACAAAAAAATAGAAATACTATCCTGCATTCTATCAGATCATAATGGAATGAAACTAGAAATCAGCAATAAAATTAAAAAATGGAAGCTACTCTAACACCTGCAGACTAAATAGCATGGTACTGAATGATGAATGGATAACAGAAGAAATCAGGGAGGAAATAAATACTTAGAGGTAAATAAGAACACTGATAAAACATATCAAAATCTCTGGGAAACCATGAAGAGAGTGCAAAGAGGAAAGTTCATTGCACTGAGCTCATACATTAAAAGAATAAAAAGTCAACAAATAAATGACTAACATTATATCTCAAAGTCCTATAAAAGGAACAAATCCACACCAAAAGTAGCAGAAGACAGGAAATAATTAAAGTCAGAGCTGAAATCAATGAAACTGAAATAAAAGAAACAATTTAAAAATTTGACAAAACAAAAAGTTGATTATTTGAAAAAATAAATAAAATTGATAAACCCTTAGCCACACTAACAGAGAGAAAACTTAAATTACAAAAATTCACAATCAAAAAGGAAACATCACAACACACACTAATGAAATACAGGAGATAATCAGAAACTATTTTAAGAACTTATATTCCAACAAAATAGAAAATCTCAAAGACGCAGGCCATATAGCCTATCTCGTCGAGTGCCTGCCTCGCATGCTGGAGTCCTGGGTTCGAGTCCCCAGTACTGTGGGATTGCAGAAATAACCAACAAATGAAAACAAAAATCTCAAAGACATTGACAAGTTTCTAGAGACATACTATCTACCCAGACTGATACAAGAGGACATATACAATTTAAACACATCAATTTCAAGCAATGAAACAGAAGACACCATCAAAAACCTACCAAGCAAGAAATGCCCAGGACCAGATGGATTCTTAGTCAAGTTCTACAAGACCTTCAGAGAAGAATTAGCATCAATACTCCTCAAATGATTCCATGAAATAGAAAAGGAGGGAACCCTTCCAAACAAATTCTAGAAGGCTAGTATCCCCCTGATACCAAAAGCAGACAAAGATGCACCAAGGAAAGAAAACTTCAGACCAATATCCCTGATGAACATAGATGCAAAAATTCTAATAAAATTCTGGCAAATCACATACAAAAACATATTAAAAAGATAATGCACCACAATCAAGTGGGGTTCAGCCCAGGGATGCAAGGTTGGTTCAACATATAGAAATCAACAAATATGTAATATATCACATCAATAGACTTAAAGACAAGAATCATATTTCAATAGATGCAGAAAAAGCATTTGACAAAATACAGCACCTCTTCATGTTCAAAACACTAGAAAACCTAGGGTTAGTAGGAAAATGCCTCAACATTATAACAGCTATCTATGATAAACCCATGGCCAACATCATTCTAAATGGACAAAAATTGAAAGCATTCCCTCTAAGAACTGGAACCAGACAGGAATGTCTTCTCTCACCACGTCTATTCAACACTGTCCTTGTAACTCTAGCCAGAGCAAATCAGACAGACAAAAAAAAAAAAATTAAAGGGATATAAATAGGAAAAGAATAACTCAAACTATCACTATTTGCTGATGATATGATTCTATATTTAGAAGATTCAAAAAATTTCATTGGAAAACTTCTAGAACTCATAAATGAATTCAGCAAAGTAGCAGGATATAAAATCAATACCCATAAATCAAATGTTTTTCTATATATAAGCAATGAATCTACTACAAAAGAAATTAGGAAAACTATCCCATTTACAATAGCCTCAAAAAAACAAAAATAAAATAAAACACTTGGGAATCAATCTAACAAAAGAGGTGAAAGACCTCTACAATGAAAACTATAGAACACTAAAGAAAAAAATTAAAGAAGACCTTAGAAGATGGAAAGATTACCCTTGTTCTTGGATAGGCAGAATTAATATTGTCAAAATGACCATACTACTGAAAGTGGTATATAGATTCAATGCAATTCCTATTAAAATTCCAATGATATTCTTCATAGAACTAGAAAAAGCAATCATGAAATTCATTTGGAAAAATAAGAGACCTAGAATAGCCAAGGCAATCTTTAGCAAAAAGAGTGAAGCAGGAGGCATCACAACACCAGACTTTAAACTATACTACAGAGCAATAGTAACAAAAATGGCATGGTATTGACACCAAAATAGATATGTAGTCCAATGGTACAAAATAGAAGACACAGAGACAAACCCACGTTAATATCGTTATCTCATACTAGACAAAGGTGCCAAAAACATACATTGGAGAAAAGATAACCTCCTCCACAAATGGTGCTGCAAAACTGGAAAATCACATGTAACAAAATGAAATTAACCCTCCATTTCTCACCCTGCACAAAAATCAACTCAAAGTGGATCAAAGACTTAGGCACTAGAACAGAGACCCTGAACCTAACAGAAGAAAAAGTAGGCTCATATCTTCATCATGTCATCTTAGGACCTGACTTCCTTAACAAGACTCCTAAAACACAAGATGTAAAATTAAGAATCAATAAATGAGATGGACTCAAACTAAAAAGCTTCTCAGAAAAGGAAACAATCAAGAATGTGGAGAGCCTACAGAATGTGAGAAAATCTTGACCACATACATCTCAGAGCACTAATCTTCAGAATATATATGAAGAACTCAAAAAAAAAACACTAAAAAACAAATAACTCAGTCAATAAATGGGCTAAGGAACTGAACAGACACTTCACAGAAGAAATACAATTGATCAACAAACACATCATCATCTCTTGCAATTAGAGAAATTCAAAACTATGCTAAGATTTCATTTCACTCCAGTCAGAATGACAATTATCAAGAATATAAGCAATAAGTTTTGGCGAGGATGTGGGGAAAAAGGTACACTCACACATTGCTGGTGGGACTGCAGATTGGTACAACCACTCTGGAAAGCAGTATGGAGATTCCTTAGAAAACTTGGAATGGAACCACTATTTAATAAAGCTATCCCATTCTTCAGTTTATACCCAAAGGACTTAAATACAGCATATTACAGTGATGCAGTTACATCAATGTTATAGCAACTCAATTCACAATAGCTAAACTATGGAACTAACCTAGATGTCCTTCAACAGATGAATGGATAAAGAAAATGTAGTACACATACACGATGGAATATTACTTAGCCTTAAAGAAGAATGAAATTATGGCATTTGCAGGTAAATGGATGGAACTGGAGACTATCATGCTAAGTAAAATGAGCCAATCCCAAAAAAACAAAAGCAAAATGTTTTTTCTTCTAAGTGAATGCTGATCCATAATGAGGTATGGGGAGGGAAGAATGAAGGAACTTTGGATTATGAAGGAACTTTGAGGAGTGAGGGGAGGGTTAGGATTGTGGGGATGGGAAGGACAGATGGAAGGACAGTGGAATGAGACAGACATTATTATTCAATACACATGTATGATTACACTACTGGTATGACTCAGCACCATGTATACCCAAAGGAATGTGAAATTATGTTTCCTTCATGTACTATGTGTCAGAATGCATTCTACTGTCATGTATAACCAATTAGAACAAATTTTTTAAATTTTTTAAAAATAAAGTGATGCTATAGGGGAAATAGGAAAATAAGTCAAACTATCACTATTTGCTGATTTGACTATATGCCAATAGTGAATTATCTAAAATAAAAATCAAGAAAACAATTCCATTTACAAAGAATTAAATACCCAGGAATAAATTTAACCAAAGAGGTGAAATATCTTTATAGTGGACATTATAAAACATTAATGAAAAAAATTGAAGAGGACACAAAAAAGTAGAAATACATCCCACGTTCATGAATTGGAAGAATGGATATTAGAATGCCCACACTACACAAAGTGATTGACAGACTCAGTACAATCCTTATCAAAATACCAATGGTATTCTTCACAGAAGTAGAAAAAAATAATTCTAAAATTTAGGTGGAACCACAAAAGGACTCAGAAAGCCAAAGCCATCTTGAGCAAAAAGAACAAATGGGGGGGGGCATTACACCACCTATTCACAATGAAATACTTTTGAAAAGGAAACTTTTATGACAACATGAATAAACCTGGAGGATATTATGCTAAGTGAAATAAGCCAGGCACAGAAAAACAAACACTGCATGATCTCACTTACATATGAAATCCTAAAAAGCGTAATGTATAGAATTAGAATAGCACGGTAATTACTGGAGATTGGGGGATGAGACATAGATGTTGAGTATGGAATACAAATTTCTAGTTAGAATGTATGAATTAGTTTTCAAGATCTATTGTATAGCCAGGTGACCACAGTTAGCAATGTGATATATATTTTAAAATTGCTAATGTGTTTTAAATGTTCTCACTACAAAAAACTTATAAATATATGAGGTGATGAATAAACTAGCTGGCTTGCTATAATCATTCGTGTGTGTGTGTGTGTGTGTGTGTGTGTGTGTGTGTATCAAATCATCACTGTCCCTACTATGGTTTGAATGTGACATACTATGGTATGTCTCCCAAGAATTCACATGTTGGAAACTTGGTTCCCATTGTTGTGACATTGAGAGATGGAGGAATGCTGAAGAGGTGGGGTGACCTTCAAGAGGTGCCCTTGGAAGGGATTAAGTCATTCTTGTGGGACCAGTTAGTTCTTGAGATTTGTTACAGATGAGGGAGCTCTTCCCCGAATTCCTTCCTGACTTCCTTTCTTGTGACATGATGCCTCCCTCTGGCTTGTGCTCCTGCCACAATGCTATCTGCCATGAGATGACACAGCCAACGGTCCCTTACCAGAGTCAGCACAACACTGTGTGGACTTTCAGCCTCAAAAAATGTGAGCTAAATAAATCTTGTTTACAATAAGTTTCAAGTATCATTAGAGTAATGGAAAGCTAATATAGTACTCCCGTAAATATAGGCATGTGCTATTTGTCAATTTAAAATAAACAAACATAAAAGGTTTGTACAGATTTCAGACCACTCAGGGCTTCTAATGTACAAATTTTATGACGGCAGTCATGAATTGAACTAAATGTGGCTTAGGGAGTCAACTTTTTGTAATACAGCATTATCTAAAACTAAGATCCAAGGTGACATAAACCCTGTAGCTCAATGCCTCACACTTACTTTGCCTTTTATATTTCAAAGTGTTTCTCCATACACTATTCAGTCTTTCAGGTATCATTGTGTCCTGGAAGACTTCTAGAAGAGCACCTCCAAGATTTCATTGCACTTATAAAATCTATAATTATAGCCTACTAAAACCAGTCCCTTGAGAGCAGTGAACAGCTTACTTATTCTCTGAAACCTCAGAGGTTGTGACATTAGCTAACAGGAGATAAGTCTATCACCAACAAAATGTCCACGTGCTGACATTTCTTCCAAGGGTAGAGCCTAATTTTCCTCTCCTTGATGTAGGATGAACTTCGTGACTCAATTTTTAATGCATGGAATACAGTGGAAGTGATCATATGTGACTTTCAAGAGTAGAGCATAAAAGGCATTGTGGTTTCCTCCTTGCTTTGTTCTCCTGGTTGCTTGCTCTGAGGTAAGCTAGTCACGCATGGTGATATACTCAAATGGTCCTATGAGGATGTACTTTTAACCAATAGCCATCTGAGCAAACCACCTTGGAAGCAAAATCTTCAACTCCAATCCAGCCTTCCAATGACTGCAACCCCATCTGACACCTTGGCCACAACCATGAGTGACCCCAGGCTGGAACAACCCTATTTGGTTATTCCCACTGCCTCACCCAAAGAAACTGAGCTAACATATTCAGTATTTTAAGCTTTATGGTAACTTGGTACACAAGCAATAAATAACTAATCCACCCATGATGGTAAGTAATAGTAGTAAGGGAGATAAAGTAATTTCATTACTTGTAATTTATAAGATTAGAAAAATAATAGTGAAAGTAATACTGTAATTGTCATATTTTGGTTTAGTATTCTAGGTACTCCACACACACTATTATCAACTTACTCTTCATAAGAATAGCATGAGACAAATGGTAATATTTTCATTTTACATATAGGGAAATGCAGACTTAGATTTAGTCATTTAGCTAAAATGCTAATGAGTGGCACACACACACAAGAATTAAGAACCCAGGCCTCCGTGTTCTAAATCTCATACTCTTAACTACTGGGCACGCTCTGTCTCCATACATGGTTGCCCACTGGGAATGCATGAAAGGTATCAACCAAGGCTGTCTCCTACCTTTCAAAGGTCCTAGGCATATTTGCCTCCATGGGTCCCTTTTTCCTCTGAAAATACTAAAAATTATATAGTGTGAACATACTGTTATAAAAATCAGTATAACCAAGGATGGATTCATTATTATATATTCATTAGTAGTCTATTAATTTTTCCTCTATTTTTAAAGGAAGTTAAAATTGAAACATTGCCATGAGCCCCTAAAAGATTTGTGGATCTGGGTGGTAGACTGTTGTGCTAATGGATGGACACTAGGCCCTGATGTCAATTGTGCACAGAAATCAACTGAAAAGAAAAAAATCCCCCAAAACATTTGATTTTACATATTGAAAGTCAAAGAAATCACTTCTGTTGACAGTTCTGCTGCTTTTCTCCTCAGAGGTAGAGGGCACTAGATACTAGAGAACAGTGGCACCCTGCGGAAAGCCACCTATGACCTGCAATAAAACCAGGCTTGGTTGAGCTATTAGACAGGGAAATCTGGCTTCAGGAACTCACAAATACGGAAAATTGTTTGAGATTGCCTGAAGTACTGTGATGCCCGGAGACTGGTTCACTGCTGAATTTGAATACAGACCCTAGAAGTGAGAATGAACTGCTAGAGCCAATGGCCTGCTTAACTCCACCCCCTCCTACCGGTTCCCCTTTGATCTGTACCGCTATAAATAAACCAAGCTGGAGCTCCTTCCTTTGTTAGAGTCAGTCTCTTATGGATGGCCCAATCGGTCATGCCCCCGCTTCAAAACCCCCGTTCTGTCTCCTGTCGTTTTTTATTTCTTAGCTATTATTTCACATCCAGCCCATCCCTTCTACAGAAACCCTTTCCCTCGCCCACGCAGGACATGCTGGGAGAGGAACCAGTGGGGCTCGCTTTGGACTGGGCAGACTATACTGTGCATGTGGAGCTTGGTATCTCAGGATATGAGGTTGAAAGAAAGGATTCCAGGCCAGGAATTAAATCTATCTTCTGACAGAAGCTGGCAGTGCCTCTCTAGTCAACTGCATTCAGCTCTTCTTGCAAAGAAAGTCCATGAGAATAGTTCTGAGATCCTGCTCCTTGAGATCCTCTCACCCCTCTCTAGGTGAGATGCCTGAGGGCAGAGGGTAAGCCCTCAGAGTTAAACACCAGGAAACCAGAGACAGTAATAATGAAAAGAACAGTGGCTTTAAATCACATACAGACTTCAGCTTCTGCACCTGAAACTGTGGTTTTAGATGGATTTACTTTGGGATGCTTTAGTTTTCTCATCTGCAAAGTGAGAGCTATGTGGCATAAGTACTCACCAAATATTCACATTCCCTTCAAGTTCATAGTTCATAGCTAGCTAAGGGACTGTCAACAGAAGCCCACTGCAGAAGAATGCAGTTAAAATCTGGTATATTCTATATTGCTCCTCCCACAGCAACTTGGGAAGCCACATGTTCAATAGGGCATAGATTAAAAAAAAAAAAAAAGTGACCCAAATTCATGAGTTACTGACTGCAGGAAAGCTATACAAGAAGGTTCTCAGATCCACATTGAACTTTGAGTGAAAGTAAAATAAATTCCTACTGAAGGTTATATGTTACTGCATCATGACTTAGTTTTTCCTGACTAGGAGAGACTGTGAATGACAACTTTGATACATTATGAGGATTCAATAAGAAGATGAATGTAAAGCATCCAAAACAGTGAATTCATATTTTTTTCCTTCTCTATATTTGAAAACAGCATTTTGCCCTAAAGGATTCATCACTGTTCAACAGCTATTGCAGATTGCTTCCTGATAATATTTTAGTATTGGAACCTAGCCATGGAATTCTGGAGAAAATAAAGGAAGAATGTACACAGGCCTCCTCAACAGGAACTCCTATCACCCACAGAATGCGATACAAACACTTTGCAGCACCTAAATTCAACTCAACTATCCTGGAAGTGTAAAAAGAAGTAGGTGGGGGGAAAGTACAGAGATAGTATTTCTGGCATTATTTTAAATATCTGTTTGTGTGTCTTGTAGCTAGAGACTTGCAAATGCTGACTCAGGAAAATTACTCAGGATTTTGATTGAGGGCTTGCTGGAGCTCTAGGACATTACCTTATCTACAGTCTCAGCCTCCTGTGATTCAAGATTCTTAAACATGACAGATCAATATTATGTATTACAAAAATGCAGGTCCAAAGTAACGGCTTGCCCCACCTCCCACTGCCAGTAAGTGGCTAAATTACAACACTGCCCCTACCTCCTGGAGCTCTTTCTCCCCAATTACAGGTCACTCCAGGATTGGACAGCCTCCTATCTGGTCACTTCTTCCTTAGGCCACCTGCCTGAATGACGTCCATCAAAAAGGAACACTAAGATCCCATTTGGCATGCCTTTCCAGCATTCATTTCAATGTGATTTCTCTGGGCGCGCACTGGATTGACATAGCTATTAAAAGTCAGCCCTACCTCTGCAATCAGACGGAAAAGCTATGATCACCCAGGTTTTTCCAAGGGACCCTTTCAAAGAACATCATTAATTCTGAATGAACCTCTCCCTTCTAACACTTTCCAATTATAGTCTTGACATTCCTATTTTATGTTACAAAGTTCTTCTTCCATGTAATGAAAAAGAGTCTACTTTTTAAAGCATGTTCTTGGTAACCTAAGTATCTGTTTTAAATGTCTAAAATTAAAGCTAACAAGGACAAGCAACTTACCCTGCCTCCCATACTTCTGCACTCCTTTCCCAGGTCATATATTGTATTTGGAAAGGCCAAGTAAATAAATCCCATTATTCTCCAGGACTGGGAGCTTGCTACTTAAAATAGTTGACTCCTAAGTAGGAAAGTTTGAGTTTCTGGGGTGAGGAGGGAGCCAAGCATCTATTAGGCCCTGGCTGAAAGGCAGAAATCCACATGCGGAATGATAAATTCATTTAGAGAAGAGCTACCAAATGTAGTTTTCTTCATCTCATTACATTTCCAATAGAATCTTCCCTTCCCTTATATGTTGACAACAACACCTGTTGATTTTTCTCCAGCGTGTTCTGCCACCCATCCTGTGCCAGGCACTATGCTAGGTACTTTACATTCATCTCATGTAATCCTCTGCCAAGAGCCAAGTGAAGTAGGAATTAACTTGTTTAAAGATGAGGAAACGAGGCATACAGAAATCAAGCAACCACGCTAAAGTCCTAAACTGATACTGGAACTCGATTCTGTTTCTAAGACCTCTGGAGGACAGTGCTGGGGTTGGGATGCCCAAGAAAAGTGATACTTGAATTGTTTTGTGTTACCCGCGTTCTCCCCTTGGCAGAAAGAACTGGGAATATGTCTCTGGACTGCAAAGGATTGACTGGAATCTGATGGAGACAGAAAATAAAGGGTGAACAGTCACAGGACTTTCTTCTTCTGAAGCAGTGTGAATTCCGGCACGCTACAATCCCACATCATCTAGCTGAGATCAAAAAGTTGGCGGCTCCAGACTGACATAGACATAACTAAGCTGAGGAGTACAGGAACACAGTGTAGCTAATTAGACGCGATCTCGCCACAGTCTAGACAGTCTATACCCGCAAGTCCCTTCAACTTCACAGTGTGGCAACATCAGCTAGGGCTCCAGCCCTAATATATAGGTGGTAAAACCTCTTCCCCTGCACGCAACACGCAGGTGGCTAATACTTCGCGGGTGCCCCAGAAGCGCAGGTAATAAAACCCTCCATGTGCTCTTGGAAAGAGCAGATGGCAAACTCCCGCTTGTGCGCTCCAGGTGCGTTGGCGGCCAACATTTCTGAGCGCGCCCAACTGTGCAAGCTCCCGCCCACTCTACCTTAGGCTAAACTTCCACCTCCCCCAAAGTTCCTCATACCCAACGCCACAGCCTGTCCCTCACCTGCGTGGTGGAGGGCAAGGGCTGCACAGCCCGGCGGCGGCGACCGAAGCGAAACTTGGCCGCCTTGTAGATCTTCCAGTAGACAAATAGCACCACGCCAAGGGGCAGGTAAAAAGCGCCACAGGTGGAGAAGACGGCGTAGGAAGGTTCCTGGCTCACCTGACAGCGCTGGAGCTGAGCATCATACGCCTCGCCCCAACCGAAGAGCAGCGGGGCGAGGGCAATGAGCGCAGATAGTGCCCAGGTGAGTGCGATCATGACAGCTGAGGCTCGGCGGCGGGTGCGTAGCGTGTATTGCAGGTGACGCGTGATGGTCCAGTATCGGTCCAGAGCGATGGCCGCCACATTCCAGATACTGGCGGTGCAGCACAGCACGTCGAAGGAGATCCACACATGACACAGGCTGCGACCCAGCTGCCAACGTCGCCCGGCCGACAGTTCGCTCACCAGGCTCAGTGGCATCACCAGCGCTGCCACTAGTACGTCCGATACGGCCGTCGAGGCCACCAAGTTATGCGGCACGCGATGAAAGGCGCGAACACGCAGGATGGTGACCAGAACCAGCAGATTCCACAGGAAAGTGGCCGCGATCAGCAGTACGAGAAGCGTCACCACCAGCACAGTGAAAACAGAGAAGGGCAGCTCCCGGCCAGGCAGGTCCGCGCCTCCTGGGGTGGATCCAACGACCCCGCCGGGGGTTGGGCTACTGCTGCAATTCTCAGGTCCTAGGAGAAGAGCGATGCCATTGGTGGTCGCAGAGAGGTTAGTGGCTTCCATGCTGCGCTGGCTCCGGACCGCAGGGCAGGTACCTTACGCTTGGACCTAGAGCTATCTATACCTGGATCGAGCGGGTGGGGGCACAGAAGAGGGCACACTGCGTGTTCAGTGGAGGGCCGAGATGGATTTAGTTCGCTTTGTCGTGATCCCTCTTTTGGGCTGCCGTCTCTTTCGGGTGCTTCTACCTGGAGCCCTCGTGGACCCTCTTTTCCAGTGGAGAAAAACAAGAGATTAGACCTCTCCACTCTCTCCTGCTCCGTTCAGCTCACTGCGCCCTCCCATCTCACCGCGATCCCCGGGGCAACCGGCTGTCTGACGATTGGGAACCCAAGAGCGCCGCTCTGGGTCCGCGCGCAGGGGCGGGCTTGGAGAGTTACCCTCACCCCTCCCGCGGCGACTGAAGCTGAGCTGCACCTGGAGTGGGGCAGGAGGGGTTCGGAGAACCCACCAATAAGAACCAGGCCTGCAACGCAGTCCCCACCGGTCTCAGGGCTTCCGCCAGGCGGAAAGCATCCAGACTGTGGTAGTCTCCCACAAAGGTTTATAATCCTGTAGAAATTCCGTAGCCACCACCTCCGTGAATTCTCGGACCTGTCTGGTGGCACTGTTCCACATTGAAAATGTAGGGTGCCGCTGCATACCAGCCAGAGGAGTTTTGATTTTCTTTGGAATCTCGAGTCTACCAGTACCTAAAATAGAAAATCCAGGTATTGGAGAATTTAAAAAAGAAAAGAAAAGAAAAACTTCTAAACACCGCGCCCCCGGTCTCCCTCCCCCGTCCTGCTGCTTCATTCGCAGCCCTTCTGCCAGGCGAGGGCTACTAGCTGGCTAGATGCAAAAAAAAGCAGCTTCTGAGCAGTTTGGCAAAGACCTGGAAGAGGAATCTTTTCCAACCCTTTCCCAGCTCGAATCCCCATCCCCAAATCACCCCAACTTCCCATGCCCTCCCCTCCTTTTTAGTTTCTAATATCCTTATGTCTTCCAAGTTCAAACTGTAGGGTTTCCTTTTTTGTTTGTTTTGTGTTTGCTTTTGCTCTGCTAGGGATGGAACCCAGGGACTCAGTGCATGCTAGGCAAGTGCTCTACGACTGAGTCACACCCCCAGTTCCAGGAGTTATTTTTACTGACTCTTGGGCAAAGGTAGGAAACACTTAGAAACATGACATTCCTCTGGACCTCAACCAACCCTCTTCCCCATTTTCAGTCTCATACTTAGAACCCATAGTGAAATCAACCTAAAACTGCATCACCTCTGTTGGTGGGAGTAGAAGAGAAATATAAAGGACACAGAGCCCACACTGACCCTCCCCTTCATGGCAGCATAATTGGTTTTTACTGTCCCTCTGGGGGACAAAGAAGCAGGCTAACCTGTGTGTTCAAGAGAGCCCAATGGGCCCTGCACCCTGAAAGTGAACTCCCAGAGAGAAGGACTCTGGAAAGGCCACTCAAACTGAAGCAGGTAGAGAGATTTTCTTCCTGTGTTCACCCAGCAGCACTACCCCTAGAACCTGAGCTATCTTCTCTCGCTAGTGGGACACCCCAAGAATGCTCTCTCCTTTACCCTCCCCCAGCCCCTCACAAGTAGGCACCATCTACATTCTTGATACTGCGCATGACAGTTCTCACTCACATAGGCAGGACAACACATTCACAGGACATGAAAAAGTAACATATAAAGGAGTCAGAGTAAAAATACTTGGACTTACATTTAGGCTTAAGCTTAAAGTAGCTGATAAAAACATCAGAAATGGTGGACTATTCAGAGATCACAGAGATGGGGAAGTGGTGGTCAGGGGAGGCTTCTTGGAGGAGAGACTGCTGAAAATTTACAGAAGTATAAGAAGGAGTTCAGGTTGGGCATGAGGAATGGAGGAGGGCAGTCTGGCTCTGCTGTCAATGGCTGGGTGGAAGCCAAGTGCACATGGGGTGTGAAGGGTCCAGAAGAAAGCTGGATTTGGGATAACTAACCTAACACAGGGAATCATCCTTTATACTGTAATGAAAACTAGCCTTTGAAATACTTTTGCAATGATATCCTCCTCCGTTTTATTAAAAAAGCATAACGAAAGCAACAAATATTACAAATGTACAAATATTCATATTGGACCAGCCAGATATATGACATGCTTTGATTCTCAGTCTTTGCTCACCACATACATTTTCATGCCTAAAATCAATTTTTTTATTTTGCCAATTTCTCTTAACACTTTTCCTGTTCCAATATATTCTCTTCAGAGTTACCTTTTTCATATTGCTCCACTTTACCCGTTGGGAGACTGAGGAACTTGGATTTTCTGACACGGTCTTCTTGTCTTAAAAGTGGGGATAATTATACTTGTCATAAGATTGTTATAAAACTAAAGTGAGGTAAGGCCAGTAGTACAGGGTAAGTGTTCAGTACATGATGACCATTCTGGCTCTTTTTATCGAAACTTTAGTTTTGATTCTCTTCTAAATTTTAACATACATTGTTTTTATATAGCTTTAATCTCACAAATATTTGTAACAATGGAACACTTAATTTCAATTGAACTTACAACATTTTTAGGCACCATTCCCATTTGCAGATGCAAAAATGAAGATTTGTCAACTTGCTGCAATGGACTGAATTGTGTCCCCCTCCCCCAAAATTCATATGTTGAAGATTTAACCTCCAATGTACTACATCTGGAGGTAGGAACTATAAAGAGATAATAAGATTATATGAGGTCAGAAGGGTAGAACCCTTATCTGGTAGGATTAATGTCCTTTTAAGAGACACAAGAGAGCTCATTCTCTCTTTCTCCCCATGTGAAGACAAAGAGTGTAATGGTTAATTTGAATAGTCAACTTGATTGGATTAATAGATGCCGAAGATTAAAGTCTTCTGGGTATGTCAATAAGTGTGTGTCTAGGAATGATTGGCAAGTGGGATATTCAACTGAACAGAGACACTCCCTAAGCATGGAGCAGCACCGTCCAATAGGTTGGAGACTTGAATGGAATAAAAGTTGGAAGAATAAGGAAGCAGCAGCAGATGCAAGTTTGTATCTCCTTTAATGGGTCCTTGATTGCTGAGGCCATCAGACTCCAGCTCCTTCACTCTTCCAAAGCAGACTCTGACAGTGATTCTCCAGGGAGTTTCCAGAAGCCTTCAGTCCAGGACTGGGGTAGCATCATTAATCCCTTTTGTTCTGAGGTTTCAGCATCTTGGACTGCATAGCTACTGGTTCCTCCAGCTCTCTAGCCTGCAGACAGCCATTGTGTACTATCCAGATTCTGGCTGGGTAAGCCAATTTAACAAATCCTCCTTTTATAATCATACCTATAAATGTATCTCCTATTGGTTCTGTTTCTCTAGAGAATCCTGACTAATACACAGGGTAAGGCTTCTACCCACAAGTCAGAAAGAGGGTCCTTATCAGGAACTGAATTAGCACCTTGATTTGGATTTTCAGCTTTCAGAACTGGGAAATAAATTTCTGTTTAAGTCAACTAATGTATGGCATTTTGTTATAACAGCTTCAGCTAACGAATACACTTACTTTGAGTCTCCTAGCTGGAACTCAGCTTTCCGATTCCTTATTCCTCCTTTGTCCTTGACACCAATTTTACATTTACAGGACTGTGGAGTTCACTAATTGTTTTCCTTTAACTCTGTTAGTCAGTTTTACATCGCTGTGACCAAAATACCCAAAAAGACTAGCTTAGAGGAGGAACAGTTTTATTTTGGGTTCATGCTCTCAGAGGTTCAGTCCATGTTCAGCCAACGTTATCACTTTGGGTCTGAAGTGAGGCAAAACACCATGGAAGGGCAGGGGTAGAGGAAAGCTGCTCACCTCACAGCAGCTAGGAAGCAAAGAGAAAAGGAAGAGCTAGGGATCCAGGATATAACCCCCCAGGACCCGTCCCAGTGAACCATCTCCTCCACTGTCTTTAATTGCCTTTCAAATAATTAATTATCAAATGGCTTATCTCATTGATTAGGTCACAACTCTCAAAATCTGATTTTTTCACATCCTGTATTAACATAGGAGCTTTGGAGGGACATCTCATATCTAAACCATAACATTAAAAAGTCCATGTGCTCATCCTTTAAAAAATTCTTCTGTATCTCAATTACAAGCCTCCTGGGGCTTCCCCATCATCTCTAACCACTCTCCTGCCCAGTTGATTGCAGTCCAGCCACGCTGACCTCCTGCAGACCTCAACACCATTCGAATGTTCCCTTCTCAGGGCTTCAGGGCTGTTGTGCCATCCCTCTGCCTGGATGCGCTTCCAGGCATCATTTTCTGATCCCCCTCGAGTCTCTGCCTCTCTGCTTCCATCTCAGGCCGTCCCTCCTCACCACTGGATTTATGACCAATCACTCTACTGAAAGGTGTTCTTTAACTCACCACTCTACTTTCTTTCTCTTCATGGCACTGCACAGAAATAACATCATACTATTTATTTTGTTTCCTTTCCCATTATCTGCCTTCCCGGCTGAAATATGAGGTGTTCTTGTGCAGGAAATTTGTTCTGTGCAGTAGTATCCTTAGCCTTTGGCTCCATGCCAGGCACATAGTAGGTGACTCAATACATTTGAATGACTGAAGGATTGTTGAAAGAGATGATCCACAGGCCTGAAGATCCTTGAACATTTTTTGTTGGGCATGCCTAAAATACAAGTCCCTGACTGCTTGTTACCTAGGCCTTTTCTCACAGCTGTGCTTGTAGTGAGCAATCTTAAAGGATGAGGTAACCGCTTCCCTGGGTGAAAGGTAGACTTACTGCCACTTATTAAAGTGATGAATCCCAAGCTCAGTGCTTCTTTCCTGTAAAACAGCCTACTGCCTGTACAGGCATCCAATGTGGACTCTTTCTGCCACCTCGCAGGAATGGGAAAATATGGGAAACTAGTACAAACAAACACGAAGCTCTGACGACAACCCTTTTTTCCCCCAGTACTGAGGATTGAACCCAGAGCAGCCCTGGCCAAAGCCTTTGCCAGAGTAATAAAGTTGTGTGTTTCTGACCCAGAGATCTCATGACCTCTCCCAGTATCTATGGAATGGTAACAGCGTAGCTTGTTAGATTAAAAGTAGGGTAAAATCTCAGACCCTGCACAGTACTTGATGAACATTCAGTTTATTTATTTTTAAAATCATATAATTAGAATTTTTTCTCTTTTGGGAATATTTATTGATACATTTTCTCCCAAATTTAATAACTGAGTTAAATGTAGGAATGATTGTTCTTTTCGTATATTTTCAAATTGTACCTCAGAGAGATTTAATGAATTCACTGTTCTCTTACCTCCCATTTAAGAGAGAAATTGACAGATTTGCCCCAAATTAATTTTCTATCATTAAAAATGTTTAATTGGTGTGTAATGGTGTATTTTAATTGCTCAAATTTGTAGTGCTATAATGGCTAAAGGGCTGCAGTTTTCCCACATGGTGATTTATTATCTATATATTCTTTAATAGAACCATTTCATTCTCTTTTAAAGGACTCTAGGCAGTGACTTTTATGAATATTTATCAATTAGCATATTTTCATCAATTTGTTGTCATAAGAATTTTCTGTTCTTCCTTTCTCTGCATGTACTTGATTATATTTTATTGAATGAATTCTTGTTTTATACAATAGAATGCATTGACCTTGTCTCCATTGGTATCTTCAATTTGCTCAGTATTCACCAATTGCTTCTTATCTTGTTTCCACTATTAAAGGTTATGAATAATTTACAAATGTGATTCTTTGGTCACCCTGGAGCTGTGGCTGTGTTGGTAGATGTGGGTGCAGCCATCTCTCCTGCTTGCTGTGTGTAATCCTGTACAAGGGGTTCAGCCCTGATTCCTGAGTGCAGTCACTGTGGTGGTACCAAATGGGTATGATGCTGTTGACTGTGGAGGAGCTTTCATCTACTGGAGACCAGATCTACTTCCATAATAATCATAGTTCAGTAAAAAAGTGCTATCAGAGGGTTAGAAGTGCCAAGAGGGTTGGTGACCTTGCTGTGGGAGATAAATCCTGATGAGGAAAAGCTGTGCAGGTTCTGGGGGTTGCAGCTTTCGACCTGGGCCTTAAATAAGGGAATAATAAGTGGGGAGAGAGGAGAATGGAGGGCTACCTGGCAGGAGGAAGAAGATGAACCAAGCCTTGAAGGCAAAGCAGGAACAACAGGACCAAACCACCAGCAGAGAACAGCTAGGTGGTGTCCAGTACTAAGTCATAGTTCATTTACTTCTGGCTTGCCAATTTTTGATTTTGAAGAAAACCTAAGTAGAACATTTCCATTATCTTTATTCATCTGTTCCTTTCATTTCTCTTTAGTATTTCCACGTATCTCCCATGGTTATCTTTTGTGCAGTTATTAAAAAGCATTCGTTGTTCTTATATGTTCTTCCAAATGATTTTTAATATTATTTTATCAAATCCTTTTCTGGTTTCATCAAATCTCAGGCCAAGTGTTATCTCCTCAGAGAAGCTGATTTTGATGCTCTGGTTTGCTCCAGTCTCAGATTTGGATGGTGTCCCTGCTCTGACTGGATCCAGAAAACTTGCTGGGCAGGAATGTGTTTCTGGCCAGGGCTCTTCTAAGATCCTACCCACTCAAGGCCTGGAGTGGGCTCAGAAAACTGAAAGAAAAGAAGGAAGGAGGGAAGGGAAGGAGGAAGGATGGGAAGGAAACCAAGAACCAGCTCACTGAAGATGATGAACAGTAATTTGGGGTGTTTCATGATATCAGGAAGACATCAGGTCATAGAAGGTGAGGAGAAGGATCTGCTGAGCATGAAGTCAAGTAAAAAACAAACAGCAAAAGACAGAAAATATAAAACATTTATCTTTATTTTATTTTATTTAGTTGTGTTTTCTTTGACATTTATAGTCAGGGAAGATGTAAGGACAAGGTCAAACCTTACTCCTGTGCCACAACTTGAGCATCGCACCTCAGAACTGGCAGTTCACTGGGTCTCAAGCTTCAGCATATGCCAGAGTCACCTGGAGAGCTGGTTAAAACCCAGATTGCTGAGACACCCCCAAAGTTAGATCTGGGTTTGGGACCAGGGGTTTGCATTTTTAACAAGTACCCAGAGGATGCTGATGCCTGTGATACATGTTTTAAGAACTACTGAAGGTTCTCAATCCTTTACTACTTTTTATTTCCTTTATATAACTTGTTAACCCTCACTGTATGCCAAATACTGTTTGACAAATTGATACATTTATTTTCACAACAACCTTTTGAGATGTCTCTATTTCATGAGATTTTATTCCCTTTGTTCTACACATGAAGCAATATTCAATCATGCTACCAAAATCACAAAACTAGTTAAGTTCTAAAATCTGTAAGATTTTAAACTAATAAGAGGAACATTAAATGCTATAAAGAAGCCACACTGGGTCTGCCAGTCATGTGATCTTGTACATGCTACTTAACGCTTTTTGTCTCTGGGGATTATGATAGCACATATCTCATAGATTTGTTGGGAGGACCAAATGACTTAATTCACAAAGGATATTATAATTAAAGTATGAAATGTACATGATTTTCAGGGGTCTCAGCTACAGCATATGTTCCATAAGGACTAGAAGTTTGACCTGTTGGTTATTGGAACCTCCAAGACTAGACCCTGAATAAATATACCTTGTGTTGTCATTTGCCATGTGACATTTTCTTTTTAGATCAACATTACTAACAATTTTGAGATTCACTCTTTATTGCATTTGTATATGAACATCTAAATGCATTTACTATTCCACAACTTGGTCAGGGGTTCTCAACCTAAATACTACTGATAATTTGGACTGGATAAACTGTCCTATGCACTGTAGGATATTTAGCATCTTTGGGTTCTGCCCACTAGATGCCAGTAGCAACTCAAAATTGTGACAACTGAAAATGTCTCCAGACATGCCAAGTTTACCCTGTGGGGTAGAATTGCCTTTGTTGAGAACCATAGGTCTGGTAATACAGATGTCTCCAGCTGGCATGTCCTATCTCAACTGTCCTACTAGACCACAGGAAGTCTTAGTCCTACCAGGTTCCCTTCCTATAGCCTCCCAGAAAAAAGATCTGTAGTACTGGCATGGCTCCTTGTCTTAGTTCCCCATGAGAAAACAGTTCTTTTACAAGGAATCACATGGAGAACTTTTGGGGCTGGATATGGCTGTTCTGTACAACTACATTTAAAGGGTTAGCCATCTCCCTGCATTCAAGGGCTCTTAAGGATGCCATCTCCTGGAAGTTTGAGCCTCAGTCCCTCACTCCTCATATCCTGGCCATTTCCAAAGGTCTGCCACCCTAATGACCACTCCCATTAGAAACAAAGGATCCTCCTGAGGCCTTGCCTTGGTCTCTCCCCTCACCTAGACAAAACCACCACTCCCAAAGAGGTGCACCCTCCTATTCCCCAAGTCACAGTTACTCAATCAGCCATGACATGACACCTTGTGTTGATAGGGGACAGATAAATGTGAGTGGTGGGAACATAATGTTAAGGGAATAATTCTATAAACTGGGCCCCCTGTTCTGACCCCCACATGCTTTCTTTTCCAAGAAATAATTTATCTGTAGCCCTGCCTGGCCTAAGTGGACAGGATATGTTACATACCTCAGCAAACTACCTGTTATCTGCAGAGAAATGCAGGTCCAAAATTATGTCCATAAGAAGAAGCCAAGTTACCCTGAAGGGGGAGATTTTGCGTGCCTTTTCACAAACCAGATCCTGAATCTCAGGGAGATAAGGATAAGTCCTCCTAACCATAAAATCTGTAAGAATTTATGGTCAAGAATCTAATTAGAACCATTCAGCATGGGCTAAGCTGACTTGAAAGTCTGTTGTTATCCTGCTATTGGCTAAAAGTCAAGAGGTGGACCTGGGTGGGACTCTCTGGAAACCTCTCTAATAAAATTGGAATGCAGGAAAGGCACTGTCCCTCTCCCCTCTGAGAGGTCCCACTCTCTCCCTTGAGAGTGTCCCCTTTCCCTTTCCCTATTCCTTTAATAAACTCATGCCTGTTACTCTGAGTGACATGTCTGCAGTCTTTCTGACATGATCGTAAGAATCAAGGTTTGAAGGGTGATCTTTGTGCTGCCTCAGTTTCCTGAAAGTCTCCAGCTCTGTAACAATGTGAAGTTTTACAAAGAGAATATGAAATGAAGATGTGCTACTGAACCCTTCCTGCTGATCCTTGCTCCATCTGGCTCCCACCCACATCAACAGGGAGTTGATTCTTGAACAAGAATATTTGTGTACACACACACACACACACACACATATGTACACATGCATACACATAAACCTACATACCTGCACATACACATACACATCACCTTGAAAACAAATGAAAATGTTTTAGGGAGAGCAGAATTCACATTTACAGGAATTTTTTCCCCCAAAGAGAACATAATCAGCAGAGAAGCACTCTACGCAGTAAAACGCTCTTCACAGGGCAGTTTTGTTCCTTTACATCTCAAAAAGGATTGCTGCTTTCCCTTGGCATAACCAAAAGGCTCAAAGGATGCCTGCCATCAAAGATGAAACTCAGACCTCCATCTCCAGAGAAACTGAAAGGCTGACTTCAACTTTAAAATAACTGTCTCTTACCCACCCACTCCTTGTTGCCGCCGGCATTTTCAAAACTCCTAGGGAAACAAAAGAAAAGAAAATTGATGTCCACACAAAAACTGGCACATGGTTGTTTATAGAAACTTTACTCATGATTGCATCAGTGCCAAAACTCCAAAGCAACCATGAAAAAAAAAAAAAAAGAATTGTGCCATCTAGTCTCATCCAGGTGCCTGTTATTTCTACAGCTGGAGGTAAGTCTGGATTTAGACATTATCATCCGCTTCTCCATTAACCTACACCATAGCATCTTCTACCTTTATGCAACCACTGTAACTACATTTCTTCATGTTTTCTACTGAAATCTAATGAAAGCGTACTCCTCTCCTATGCTATAAATAATTATTATTGATATTCAACCATCCAGAGACTTCTGCTCTGGGCTTGGTGCTGGTTCCAGCCTCCTCACTGCTGTGGATCTGCTGTAGAATAAGAGTGGGTGGAAATAATTTCTCCATATAAGCAATGGCCTACCTCCAACCCACTATCAAAGTGATGTTAAGGATCAGATGGAGATGGGAAGAGAAAACATGTTCAAGGAAACATCGAGGCATAATTGGCATTTGTTTTTCCTACTGTGTGGGGGCGGAAACTAATTTGTTTGCAGGAATGTGGGGAGAGAGAGTGCCTTAGGGTAATTGTTCCTCCTACTACTCTTGGAGTTTTAATTAGCAGATGAGTTCCTTCCCCTCCACTTCCCCAGCTGCTTCCTTTTACATGACCAAAGGTAGTATTAAAAACTTCCTTGCATTAAAACTTCAGCTCTTAAATGGAGCACTTTTCTCATTAAGAGAACTCCAGCAAAGACCCTTGGCCAAGAACTATTTTCCAGAATTAATAATTATAATAAAGACCACCCATTTCCTGCACAAACACTGCACATCCCAGGATGGACCTGTGACAGTTGAATGTCCTTTCCACTTTGATGTTCCAGGTTCTTGTTCTTCTCTTTGGTTCATCTTGTCAACGGAGGGGCATCCCCATCAGAAGTAGATTAAGATGGGGAGAGAGAGGGAGTGCACGGAGAGAACAAGGGTCCCGTCTGAACTTTTCTGCATTTTTAACAGTTCACAGAAGGCAAAGTTGGGAAGAAGGCTGAAATGAGGTATTACCTACATTTCCCCTGCAGGCTTTACATCCTGCACCCTGCTTAGAATGGCTGAGAGTTCAGGGTAAAAGGACCAGGGTATTTAGCCCCAGATCTTGAAATGGAACCACCAGTCCTAGGAAGACCAATAGATGCAATTTCTAACTCCAGAGAAGCAAAGAGAAAGTGCTTATAAACAACATAAATCAAAGAACTCTAAAACATTTCCAAACTGGAGATGTGCCATTTGGAAATGGCAATTAGGAAATTCATCACGGAGGGAAGCGTAGATTAGAAAAACAGAGTAAGACAAGGTGATACTTTGTTAGCTTCATGCACAGATTTATAGAACGCATATAAAGAGCCATAAAGAAACATCCTTCCAATGGGCTTATTGGTGAAATGTGGTTGTAAGATTTTAAAGAAAGGCATAACGTATTTTGAAAAAGGCATGGGTTTAAGTATAGATTCTTAGAAAAACACCTCACTTGATATCATGCTTCATACTCAAACATGAAAACCCCAATTCCACCCAAGATCCCTGGGGCAGAAGATATTCTGGTTTCTGTAAGCTCTAGACTTTCATATCTCCCCACAGTGTTTCTGAAATTAATTCAAATTCTCGAGAGGCAGAGAAAAACCTTGGAGTTTCTTATTTCCTAGGTGTGCTGACTGGCGCTCTAAGTTGGAAGAAGGGAATAATACTTTCAAGTCATGTAGTCTGTCTTTGAACTCTTGCTTTGTCCTCTCTGTCTCTGCTCTACAGCTCTACTTTTTCTCTTTCCTGGAATCTGATTTCCTGTGGGTAGTAGGAGAGAGCCATTACCATGTGTGTTAGTTAGCTTCTTGTTGCTGTGACAAAATACCTTTTAAAAACAACTTAGCAGGAAAAAAAAAGATTTATTTTGGCTCATGATTTCAGATTATTACTGTTCAAGGTTGGCCAGTTCCATTGCTTCTGGGACTGAGGTAAAGCAGAACGTCAGGGTACCAGGCACCTGGAGTGTGTGGCAGAGGAGGCTTCTTGCCTCACCACAGCCAGAAAGGAGGTGGCAGAGCAGGTCAGGGACAAAAAATATAGTCTTTCAGGACATGCCCCCAGTAAACAATTCCCTTTGACTATGAACCACTGTCTACAGTTTATACCCTCCAATAGTCTATTCAGTTGTAAGCCCACCAATAGATTAATCCATTGATTAATGGTCAGAGCCCTCATAATCCAATCATTTCCCCAAAACCCCACTTTTGAACACCACTACATTGGGGATCAAGCCTTCAACACATGAACCTTTGGGGGACATTCCAGATCCAAGATATAAGACCATAAATCTACCTGAGAGTTTCTCTTATGTTTATAGTTTCTGACTTCTATGCAGTGCAGACACACTTTTTATCTGAACTTTTTTCTGGTCCCTGGATACTCTTGGGCAAACTTCCACCTTTAATAGAAAAATAAGATTGGTATGTTGTATTATTTTTCTACCATGAATTTTTCTTTTGGTCTGTAAGGGTTACAGAGAAACAGAAGACTTCCGAGTTGTCTAATTCCCACTTTTCCTTATACCTAAACCTGAGACTTGGTTTGCCAACTTTGAGTGCAGAAAGAAGAGGAACTCTTGGGTCCCATAGACTTGAGTGCAAAACTGAGCTCAGCCATCAGTTAGAGTGGGATGCCCTTGGATCGGGATGCTTCTCTGCTCTGAACACTGCTCCCCTAGCCTCCCTACTGCCTGCCTCTCTCTTAAAGAGAGTTTTTTACTTTGTACCACTTTACTCCAAATGAGACTCCTTCCCTTCTTTCCTCATTTCTTTTCATTCTTTCCCCTTTCCTGTCCTCTTTTCTTTTCAGTCCATCAGAATTGACACCAAAATCCCTTTCAGGACTGCAGGACTTGCTTCCCTGGCTGCTGGGGAAGCTGTGACAAATAGCTCTCAGTCCTGGCCCCTTCTGCAATCACCTCACCCAAGCTCACAGCCCCTTCCAGGAGCAGTCCTCAGCTACCATCAAGACAAAGTATGAGACCCAGGCACCTCACTCCAACTTGAAATCAGTCTGCAGGGCCATCTCAGCTTCAGAATACCCCAATGAAGTAGTCTGGGACATTTATTGAAACTGTAATAGCTCACCTCCTCTCTTGCCAAAACTTCCTTCATTCCCTGTAGGTGATTTCTGCTCTAAGGATACATTAGGAAAACCTCCTGCACACTAATCCTCATCTTAGCATCTATATTCTAGGGAACCTGAATTTTAATAGCCAAGATGAGATGGATGCAAAAGACACAATTTAATGGATGAAGGAAATGCATATAACAGGTTAGTAGTGATAAAAGATAGTGGCCAATGGAGAGTCATAATTTGCAATTCAAATTTCCTATTTGCAGGAAAACATCAATGGAGTAAGAGTAATCAGAGGCGACTTCCTGGAGGAGGAAGACTTGGGACTTGTCCATGGGTAGGATTTGGAAAGGAGGAGGAACAACATAGGGCACTACAGGTGAAGTGACTTGCCTAAGTGATTTGAGAATGAGAATCTCTAGTTTATGAAATAGTGAATTTTATTGGGGTAAATATATGTGGATATGTGGTTTGCGGTTTGGATAAACTAGCTTGTGTCTAGGGAGATTTGGAAGAACTCTGACAGCCAGGCTGAGGTGTTTGAACACCCACAAGAGGAGAGGAACAATTAGGCATATTGAACAGAAGAGGGACACAATACTTCTTATTTAGGCATAGGCAATAACAAATAATTGCTGGGGCTGGGTGGACAGACATGTCTTCACAATATAAAGACAATACATAAAACCACTCCTAATTTTCCTTTCATAGCAGAAATTACTTTGTTGTGAAGTAGAACGGTGACTCAGGTTTTACAATGTGGGTTGCCATTTTAAGAACATTTGTCAGTTCCACTGCTGTTACATTCCCACGCCCATTGGAATGTTGGTGAAAATGACTGGACTTTGAGAGAGGCTACCCAGGACAGGTCACCACCCTTCCCCCTTTCTGGGTTAGTGTGCTTGGGAGCATCATTTTACCCAGCAGTTTACCTGATGGGTTAGTGTTAGGATTGAATTAGAGGAAGGAAATCCATTGGGTGGTATGTTAGTCAGCCTTCCATTACTGTAACAAATAACTGACGTAATCAATTCATGAAGAGAAAAGCTTTGTTGGGCTCACAGTTTTGGAGGTTCATCTGTGATTGACTGGCCCTAATGCTTTGGGGCCTGAGGCAAGGCAGCACTTCATGTGACAGAGCAAAACTTCTCATTTCATGGCCAAGGAACAAAAAAAGAGAAAGAAGAGAATGGGGTCTCACTATCCCCTTCAATGACATCTCCCCAGATGACCTTAAGACCTCCCACTAAGCCCCACTTCCCAAAGGCTCCACCACCTCCCAATAGCTCCATGGGCATCTGGAGGACATTTGAAATGCAAACCTTAAGAATTGAAGTTATCCTGATCCAATGAGGAGTGAAGGAACTTGAAATCAGATGGAGGAATGGGGAAGAGGAAGAAATATTAGGAAGGAATTGACCCAAACTACTGGAACAGCCAAGGAGATTTCAACTCTGCCTGATTTGGAGCCAGGGAAAATGGGGGTAGGAGTGAGGGAGCCAGAACCTGGGTCTGTAGGGCCTTCCAGACCACATCCCTGAGTGTAACTAAAGTGCTGCCACCTGGGAGGTCCCAGAGTCACTGTTCCTTTCCTTGTTGTTTCCCAAATTATCCCACTTTCTGAACTCCATATTCAAAGAAAAATGAACTGTCCTTTATAAAGGAACCATACCACTCCACTCTGAGTTTCCTTCTAAGGTGCATGGTTTGCCCTGAGCTGTTCACTGTCTAACTTGTTGTGACCAAAGGGTGTGAATAGGATGGGCATCTGGTATGTAACCAGGACTTGGGTGATCCTAAACTCCTCTTTTGAGGAAACGTAATTCTTACAGGACCAGAGCCAGCAACCTTGAACATGTTAGCATGTTAATCTCATTTCATCTCTTCCTTGGGCCACAGGATGCTTAGAATATTTAATTGTTGTTTTGCTAATTTCTTAAGGTGAGTATACACACACACACACACACACACACACACACACATAAAACACAAGATTTGTCATTCAAACATTTTTAAGTGTACAATTCAGTGGCATAAATTACATTTACAATGTATGTAACTTTCCAGACTTTTTCATTGCTCCAAATAGAAACTCTGTAACCATTAACCAGTAAGCCGCATTTTCTTTTCCCCTTGCCCCAGGTAACCTCTAATCTTCCTTTCTCCATGAGTTTTACCTATGATTTTATTATATTTCATATAAGTTAAATTATACAATACTTATCCATTTGTGTCTGGTTATTTTCACTTAACATACGATTTCAAGGTTCTGCTATTTTTTTTTAGCATATATCAGTACTTGATTCCTTTTTATGGCTAAATAATCTTCAGTTGGAATATATAAACTGCATTTTGTTTGTCCATTCATTTATCGATGGACATTTGGGTTGTTTATAACTTCTGGCTATTATGAATAATGCTGCAATAAACAGGGGTGTATGCATAAGTCTTTGTTCTTGTCATTTCCTTTGGAGTAGAATTGCTAGGTCAGAGGGTAGTTCTGTTTAATTTATTGAGGGACTGCCAAGTTGTGCTCCACAACGGCTGCCCTCCTGTATGTTCCGCCAGCAGTGTATGAAGATCACCATTTCTTCATGTCACTTATTTTCTCATATTAAATTCTTAATTGCAGAAATTAATTTTGCAGTTATCTTTCCCTTCCTTTGCTATAATTTTATAAGTTGTCTCTATTTCTATTGTTTATCATTTCTTTGTCTTAGTGTAAATCTTTTTGGAAATAGGTGAACTTCAAATCACACATGAAGGAATGGAAAACTTGACAACCAAAAGACTTAACTGGGCTTAAGCTCTTGCTCACATCTTGTGTTTTGAAGCTTTACAACCTAATTTCTTTTCACCTGCCAGATAATCTTGTCATAGAGGATTTTCTGGCTTTCTCTGTTTCTGTTTTTTCAGTTTCTTGTGTTATATCCATACGGTCCAGTGAAGATTTCTCTGTTTCCTGAGCCATTTGACAGTTGAACTCATCTAGTCAAAAGACATGCTTGTCCTAGTGTTTTTGAGTTAACATTTATATTCTCTTGGTAAGAGATGGAACACATGGTATTCTAGTGTTCTTTTTTGAGGATAAAATAATACAGTTGATGGAAGTATCCCACCCAGCCATGCCCGTCACCCTTCCATGCCTGATCCTATGACAAAGTCTGGAAATTCTTTCTTTAGAAACTTGCTCAGTCAAATAATTAGTCATTATTTCCATTAATTACTTCAGGAAGGGCTGATGGAAACCAATCACAGTGGAAAATAAAACTTTGTACTCTTTCTTGTGTTAACTGAATATGAAATAGAGGAACAAGATGACATTTAGTTGTTGTTTCCAAATCTTTAGAAAATTGCATATAGGGCAAGTACTTAACAAATTCAAAATCCTTTTAAGATAAAACACTTGAATTGGCTTATTTTTGGTTTCTCCTGTTCTCAGGTCCTTCAGCTGATGTCACCTGCCTCGGTTTCCCTCCACACATGACCATGACAAGAAGGGCTTGTGGCTCTTTGGTGATCTGTCTCACCCACTTATATTTTGGGATTCAAGGTGATAGTTTGTTACCTGTTTTTGTTGTAAATGTCCCAGGCTTCTTGGTTTTCCTCTCCAGGTGCTCTGTTTTTCTCTTGGAATTCAGAAAAATTCAAACATTATTTTAGCATAGCTGCCATGATCTTCCCAAAATTCCTACAAGGAGAGCTTTGAGACATAGCAAGTTTTGATAAGAATTTCAAATATTTTCTCCCAGTTTACATTTGTGATTTGTCATTTGAGCAGCTTGGAGGGGTGGGTTGGAGATGAGGAGATGGGGGACTTTAGGATGATTGTAGCTTCCTACACTGTATTTTATATGAGTTGCAGATGGCCTTGCTTTCAGATCACCCAGCGAACTCATCAATCTTTATGCTTCAGTAGTCCTGAGGTTCTTAAAATGATTAGACTTCCTCAGGATGTTATTAGTATTTTCTCCCAGGTACCTTCAATAGTGCACTTCAGTTCATCTATTGCTCAGAAAATATTACTATGGTAACCTATTCTTCCATGTAAAGTGGCTAGAGTTGAAGAAAGAAGCAGGACTAAAAACCTGACCACTTATTACAAAAGGCACCTGAAAGAATTAAGGAAAACAAATCTAGGTACAGTGCTGTGCTCCCTCCATTACAGATGAGAAAGGGTTTCATCCAGCTGGTGAGGACAGGGAATGGTCTGTTATGAGATCGCCAGATGTCTGATTTGGATCAAAATATAACTTGTTTTGGCTGAGGATATAGCTCAGTTGATAGAGTGTCTGCCTCACATGCATAAGGTCCTGGGTTCAATCCCCAGAACCACAAAAAAATAAATAAAATAAAAGCCAAAAACAAAATATATATAACTTGTTTTAAGGTTCCTTCAAATCCTCTGGAATCCTCTTAATATTTAACCCCCAGTTACCATTGCTTGGGACATAACTGTCCCAAGGTTGAATGCAGAAGTCCAGGCATTTACAACTTTTCTTTTCCAAATGACTGACAAGGACCCTGACAGATGTGTACAGTTACTGATATATGTCCTGGCTTGAAATGGGGTAAAAATGCTATATTAGTTTCTTGATGCTGCTCTAACAAATGTCCAGAAGATTATTTGTATAAAATAATGCAAATGTACTATATATTACATTATGATACTCAGAAGTTCAAATTGAGTCTCCCTGAACAAAACTCAAGATGTCCACAGAACTGATCTTCTGGAGGCTCTAGGGAAGAACATTTTCTAGTCTTCAACTTCCAAGAGCCTGCATTCCTTGGTTTGTGGTCTCTACCTCCATTTTTAAGGCTGGCTGTGCAATGTCCTTAAATCTTTGATTCTCTGACTTCTGTTTCTGTTGTCTCATCACCTCTCATTTTGACCTCCTAGTCTCTCTCTCAGAAGGATTTTTGTGGTTACGGTGGGTCTATCTGGATAATCCAGGATAATCTTCCCCATTTTATAACCATTAATGTAATCACATTTGCAAAGTTCCTTTTTTCACACAAGGTGATATATTGAGTTTCTGGGAATAGGATGTGGACATTAGGGAGCTGCTATTCATTCCACCAGAGACCCTAACAGCTTTATGTATGTCTTCTTAACCAGAAGTATGGTCTTCATACATGGGTTCCTGGGGAGCTGGAAACCCTTATGTTCTGGTGCTAGGGGAGCTAGATTTTCACCCTATCCCTTAAAAGCCAAAGATGCTCTGAATGCCTCTAATGAAAGAAACCATTCTTATGCATTATTTAAGGAGACAGGGAAAGTATGAGAGGAAAGTGTCATATTTTCTTTTTTGTCTTCCTTCTCTCTCCCTTCTGAATTTCTCTTACTTTTGGACCAAGGATATACCAAAGAGTCTTCCCTTCTAAAAAACCCAAACCAAACATTATCTTTCCAGAATACTCAGCACACTTTGACTTGAACGAGTTGGCAGTTCAACAACCATTTTTTTTTTTTTTTAAGCAGGAAGTGTGGTCAGAAAATTCATGCCCATCCCACAGGACACCACCACGGTGATGGGTGCCTTTCACTACTGCATGGGAATATTTACTATCCTTTGTCTTTGAATCAATTACTATATATCAAGAGTTCTGGAAGCACTCTTATGACAGAACCTGAGTCACAAGAATGTGGTCTGGTATTCAGGGAAGGAGAAGAAGGAGAATCTTTGCATTTTGAATCCTGAATGGAAACAGGGCCTTGTCCTCTACCAAAACTCTACATTATAGGGAAGACCCCCTCGGCTTGCCCCATTTCAGTTAAATTTAGATCTGACTACATGTGAGACAGCATGTGCACACATGTGTGCCTGCATACACAAGAGATAACGATACTTAAGCAAGATAGGCTTTTCTTCTATCTTGCCTAAATTAAATGCAGAGGTCAGGAGCCCAGTGCTGATATGGTGGCTCCATGATCATCAGGTGCTCCAGTTCCTTCTGTTTATCTGCTGTATTACCATGTTTAACAACTCATAGTCCAAAATGGCTGCTCATACTCTAGACACCATTTTTGCTCTCCAGATAGAAAGGAGGAAGGAGGAAATACACAAAATAGTATGACCCTATTTTTCTGGGTGACTTGTCAGAAGGTGCACATTTTTCTTCTGATCTCATTGGTGAGAACTTAATTGCAGGGCTGTATTCATTTTCTAGGGAAACCAGACAAGATTGCCTTTTTCCGAGCAACCGTGTGCCTGGTTAAAATGAGGGATTGTGTAACTGAGGGAGAAAGAATATTAGGGGACAACTAGTATTTTTATTTGCAACATCGACAAATAAAAGGGGGGATTGAATATCTACTCCTTTTTTTTCCTAAAAGATTGCTAAGAGCCGGACCCAGTGGTGCATGCCTGTAATCCCAGTGGCTTGGGAGGCCGAGGCAGGAGGATCGAAGTTTCAAAGTCAGCTTTGGCAAAAGCAAGGTGCTAAGCAACTCAGTGATATCCCGTCTCTAAATAAAATATAATGATAATAATAATAATAATAATAATAATAATAATAATAGGACTGGGGATATATCTCAGTGGTCAAGTGCCCCTGAGTTCAATCCCCGGTAACCACCCACCTCCCCACACACACACAAAAAGAGTCCATTACGGTTTCTCTGTCGGTTCATTGTCTTGGTTCTCTTTCTATTCTTAGGCCACCAATCCTATTCTCAGCTATAACATGGAAAGTGAACGACCCCCGAAGACCCATGTGTTGGAGGCTTGGAAACCAGGGTGATACTATTTGGAAGTGATAAAATCTTTAAGAGGTGGAGCCTCATGGGAGGTCTCTAAGTCATTGAGGGAGTGCCTTGAAAGGGTGTGTGGGATCCTGGACTCTAACTCATTCTCGTTTCTGTCCTGACCATGAGGTGAATGGTTTTGCTCTGCCATATAACACTACCATGTTGTGCCATCTCACAACGTCTCATAGGTCCAAAAGCAAAGGGGTCATTTGAACTGGAAACTCCAAAACCGTGAGCCAAAATAAAACTTTTCTCTTTGTAAGTTGATTATCTCAGGTATTTGTTACAGTGACAGAAATCTAATCAGTATATTATCCCTCCCTTTTTCTGACTTTATCAAAGTGCCCTGGTTACAAGTAACAGGAAGTGATTATTTAACTCAAGAGGGAAAAAAATCACGTAAGACTCACAGAATCAAAGGGAAAGTTTGAGAACCTGACTTAGAGAAGGTAACTTTGAGGATTTGGAAAACTGAAATTATTTTACAATACTACTGGGATGCAAAGAGTAAAGTTAATGAATTTCAGCTGTTTTCTTCCCAGCAATTGCATCGTAGCTCTTGATACTTTGAGTTGTTTGAGAAAGACTTATTGCTCTAGCTTTTTCTCATGCATGACCCCTTAATGGGGGAGGGGATTGGGTGGAGAAAGCAGAGGTAATTCTCAAAGGAAAACTGATGCTATTACCAACAGGAGAAATGGATGCTGGTAGCCAAAACACACACCCACACACCACCACCACCACCACCACCACCACCAAAACCCAAACTTGTAACTGCTTCCTGTCCTTCTCCAAGTGTAGAATAGTGAATACTGTCCCTTTGACTGACCTGGCTCCCACCTCGTGCCTCAGCCATGTATTTCCACCATTCTCTCTTTGCACACGTTGTTCCCACTGCCCCAGAATATCCATCCAGCCCTTGCTCTTATTCTTTACCTGAGAGAGCTTTACCGGTCTTTCCTATTTCTGGCCAATGCTCATGTCATCCTCAAGTTCTTCAGACTTCCCTGGCTGCAGGCGTTCTTTATGGGTAGGGACTGAGTTGCTCATCTCTGCTGCCACAGCATCTGGCACAGCACCTCACACCAAATAGTCACTCAATAAAATTTCTATGAACACATGAATGGCTCTAGATGTCTTGCTCCAGATTCTCTTTAGACTGCCAGTCCCCAGGTTGGAGGTACCCCTGGATATCCAGCTGACTTCTCAAACTGACTCACTCCAAACTAAGTCTCCATTCTTCTCCATAAATCATCACCTCCTTCTGATTTCTTGCAGTTCAGTCTCTATTTATTGAACTTGTGTTCTGCTTGCTAGACATGAGGAAAATGAAGATGCCCTCAAGGATCTTCTCTTGATCAGGGTTTTCCAACCTTGACACTGTCCACATTTGGGCTGGATAGTATGTGCTACGGGACTGTCCTGTGTTGGGGAGGGTATTGAGCAGCATCCCTGGCCTCCACCTGCAGAATGCAAGGAACATCCTTTTCCCAGTTGTAACAACTACAAATGCCTCCAGACATGGCCAAATATCCCAAGGGGCCAAACAGATCTCCAACCACTAGTTGGAATACAGAGGAAGAGATACAGAAAGAAAAAATCCCAACATGAGGTATGTGTAATTACAAGGTACAGATATGTTCTGAGAGGAAATGAAATTGAAGACTCCAAAGACAGGTCTATCTACACCAATAAGCTAAATCTTATCCACGTGAAATAATTAAAAGACAACAGAAGGTGGCATTTTCACCGAGACACAAAAGGACTAAGGCTTGTTTAGTCTTTGTTATGCAAAAGCTGCTTTGCATTTGTTGATTTCATTGGTTAACAATCCTACAAGACAGGGAGTATCTCCCGCAGGATGAGGGAAGTGAGCTAAGGAGACAGTCATGTGCTGAAGGCCACACGTAGGCTTCTCTGTATTTGCTAATGGAAACATCTTTCTCTCCATCCCGCATCTTTGTGGTCACTTCACCCTCTTGTCATTAAGAATGACTGGGGCTTCACCCCAGCATCACTGCCCCTGCCTGGAGGATGGCAGTGCCACAGTGTCCCTCCTGTTTGTTCTTTTTCTCTTTCTCCTGTTCAGTTTCCCCACCTGCATTTCATTCTGGTCTTCTACCCTAAATATTAACAAGAATGAACCCCAGGGCTTGACCTGACACTTCATCTTTCTCCCCACTGTCAACCAAATTCAAATTCCAACCTCACTCGGCTCTAGCTTTGTTTCTGACTTCCACCCCGGTTCCTGTCACCTCTTGGAACCATCCTAGCTTGTATGACAAGCTCTGCTAATAGCTCGCATGTCTCACAGGTGCTCTCTGCCAGTTCAGACCATCCTTACAGCAGCTGGTGAAGATGATGGTACTTGTTCTTATTTTACCAACGATGGTGATGGGGCTCAGAGAGGTTCCTTGCCAGTAAGTGACAGCCCCAGAACTCAAACTCCAGAGTCCGGGTTCCAAACTGTCCCCCAAACCAGTCTACGCTGGCTCCTCCTTGCTTTGCTGATGTAAAACACTGTCGGGACACCTTGTCTTGCTTCTTTCACCCAACTCTGCAGCCACTTAAACACCCCTCAGGACTCAACTCCCTCACACCTTCCCAAAGCTCTTCTCAAATGCTCAGCCCTTGGAGATGGTTATTTTTCTTTAGGATACACTTCCCCCTGGTTTTGCCTCAGATCCTCCTCACAGTGAGCTTGTACTATGGAACCAAAATCACCCTGCCTCCCAGGCTCTTCCTTTTGAATGCTCAAGTACATGTTATGAGAACACAAAGACTCTGCTCCTATGGTGTCTGATCACCTTAACCATCTCTACCAGAATGTTGGGGTTGGAGGCCAGAAGTTATGGGTTAGATATAAGTGTTCCCCAAAAGCTCATGTGTTAGACAGCAAGAAAGTTTAGAGGTGAAATGACCAAATAAGTGCATTAATCCAGCTAACTGGTTGGTAACTGTATGCAGATAGATAGTGTGTAGTTGGAGAAGGTGGGTCATCTGGGCCATGGTTTTGTGAAATATGTTCTGTTCAGGGTTAGCCCAGCTTAGGCTTTCTCTGATCATCAAGCCCTGAGCTAATTTTCTTTGCCACACCCTTCACCCATGATGTTCTGCCTCACCTGGGCCCAGAATAACAGAGTTGGCTGTCTGTGGACTGAGACCTCTGAAACGGATAAACATTTCATCCTCTAAAATTGTTCTTGTCAGGTCTTTTGGTCACAGTGATGAAAACTTTTACTAAAACTGAAACCAAATTAGGTGATCGGGTCAAATTGAGGAGATGGAGGCCAGTTAGGATCTTGAAAGTTGGAGACCACTCCTGGGAGATTGGAATGTCAATGTCTCCAAAGCCTATGTTTACCTGCCTATGCTACCCCTCCCAAAAGGCTTCATGCAGACAGGGAGTTGCTAATTAATGCCCCCTGGGCTACTACCTGCCTGGATCACCCCATTTGGCCCTTCCCCTGCCCATCTGCTTCTCACTTTTTTGCCATCTCACCGGCATTTCCTAGGCCTAGTCATGTAGGCAGGAAGGAGAGAGATAAAGGGGAGAGAGCAGGAGAACAAAGGAAACTTTCGTCTATAAAAAGGGCAGGGTGGTCTCACTTTTTGGGATAACAGAATACCAGCCATGGCCCACTTCTCCCTCCTTTAAATAAAACCTGCTTCATGTTTGCCTTGGCGTGCTTCTCCGGTGTTATACTTCAATATTCGAGGAAGCAGAACTTGTCACCAATAACTGCTCGTATCAAAACAATAGAACTTTTGGTCCTTTTTCCAGCACCACCAGCACTGTCAGGGCTCAGGCTATCAGGCATCTGCAGGCTTCTCCTGTGTCTTAGGACAGCAGCATCCCATCGGGGAAGAAGCAGGGACAACAGTTCACCTCAGCCGGCTGTGGAGTCGAGTGGGAAGATGCCCTGGCTTTGGGCTGGTAGAAAGCACTCGTATCCAAACCAGGTGATTTACTTATGAGCTGTCACGGACTCTCTTCTGACTGCTGCTTCTTCCTCGTAACACTGGGAGGAAACCATCCTTCCCAGGGCTGCTGGAGGGCTGGGAGGATTTGTATACTTTATAAGAGCGGTCTAGTCAGGTTCATTTCTCAAAGTCCTCCCAAGTGCATGCTCCGAGTGTGATAGAGCCTGACATGGGTATGTCCCCACTCTTCCCCTGCTCTGTCCTTTCTCTCCTCCAAGTTGGAGAAAATGAACCCCTACTCTCCTGTCAACAAAAAAAGATTAAGTAAAAATCACCCCTGCTCCTGGAGGAAGGGTCCCAGAGTGCCACAGGCCCCAGGTAGCACTGGTCCTCTTTGTCTTCAGCACATCTTAGAGGCCCTCTGCTGGGGACATTGGAAACCATGAAAAAGAACTAGCAGTCTTTTGACCTTAAGCATCTCAAACTTGCCTTTTTGATGGTGGCAAGAGGCTGTGAGAAACATATTAATTCTGGTTTCCAGTCTTTTCTCCCCTAATCTTCTTGGTGGTACTATCAATAGTTCTCATTTCTAAGACCTGACTGCCCTACTGTGTGCATGCAAGCCTTGTAGATATTGTTGCTTCTTTTCTACAGATGAGAACATAGGTACATAGAGAAGTTACTTGGTCAAAGCCTCAGTGCAAATTCTGCCAGCTTCCAGAAAATACAGTCCCTGAGGGTCTGACAATCCCATCTACCCTTTTCCAGCTGTAGATACTGCCCTCAAGGCTGTGAGCAATGCCAAAGATCCCATTTTTTCCTGCCTCTCAAACGTCCAGTTTCAGAGCAGCTTCTCCATATTCTGTCCTCAGAGATGGTCAGCTAGTCACTTGTTTGATGCATCCTTGCCCGAGATATTTGAAGTGCTGTCCTCCCTTGAAATCAACCTCTTTCTCTGAATGCAGGAGAGGTAGGCTCTGGGCGTGGAGGGTAGGTGTAGAGAGCAACCTGGGCATTTTCATAGAGGCAAAGACAAAATGAATCTGAGAAACTATATACTAGGTTCTTAGTTATGAGTAACAAAAAGCTACAATGAATGATCTAGACTGAGAAGGAATTAACTGAAAAAATATTACATGATTAAAGAGAAACAGCTTGAAGAATAGGCAGAGATAAGAGCAGGTACACAAAGTAACTGCAGGACCCAAGTCATGCCACACGGTCTGTTTTCTGTCCTACTGCTGCCTGGATGCTACAGTCACAAACCACCTGTTTCTGATGCAGCTGCCTCTGGAATCTGGAAAGGAGGCCACCACTTCCACTATTTCTGCTCCTTCATTTTATTAATTGATACCTGGTTCAGGGTCTGGTCAGTTATATCTGATTGATCTAACCCAGGTCACAGCTCTCTCTGCCTTGGCTGCAGGGAAGGCACTTCTGCTTTTCTGATGGGAAGGAATCTCAGCAACCCACCAGGAATTGAATGGTACGGTTTCTAAATGGGAAGTCTAGATGCTGAGCAGTTCCAAGAAACCAATAAGGTTCACTTTTTCTCCTCGTGAAATTGCAGATAAGAATAATGAATCCAAAGGAGAATGGCTTCCTTCTCAAGGACTTGTGGCCAAGGCAAGTCAATTTCATCTTCTGTGACTGAAAGGAGCACTGTTGAGCAATCTCAAGGTGGTTATCTGCTCGGGGAGGTAAGGGTGCCATGGGGTGCTAGGTTGCCTACAGCATGCTTCTTCCCACATTAGGAATTCAAACAAAAGCACAGCTGCTTCCTCTGGAACTTGTGTGTCTCCTGAGGGCTGTCCTAGTTTGTGGCTGACTACATACTAACACTATTTCTTGTGTTGGGCATTTTCACTGCAAGGTCAGACAGATGAATTAATAAGAGGCTGTATGTGTAATAATTCTGACTTACTTGCAAACCTAACTGCATGAGGATCACCCAGATTCCTTGCCCCATATAAGCCCACTGAATCACAATCTTCCCTGGTGGGTGGGGGGGATAACAAGAAAATACAAAAAGGGATGTAGGATTTTCAGGTCTAGAAATAACTGTAATGTGTCTACATTTTCATACTATTTGGAAGACAATACTTTGACAATCTCCTCTACAGTGCATCTTACCTCCTTTCTAAGAGGGACCTGGAGAGCTGAGGGAGCAGCTCAGTAGTAGTGTTTGCTTAGCATGTCTAAAGCCCCAGTTGGCCCCAGTACTAGGGAGGTGGGGGGAAAGACCTGGCCACACTTGTCTTGTGTCCTGTGTAGTTTCTGAAACCCAACAGACTTGTTCGTTTGCAGTGCTAGAGCTCAAATGCAGGGCCTGGCACATGCTAGGCAAGCACTCTACCACTGAGTTACATCCCCAGTTCCCCAAGTTGTAATTCATGATGAGCCATGGGTACTTAAAGGCACACAGATGTTGTCTCCACCTGACAATATTATGAGAGTAGCCCTGAAAATGGCTTGTTATGGTGTCCTCCAGAATCTCCTGTCAGTGCAGGAATGTTGAGAGGCAAAATGATTAGATCAAGCACTGTAACCTAATCAGTCCAAACTAGTTTGTATGTGTGGGTGGGATTGTAGGAAGATGCAGTGTGGCTGCAGCAACTGGGTCACTGGGGGTGTGCCCTGGCAGGGTGCAACATCTCTGAGGCCCTTTCACCCTCTGTGCTTCCTTGCTGACATGAAGGAAGCAACTTCCCTCCACTATACCCTTCCACCATGAAGTGCTGCTGCCTCACCTTAGACTCAGAGCAATGGAGTATAGAGATTGAGACCTCAAAACCATAAGCCCCAAATAAACTTCTCCTGTAAGTTGTTCATTTCATGTCAGGTATTTTTGTCACAGTGATGCAAAAGCTGACTAAAACAGTATCTACCGGACAGCCTCCTTAGAGGGGTGTTGCAGGGTTGGACCACTTCCCAAAGTCTGAGTTTGCTCTTTGGAAATTCTGTCTACTCCAAAGGGGCCTACCTGGGCTCAGGATATGGGGTTAGCCCTTATCCCTGCTGCTGTTTGGTAGCAAGCTTTTCACAGAGGATACACAAATGTCTCACGTGTACAGAGCACCATGCCAGTTACCTTATTCTTACCCTTTTATGAATTAGGCAGCATTACTTTCAGTTATCTCATGAAATAGGATAAATCTAAGTGGCATTGGTGGAATTTGATCCAGACTAAATTTATGAAAAAATTAATTTATGGATAAATAAGGTCCATTTTTTTGATATTTTGACTCGTTTTACATTTAACTGCCCAAACTAAAAACTTCAATACAGCAATGATTAACCACCACTGCAGACTAGAAGAGCCCAAGGCTTCTATTTACCTGTAGTGATCTGCTTGGCTTCCTGCCCCTGCTGCCTTCTAACCTTCATGACATCACTTAAGCTACTTGTCGGCTGTGCTCTTAGCGTAAGAGTCTGAGGAACACTTCATGTGCAAATGAGCCTGGGGATGCTGTTGCCCTGGCCTTGCATCTTCTGGAAAGACTCCGTCACATCTGTGGACCAAGCAAGGATTAACAAAGTACTGTCACAAATGAATTATAAAAATACGGGGGAATTATTTAATGATACAGGAAAATAACACGTTCTGAAACAAGTTGGTTACAAGTAGTAGGCAGAGGATGACTTTACTTGATAAAATATTAAAATGTATGAACATGCATACAAAACCTGGAATGTTACATATGAAAGTATCAACATTATAATTTCTGTCCAGTGATTAAATATTCTTCCCTTCGCTTTTGTATTTTTTTAAACATAATTATTTCTGAAATGAACAAACAAATGGCACTGAGGAATGAAAGTTACTAAATGGTAGGAGTTAGGAATCTAAGAAGCCAGTCAGAAGCCCAGCAGTCAAGGTCTGAAACACAAGAGATCCAGCCAGGGTGACAGTAGCCAAGCCTAGAGGCGGAACATTGTTCTTTCCTTTTCCTACTGTAATGTTGTTTATCTAACCGTTTCTTCTCCACTTGATATTCTCTGCATAATTACATTTAATGAGACTATGAATATTAACTGGCGCAACAGCAGAAGGCTGCTAGCAACTTTGGTTTTGAATTGCTATAAAATGTAACTACTTTGTAGTTATGTACTACACAAAACACTAGAAATGAAGTGTTCCTATGACAAATATCCCAACTTACTAAATTGCTGATTGCTATTTTTTCTGATCTCAGTTCATTTTCAGTTTTCAGTGCAAATGTATCTTTTCTTTCAAGGATCTGGAAGAGGTAATTTTTTCCTCACAAAGAAACTAACAATGTATGCTGGGTTATGTCTCATGACTTGGTTTTGAATCTATTGATAGTTGGCCTTATCTTCTAAGTTCTCTGCAGAGTTGGAAGGGCTTATTAAACTCCAAATCACCTTGCAATAAATTGAAATGAGGATTACCTTTATTTATTTATTTATTTTTTAAAAAAGGCCTTAGCTAAGTTACGAAATGAAAGAACAGAATATTACATTTCTACTGCTGTGAGGTTCACAATCTCAATTTTCTCCCTCTCTCCACAATGAGAAGATTGCTTAGGGGCACTTCATTCAAGTAATAATGGCAAATAACAACTGGAGAAAGGCTCATCATTTTAAAATTGGGAATATATAAAAGCAATGTTTTTACCTAAAGTGTTTCTTAGGTATCTGCTGAACATGGTCAACATTTTCAGAAGGGGTTCCAAAATATGGTTAAAGTTCAAGAAACAAAACTAAAAAATAAACCCAAACTACTTTCCATATCACTACCACTGGATCAGCATACTAAAGTTCCTTTCTATAGCAACCAAGCATAGCAATCCATACAATAAAAATCTTCACATACCAAAAAGTACAAGAATTATATTAAAACAATTATATAATTATTTTTGTGTGGTACTTAAAATTAAAATACAATTTTATCACAGTAGAGCTCAAAAAGAATCTAAGGCTACAAAAATTCCTTTGTTAGAGAAAGAAAAAAACTTTCAGAACAAAGTTACTCAAGATGAAAGGAAACTATCTTAGTGAGAGAACTGCCGGCTGTCCGTTGATTTCTTGCTAATATTTTTGAAGATTCTGGACTTCTCAACTTTCTTGGTTTTCTGATAGCCAAATCCACCGCCGCCACCTCTCTTTTTACGCTTGCCCTCACTGCTGTTCACATCTACAAGTGAAATGTTAAGGAACTCAAGCAACAAAGGTGATGAATCGCAATCTAACATCTACAGAGAGAAAAACCAGTGTGCACAGCATTGTCCCTATACTCTTCTTCCCCCGCAATGAAAACGTGGACATGGAATTGTGGGACAAATCTGCTGAAGACTAGGAGTGGAAAAGTACCTGTGGAGGTATAATTTTTAAAACAGAATGTAACAGTCTTGTAAATGACTTCACACAATGAAATTCAAGACAAGTAACAAGGAGCTACCAGGACAAAAAGAACACATTAAAAAGTATACCCTGTATCACAACAACTGACTTTCACTTCTGTTCAAAGCTGATACAGGAATGTGTAGCCAGGTGAAGGAGCTATTTTCCCTGTCCCGATTCAGTGTGTACTCATTACGGCAGACATTTACTCAATGTCTACAATGGGGACAGCGACCCAACAAGGTTTTCTAGTCCCTCAGGAACTACTGCCTTAACAGTAAAGAACAAGCCTTGCCTCAGCTGGTTCAGTTTCTCTGCTGAAAATATGATGACAAAACACATATTATAATATGCAGCAAAATCAATTGGAAGTATTATTCCCTTTGTCTTTTACCCTGAACACTTTTTTTTTTTTTCTTTTACAAACTTACCTTGTTCTTGTTTAAGACCCTTGAAAGACTCTAAGAGGCTTAAAACTCTGACCTGGGCAACCACCTGATGTCTGCTCTTCTACCTCTGTGCTTCTGGAATGCACAACTACTTCTGCCTTTCACTGTCACTCAAATTCCTTTGTCTTTTTGAAGTTTAAGTCCCAAGTTGTCTTGTTCCTGTGACCCCATTCTAACGGTTAACCCCTGTTCACTCCCTTTCTCTAGCACAGACAAGTAGACAATGACCAGGACAAACACCCAAGTCTCTGGTCAGTTGCCAGAGTACACATGGAGCCCAATGTCCCTTAGTTCCAGGATGACTTAAAAAAAAGGATACTCAGATCAACAAAAGGAGGCACCTTGAAACCAAATGACAGGGCAACCTGAGGCAAATTTAAGTTATTAACATCAAAGATCTGTTTCAGAGAATGAGAATCATATGCTCGTATGTAGGACTTGTATGCTTCCTGAGCTGACTTATGAAGAAAGTAGTTCTTTTCAATCAATTTTTCAAGCTGAAATAGAAAGAAACATTGGCTTTAATAAAATAAAAAAGCAAATCTCAACTCTTAGAACAAAGTCATCCTACAAAAGACAATTTTTTAATATATTTGCTCTAGGCTTTGGATTACTTGTAAAATCATACTGTGGGAAGAACATGCTGAAGTTCTCATAGCTATGGACTGAGAGGAGCAAGAGCATCGCAGTGGGGAACTGGACAGCAGGCAACCTCAACAACTGCATGCCCAGGCCCCCATCTTACACAGGGCAGTCTCAGAGCACGGGGACAACACAATAAAGGTTACCATTTACTCAGAAATACAAGAGGGGAGAGGAAGCATACCTGAGACTGAATGTCAGAAATTTTGGACCAGGAAAAGTCAAATTCATTTAATGGAACCTAGAAAACAACAGAAATATAAAGATTATTAAACCAGAATGATCAATACTTACATTTTTGGATGAATGAAGAAAGTGTAAAGTGTTCCAAAAACAGTGAGGGAAGTGACAGAATCAGGCAGCCATAGTTTCAATGTAGCTAATAAGTAATAAAGACAGAGAAGGATGCCCTGTGGAATTCCCTCAGAACAGAGAGCAAACCTTGGTTTCTCTAGTCTCTCCATGTCAATGGAAAGCTCCACATTTGCTCTGCTGAGTTCCCATGAACCATGCTAGGGGCCCTTCACTTCTTTTTTCCTAAAAGATTAAGGTGAGGAACTGAACAGGATAATGAGCTTAATGAAGCACTTTTCTCTAGGGATCTCTATCATCCTGATTATTTGAAGCAGTCTGAAATTTTTAGTTAAAAGGACCATCAGCCCTTTCCCTCCATGTAAGGAGAGGGGCTCTAATATCATCCTGCTCTGTGACCCTGTGACACCAGTCATCACAATGACCACATACTTCCACAAGAGGAATCTGTTGTCAGTTATAAAATGAAAAAGCACAAGACCTATGCTAGGTACAGCGGGGGGTGGGGAATTGGTGCCCAAGTACTAGACTCTGCTTTCAGAAAACTTGCTTTTCAGTACTGTGGAAGAGACAGATAAATGAGTTCTTGTGCTGTGGGAACACACAGGGCAGGAAACCAGACAGCTTCTCAAAAGAGACAGCAATAGCTGAAACCACAGCATTCTAGAAAATTAGTAAAAGAGTTTCTAGAGAAAGTGTACAAAGGTTACAGGGCAATTACATGAAACTACACCAAGTTTCAGGAAGAGGAACACTACCAGGCAAGACTGTGCTAGGCAGACAAAGAGGCAAGTGTCATAGAAGAGAAGACCTGACATGTATCCACAGGTCTAAAAACAAGCCACTTATGGTTTTGATGGTTTTTGTTCTGGTAGGATGGAATGAAGCTAGATCTGGTTGGTTGGGATGGAGTGGGAGGTAAGGAGGAAAAATAGAAACTATATTCCCCAAAAGGCAGACGGAGGAAAGGCTGCAGGCGGTAGTCACCCTGAAAGCAGTTTAAGAGAATGGGTTGAGGGTTGAGGTTATATTTTATAGTGACAGATTTCAGATAGTAAAGTGCTAACTATAAGGGAGACTGAAGACCAGCAGATGAGAACAAGGAACACAAAGCAGGAGGCAGCAGAGGCAGGCATGAATGAGGATCTCTACTGCTTCACATGAGGCAAAAAGGAAAGATACCAGGATGCAGGGGTATAGAGAAGACTGTAGGAGGGAGGCAGGAGAAAGATGATTAGGTGTGAGGGAAACTACAATGGTGGAAGAGTTTTAAACAGGACTTCAGGGAATGGTCAGAGGAGAAACAGACGTAAGAGGCACTGTTGAGCAACACAGCTAGAGGGCTGATCCATGCGGTAGATCCTTCCATCTACACTTCCTGGGTTGGAAGTATGTAAAATTGTATTTTTTTAACCTTTTGAACAATTGCAGTAACAGGATTGCTCTGACTTAAAATTTCTGTGATACATTTAGAGGTATCATGTACTTGCTTACAATCCCCACCAAGAGGACTCGGTTCCCAACCTAAAATCCATTCCGCACTCCATAAAATTTATTTTTCCTAAGCAAAGATCTTTACCTTGGATTGTTTCAAGTAACGAAGGAAACCCAATTCTTCTGGGCGCAAAATGAGCAAGGCATGCCCTCTTCCATTTAGACCTCTGGCTGTTCTACCCACACGATGAATATATTCCTTGGGTAGAGAAAGAAAAACTTTGTTATGGCACTGACTTCCACACGTGACTGTTAGCCATGTGGCTGCATTCTGAGTATGTGACTTCCTTTAGATATCTGTTGCTCTTATCACCCCAAGTATCTAACATTTCTAATTTAAGACCATGAATGCCTTTCAAATTCTCATTGGGATTCACAAAGCCCTAACCATTTAACACTAGAGAAGTACTGTGGTGTCAGGACAGTAGGGCTAAACCTCATATGAAATGAGGTGCTTCTTGGGAACGTGTAGAGTAAGCGCACTGCTTCTCATAAAGTCATTCTGAAGACACCCTGAGAATGTAGTTACCTTAGGGTCATCTGGAGGGTCATACTGAACAATCCAGTCAACTTCAGGAATATCCAACCCTCTTGCTGCCACATCTGTACACAATAATATCCCTGAATCTGCATTGCAGAACTGGAAGAATGTGGTGGTACGCTTATTTTGCTTCTGCCTTCCCTAGAATCAAATAAAAAACATTCATTAGAGCTGGAATTCTGAGTTGCTGCTGGGAAGTCTAGATGCAACAACCCTGACCTGGAGGTGCCATTCTACTTTATTTCAAGCTCAATCTCTGGATTGTGTTTTCCTTCTCCAATAGGAGGGGAATGGTGTCCGTTACTTCTTTGTAAACCATGCCCTTCCACACCAGCAGACTTCCCTCCATACAGGATCAATCAGCTAAGAGTAACTGAACTATTTATGTTTCAAGGAAAGAGCAATACCTCCATTCCTATGAGTTATAGAAAAAAAAGAGTATAACCTGTTTTTTGTTTTTGTTTTTTTCCTTTATAGCGCTGGAGATGGAACCCAGGAACACCCACATGCTAGGCAAGTGCTCTACAACTGAGTTACATCCCCAGCAACTTTAAATCAATTTTTAATAAGCTCATCAGTCACTTACATGAATGGCCAAGACAGGTAAATCGATGTAGTTCAGCAACTCGTAGTGGTATTTTACAGACTTACAAGATGAAAAGAAGACCATGAGTTTCTTCTTTCGATTCTTCTTAAGGAAGGTAAAGAGCAGAAGAAATCTCTTTTCAGAGGGACAAACAACATATCCCTACAAGTGGTTCAGATAAAGATACAAATTAACCAAGTGAACTTTTAGCATCATGAGCCAATACTGATTGTTAGCACTGAGAAAAAGCACATAAACTGCACAGCCTTTCTGACAGCACTTTAAAACAAAATCAACTAAAAGTTTTCACGCTTCATCCAATTACAAGGAATATTCTACTTATCAAAAATCTCAACCTTAAATTCCTGTTTTCATCAAGTGTTTGCATGTCACCTTTTATAGTTATACATCTCAAAGTCCGTATTTCCTTCACCTAGCTCACCTTGTATCCTATGGAGATTATTAAAAACCTTTAAAAAAACAACAAAAAAACTGCATTTAAAATGGATGGTGATTAAAAATGTTTGCCATGTGACAAGAAGTTATCAACAACTAGAGAGAAAACTAATTTACTGAGACTTCATGGTATTTTATACCAGGAGGGTCAGATACCAAATTTCACTATATTTGAATTAAAAGTTCATTAACCCATTTGGTTTCTGGATGATTTCTAATACAAGGAAATACCAAATAAGATACTTGAAGTTTCAGGTTATTTATTTAAAAAGTACCTGCTCAAGACCATCCACTGTTGCATTAGCTTTATCATCATCAACACCAACATACAATGGTTCTTTTTTCAAAGAAATCCTTGCCAGGTCTTCAACTTTCCGAGTTTGTGTGGCAGAAAAGAGCATGGTCTGTCTGCGTGCTGAAACAGACACACGTAAAATAACTCAAATCTTCCAGGGCATCTCTGTAATTGCTTCATAATTACAAAGACTTAAAGTGGAAATATCAGTAATAGGAGATGTGCTGTCACTTATGACTTCTACTGATACTACAAAGGGTAAGAGGACATACTGCAAACTTTAGTCTGTAAATTTGATAGCTAAGACGAAATGGACAAATTCTTTGAAAGACAAGTTATTCCAGCTCACTTAAGAAGAAAAGCTGAACTGTTGATAGATAGTAAAAACCCTCACCAGTCATTACTTTACTTGTAATATCCCAAAATTGTAAATAGAAACATTTATCAACAGGTGAATGGATAAACTGGTATATTCACGTAATGGAATGCTACTGAGGAAGAAAAAGTCAAACTGATTCATATAATAGCATATAAGAATCTCAACAGAATTTTCTGGGTGCAAGAAACCAGATCCCAAAGAGTACACAGTGCATGATTCCACTTATACTTCTTAGAAAATGCAAGCTGATTTAGTGACAGAAAGCAGATTAACAGTCACCAGGGGGAGAAGTTACATGTGTGAGGAGGGAAGGAGGGAGGGACTGCAAGGGGTATAAGGAAACCTGAGAGTGAAAGACATGTTCATTATCTTGATTGCAGTGATAGTTTCCAAGAATAAACATGTCAGAGTATAAAACACTGTGGATTTTAAGTACGGACTGTTTATTAAGCCAAGTGTATATTTTGATAATCCTTTACATGATTTATTAACACACGGTCTTATTTGATATAACCAGTTTACATATGATATTGCAAGACTACAACCAAGGCAAGTACATGTCGGATATTAATACAGAAGGTAACAAGACTATGGCTACCTGGAAGACATTAGATAAGGTAAGAATAAATAAGATGGCAGGGGGAAGGCATGAGACTTATGTTAACACTGTTTCACTTGCCTTATAACTTCTGAAACAGCAAAAACTATTATATGAATTGGTATTAAGTTTGATGCATGTATTCCAAATTATCTCTAAGAATGACTGGCACAAGTAGGTCATATAGCCACAGTAAAATTCTGGTATTAATATCATAATATTCCTATGGGAACAACCATCTCTGACTTCTACTATGAAAGCCACATGTAGATGCAATCTACTTACTTGGCAGAAGTTTAATAATTTGCTTTAATTCTTCTTCAAACCCAACATCTAAGATACGATCAGCCTCATCGATAACCAGACATTGTAGGTTTTTATACATAAAACCTGGGGTATTCTAACAAAAAGGAAAAGAAAAACTGTCAGTTGTCAAACGTTTGTCAAATGTTAATAAGAGGCACTATATAATAATGCTCTACCTGCATATGGTCCAGGAGCCGGCCTGGTGTTGCCACAATGATGTTGATACCATTAGCAAGTTTCTGTGCTTCAGCAGATCTGTTACTGCCACCCATGATCAACCCATATGTGTGAACGTGGTGAGTCATCAGCTCCTTAAGAACACCGAAAGTCTGCATGGCCAACTCTCTAGTAGGTGAGAGAATAAGGGCTCCTGTTCCTGAAAAGCAAAAAAAAGTAAGACAGTAAAAGTCACCACAGGTGTCTAAAACCCACAGCAAACTTGCAGTGCTATAATGGCAGAAACTGATCAAAAGCTTACCATTCCTGGGCATGAACTTTAACTTAACAATGAGTTCAATCACAGGGATGAGAAATGCGAGGGTTTTACCACTTCCCGTTTTTGCAGCTGCTAAAAGATCCCTAAATGTTAAAAAGAGAAAGACAACATTCAATTTACTCATTAAAAAAATATTTATTGTCTACCCACCACATACTAAGCACACATTTTAGGTACTAAGCTAAACCATGCAGACAGACCCGGTTCCTGCCTTCCCCACTGATGAATCAACCATCTTGGTTACATGCTTACCTCTATAAGAACTATGTTATAGAAAAGAAATGAACAGTATTCTTCAAATATTAACAAATAATGCTTTCAATACAGGCTAGATATATCAAAATCAACAGAACATACTCATATTCTTTACAATCTCACAGTCCTAAAAATAGACACTTATGTCCAAGCATCAATGTTATCATACCTGCCTTCCAGAAGTGGCCTAATACTTTTATGTTGAATTTCAGTCATGTTCGTGAAGCCCATTTCTTTTATTGCCTTCAGAGTGTTTTCATTGACAAGATTAGTTAGAGAAGCAAATGAAGTATCCTCAAAAGCTCCTAAGCAGAAGACAATTTATCATTAGCAAACTTACTTCTTTAAAAGTTAAGACTGCCATTTATAATTGCCTATAGTTTTATTTAGAAGATCTCTTTATAGTAAAAAATATATTAGGCTCCAATCGTTCTATGTGATAATACAAAGGAAAAAACCCTATATATATTTTTAAGACTCTCCATTGATGAAGGCTATGTGATTTAAAGTCTAGTTCCACACTGTAGTAAGAGGCAGAGAGGAGGAATAATCAAGGTACCTTATATAAAATGAAAATGCCAAGGTGGGGGAGGGGAGAGTCCAGAAGAAGTCTGATATAAAAAGTGAAAATATTAAGCATTAATAAACATTATGTCTGAGTCCACCAAAAAAGCAGTCAACCAAAAAGACAACTGAGAAGAGTCAGATGCAGATACAATGTTAGAATGATCCCACATATCAAGTGGTGTGGTGGTTCTCAGCAGGGATGGCATCAGATACATGTTGGGGAGCTCCCCACACTGCCATGAGCAAGTATAAATCTGGGAGTCTCAGTCTTGGCACTACTGATGCTCCCCAACTTATGACAGATGACTCAACTTACAATTTTTCAACTTTACAACAGCGTGAAAGCACACGTATACGACCATTCTGGTTTTCACTCAGTATGATATTTCCATAAATTACAAGAAAAAATTACAAAACAGGGTTTATAAGAGTTCAGAGCATGTTTAATGAAGACTAAGTGATAATGTTAAGTATATTAAATGCATTTTTGATTCATATTTTCAACTTAGAGTAAGTTATTGGGATACAGTCCCATCTAAGAAACATCTGAAGTGACATCGTGAAGAGTCCTGGGCAAGTTTATGTAGTCTAAGTAACGATGTGAAGTGTATTAAATGCATTTTTTTTGCAGGGTACTGGGTACTGAACTCACGGGCACTCGACCACTCAGCCACATCCCCAGCCCTATTTTTAATTTTATTTAGAGACAGGGTCTCACTGAGTTGCTTAGCATCTTGCTTTTGCTGAAGCTAGCTTTGAACTCATGATCCTCCTGCCTCAGCCTCCAGAGCCACTTGGATTACAGGTGTGTGCCACTGTGTCCGGCTTAAATGCATTTTTGATTTATAATTTCAACCTATAGTAAATTTATTGGGATACAGGTCCCACCTAAAGAACAGATGAACTGACACTGTGGGCTGTATAAGTCTTTCTTTTCAGCCCTGGGGATTGAAGCCAGGGTCTCATTCATACAAGGCTAGTACTCATTGAGCCACATCCTCAAACAGGATAACTCTTTGTTCTGGAAGGCTATCTTATGTATTATAAAAAGTCACACAACATTCCTGACCTCTCCCCTTTAGATGTCATAGACTGCCCCTAGATCTGACAACCATGAATGTCTCCTAGGGACAGGGTGACTGATCTTCCTGGTATGTCTGGGACAGGAGATTCCTGTGATAAAGACCTTTCAGTGCTAAGTCTGACAAACCAGGATGAGTTATTAACTCTACCTGGGAGGCAACACTGTTCTGATTGAGAACTACTGCCATAACCAGCACATTTTTTTTTTTTTTTTTAAATGTGCCAGAGATTGAATCCAGGGCCTTGCACATGCTACAGAAGTGTTCTACCACTGAGCTACACCACTGGCCAACCTTTATAATTTTAATCAAGCATGTCTGGGGTTGGACCTCAATATCTTAACAAATAAAAAAGCTCCAAACAATAGCTTATGTACTTCCTAGACAATTCTGCTTAGGAGCACTGAATTCTAATATAAACTCTTGACATTACTTAAGAACAAAAGCCAAAGGAGATTAACCTGGCAAGCCATGAATTCCCTACTCCACATGGAAGGACTTAGAAAAGGATAAACCAACAAAACATAGGATCCCAGAAGCTACAGATGTATATAAAAATGTTAGGAACAGAGAACTGAAGAACAAAAGAAGAAACAAAAGTACTGCAGCACCACAAGATAAAAAATGAAGAGGAAAAACAGCAGCAGAAAGATATATAAAGCATTTCTCAGTTACTTTTTCCAGGTAAACTAAAAGTCACAACTGAACCTTCAAGCTCATAAACCAGAGACACATTTTTTTTTTTTTTTTGGTACCAGGGACTGAAGCCAGGGGAACATTATAACTAAATCAAATCCATAGCCCCTTTCTATTTATTTATTGAGAAAGGGTCTTGCTAAGTTGCTTAGAGCCTTGCTAAACTGCTGAGGCTGGCCTTGAACTTGTGCTCCTTTTGCCTCAGCTTCTAAAGTGATGGGATTACAGGCATGTACCACTATGTCCGGCCAGAGACACATTTTTGAGAAAATGTATCTCTGAAAAATTTTCTGGAAGTTACCTGTCAGTCCCAGGGGCAGGCTGGGTATTTCACTGTCTTCTTCCTCATCAACTGGCTTTTCCACACTGTTTTCTGTTTCTTCATGAGCTTCAGTGCCTTCTTCAACTTTTACTTTTTTTGCATCTTTGGTTTTAAAAAAGAAAACAATTTTTTTTCTTAAAATAAAAATACCAAATGAGATCAAATGATTTGTGATGTAAAGAGGTATATTTTCCAAAGCCTAACATATTTGATATTAATTTATCAGAATCTCTTCTCATGAAAAAAGATGTCATTTAAGAATTCAGGATAATACTAATTGCCAACAAAGTTATTATTTTAGGCTTTTGTTTTTAAAATACCTTTTAAAATTTTTATTTATTTTTTATGCGGTGCTGAGGATTGAACCCAGTGCCTCACGCATGCTAGGCGAGCTCTCTACCACTGAGTTACACCCCCAAACCCTATTTTAGGTTTCTCAATGTACTATAACATTTCACTAAAAAACTTTATGAGTTAAACTAAATAATATAAAGACACTAGTTACAAGTTTCACACACTTCAATGGGGAAAAAAATGGCACATGTGATGAATGTAATTTTTAAAAACTTCAGAAGCACTTATGTTCCCCCCTCCTGTCATTTACCATTCATTTTCTACAAAAGCCACCTTAGTTTGAAAAATGAACAGAAAAAAACAGAGGCTGTTCATGTTCCTAGATAGTCTATAAAGCAAAGGCAATGATTTACTTAACTGGGTGACAGGAAGTAGACTGATGCTAGGTTTCAAGAAGTGGGAGAGGCTTCACATTCACAACTTTCTTAATATGGTCCAAAATGCCTTTCTTCCCATAACTCTCTTAAACATCCCTTTTGGCTCAAATGAGTTTGCTATGATGCTGGGTTTTTAACAGAAATTTATGGCACCCACTAATGCCAGTTTGAACAGAAATGACCTAGTTCAAAACTCCGGGCTCTGTAGTCCAGTACTGGCCTCTTTCCCAGTACCTTACTGAAATTCTTTTGGGAAAAGGTCAGCACTATAAGACAAAGGTCAAAAACCATGGACACTACTAGCTGCTCTATATGGCTTATCACTTTTGCTTTCCTTAGAACAGTTCTTAAAAGTTTACCCATATTGCTGGAGTTGTGGCTCAGTGGAAGAGGGCTTGCCTGGCATGTATGAGGCACTGGGTTTGATCCTCAGCATCACATATAAATAAACAAAATGAAGGTCCATTGGTAACTGAACAATATTAAAAAAAAAAAAAGTTCACCCATATGTTAAAACTCCCAATACTATGATTCAGTGTTTGAGACTAGAAATGTTACTTTCTTGAGACTCTTCAGAATGAGACTCTTGAAGTTGTTAATAATTTTACATTAGGACTGCAATTACTTTACATAAAGACTAATTCCTAATCTTCACTTTTCCCTATCTTGTTTTATTTTTTAGTAGACAATTTCTCATCATCTATAAATTTATTAGTTTGTAGACAGACAGAAAACAGTAAAATGTTAGGAAAGTTCAAAGCTCCTTTCTAAAAGAAACCTGCTCCTCAGACAAGATAAACTCATGATGTTCTAACTCAGGGTCTGACAAACTTTCTATAAAGGGTTAATAGATATTTTGGGCTTTGTGGGTCATATGGTCTCTATTACAATAAAAGCAAAGTAAACCAATGAATGGGCAATGTTGAAATCTAGTAGTTTTATTTAAAAAATTGGTGGAAAGCCAGATAGTTGACAAACCTTGTTCTATCCTGCATTGAAATCTCTGCTTGTCCACATATCATTAAAATGCAAATAACTTCACTTGAGTTTATTAAATTCAATCATTACCTTTCCTTTTCCCCATCCCTCACCATTATTTGGAAATTAACCATTCTATTTGTTCAGAACTTTTCCTATATGCTATTTTATACACTTTGCAATTGAGACTCCTTTTAAAAGGGTAGAAATGTATGACAGGAAAAAATGAGGCCAAAAAAGAGGTAAATAGGCAAACCTAAAATACTATACCATATTATGTTCTATTGATCATAAAGTCTACATAACTGCCAAAAACCAAACAAAAACCGAAACAGACAAAAAGAACATTCCTATAATTCTAAATAAATTCTTATTTAGGTGTGGGGTTCTCTTCAAAGTTAAGGAATGTAAAAACATGATGTTCTGCTGAATATTTTGATAAAAGTTAAAATATACCCACTTCTCTGGCAATAAAAGGTTTCCTTCTGTTACCAGCCTAGTCTCTGGTGTGATGAACACAGGGGAATTCTTACATATCATGTACACACAATAACAACAAAGGGAAGGGGGATGAATATGAGGAACTATTTAGATAAAATGGCTGAAGTTCAAAGAACAAAGTACCTACCAGGTCCAGCATCATTCACCATTTTTCTCTTTTTCTTCTTCTTTTTCTTTTTTGTTTCTGAATTGGGGGACTGTGTTGTTGCTTCTCCATTGGTTAATATGGTAGATTTCTGGGGGGATTTTTTAACTTTTACATTTTCTACTATTTCTTCAGACTTATCTCCATTTTGTGCTTCTGACAAGCCCACATTCACAGAATGCTTCAGGGATTTTTTAACTTTCATATTTTCCACTTTTTCTTCAGACATATCTCCATTTTGCACTTCTGGAAAGCCCACAGTCACAGAACGCTTCAGGGATTTTTTAACTTTTCTGACTTTCAGTGTTTCTTCAGGCACGTCACCATTTTGAGTTTCTGATAGGCTCACATCTGAGGCCCCTGTTTAAAAACAGAACATACGTGAGGAAAGGAGGCTTATTTCTATACATTGGAATTTCACATAAAAAATTCTATGGTTTCTGGGACTCAAATTATTTAGCTTCTTCTTGGTGTTTACTATATGAAAAGTAGGCATTCTTTAGGAAAAATGCTGGAAAATGAAAAGCTACAATGATTTCTTAACTTCAAAAGTCCTTATCTGTCTTTAAGGAGTTAGGAAAGGAAAATTTCAATGAGCTCAAATATGATGGGTATAGACAATGGCAGTTACAAGACATACATTTGAAGTATCTAGTAAGTATAACTAATTGATACATTGAAAAAAGTATTTACATGTTACTCTCCTAAGTACCACATCTGATAATTTCACAACAATCAACCCTAACTTGTCCAGACTTTAGTGAATTGAAATTTCAAGTTGATAAAACCACTATTTGTCCCAATATACATCATATACAAATACCCAAGAATGTCTTTACAAAAGTTTCCCTGTTTATATTTGGAAAAAAAAAAATGTAGGCAACACGACAGTTCATTCAAATTGTTACTTATACACAAACCAAAGAGTAATGCTAATTATACTATAGGAACTGTCAAAACACATTCCTTAAGCCCACAAACCTACTGCTTATTCCAGAACTTCTTTCAATCAATTAATGTCTACTGAAAACCAGAGACGATATGCCTCCAGTATTTCCCCCAGTGTGTGTTTGTGTATGTCGGGGTTATACCTAATATGGAACCCAAATGGTTAATACAATGACTTCATTATCTCTGGCCCACCCTCAGGAAATATGGACTTCAAATCCTAATTAAGCCACAGGGCAGTATTGAAGCTTTTTGAGCCTCAAGTTGGGAGCGACAAAAACGATATAGGACACAAGAGGCAAATCTTCACGTGTGCAGAGGACACTTTCCGAGCTGAAAATAAGGAAGCCCTGCAGTAGTGGCGAGTCAGGAGATAGGCGATGGTATCAGGAAAATTCTGCGAAGAATTTTTTTAACACTTTTGGGGGAAGAAATACAGAAATTAAGTAAAAGATGGAAAAGGAATGTGCGCAGAAAGTTCTACGTGTCTGACTGGAAACGGGAGAGAAGGGGGACAAGGTGGAGCCTGAAGGTGGTGAGGTAGTCCAAAAGGGTTAAGGTGAAATGCAAAAGGCAAGTTGAATTGGAAGCCTAGAAGTCAACCCAGCGGCCTCCTGCTCTAACTCTGCAGGGAGGGACTGATGCTCAGAGAGGTCAGGGGCGGTCCTGGGGCCACTCGGCTGGTGGAGAGCAGCGCGGGACCCGGCAGGATGCTGCCCCAGGTTGCCTGCTAGCGAATCGCGATCACACGTGCTCCCAGGTAGGGGCCGCGCCTCCCGGACCCGTGGGGACTTCCCACCCAGTGCCGCGGGCCCCGCCAGGTCGCCAGAGCGCGCCACGGCCCGCGCAGGAGCCTCCTCCGCCACCACTCAACTCACTTTGTAACTTTAGGTTTCGCTGCCTCAATTTGAGGTTCCGCTTCTCAATCTTCTTACGCAGAAGTTTCATCGGCAGGTGCGACATGATGCCGGAGAGACGCCTTTACTGCGGTGCTGAGGTACTGATCTCCACTCCTCCGAAAAGACGTAATTTCCTTTCAGGCCGCATGTGCGCAGCTCGGCTAACGGGAAATACGTCACAGGAACGCTCCAGCCCAGCGGGGCAGAAACACTTCCGGGAAGGAAGTGAGTCCAGGTGCTTGCCCGGCGGTTCAGCGCCCCCTGGGGAAGCGGAGGAATCACCCTGTGCCAAACCAGGAGGCGCATTAGGGAGGTTTGGGAGCCTCCATAGTTTGTGTTTCCCCAACGTGGTAACTGAAGAAACCAGGTCCAGTGGAGGGCACAATTAAGCATGTGCCTCCGAAAATCCTGTGGTCCTCGTGTTCAGCATATGTTTAATGTTTTTTAAACTTCTTACTTGGGCTTCCAAGTAAGGATCTCTTTTTTCGACTACAGTTATCCAACAGTTATTCACTATCTAGCTATTCTTATTTGACCACATTTGTGCTAAGAGTTTGTGGTAGATGTGTGCTAAATGCTGGAAATGAATTAGTGGAACTTAAGGAACTTCCATGGAGACAGAAAATTAAAACTACGGTGGACACAATGACCCATGACAGGGAAAGCACAAAAAAGAAGCAACATCCTGGTCTGGGCATGGGCCAGGGATGGGATCTTCATGCAATCAATGCCTGTTATACGTAGGCATGGAGCTACCCTCAGGCAGAATAGGGACGCCGGGTTTGGTGGCACATGCCTGTAATTCCAGTGACTTAGGAGACTAAGGCAGGAGGATTTCAAATTCAAAGGCAGCCTTGGAACATAGCGAGGCTTTAAGCAACTTGGGGAGACCCTGTCTCAAAATAAAAAAAATAAAAAAGGGCTGGGAACCCAGTGGTTAAGTGCCCCTGGGTTCAATTCCTGGTACCAGTAAATAAAAATTGAAAAAAAAAAAAAAGGATGAGGAATGTCGTCTCTTGCCACCCTATTAAAAACATTAAATTTGGACTGGGGAGATAGCTCAGTTGGTAGAGTGCTTGCCTTGCAAGCACAAGACCCTGGATTCCATCCCCAGCACCACAAAAAACAAACAAACAAACAAAACACATTAAGTTTAACAGGATTCCATCCCCAGCACCACAGAAAACAAAAACAAAAAAAAAAATTAAGTTTAACAGACAATGCCTTTTCCACCCTGTTCTTCCAATTTCCATCCAGAATCCTTAGATTTAAGACAACTGTTTGTAAAATAAAAAGCAGATTGTGTAATTTCTTTTCATCAAATAAAAAGTGCTCCAATTCACTGGAAAGGAATCAATCTGTTTCCCCAACACCTTAAAATTGTGAGTCAGAAATAACTGATTCAACCTCTCAAATCACTGCTTTAGGTTTGTGAGTGATTTTCTAAGAAATTTCAAATGCTATTTTTATAAGGTTTATCACTCTACACTGTCAAGGCATGCTAAATTACTGCAAACGTGTAAGACATTGCTTCCTTCGCATAACTTGATTTCCTGGTGGGAAACAGGTGACTTGCAACATTTTAGTAGGGACATTATGAAGGTCATAGGACTAGAAAAGACAGAGTTTAGATACATTTTCCAAACAATAACTGGGTGACCAATTGTATGTGGGAATTAAGAGAAGGAAGAATAAAAGAATGTCATAGTCTCTTTTCTGTTGCTAAAACAAAACACCTGAAACTAGGATACTTATAAAGAATAGAGACTTATCAAAAGTCAAAAGGAGTATCTTCATATATCTTAGTTGAACTTGATACAAAGCACATGAAATTCATGCATAGTTAATTTGATTCTCCAGCTTATAACAGAATGGTCTGTGGCAAATTTCTAAAAATTAATTTGCTTGGGTTTATGTAAGACTTGTCCTATTTGACAGAATCTCTGACTTGTATTCCCAAACAGGAGGGTCTAGGGGCGTGATCTAGTTTAGGACAGGCAGAGGCACTGTTAGAAAGATTCATGAGTGTCTCTGAGGAACCTTGAGGTATCTAGCATAAGCCTTGCAAAGTAGAGATGGAGAGGGTACAGACTATAAAGGCTTTTCCTCTGGGAATGGGGTGTGAACAGGACACAGGAAAATATATTCTGTCAGGAACTTTAGGCTTGTTGATTCCTGAAATAATTTATTACATACTCTTATTGTAAGGAAAATCCCATGGAACCACGCCTGACACGGGAAATCACATAAGGGAGTTTGTTAAGCAAACAGAGTGTCTCCCTGCAGGGTAAGAGACAAAATGAGCGGAAAAGAGAAAGGAAAGAGAAAGGGCACGCGCTAGAGAGAGTGGAAAGCCAGGAGGATAGAGAAAAGTGAGGAGGACAGACAGAAGGATGGGGAAAGATGGCGGGGAAGCTACAGTAAACAGTTGAATTCCGCCGGGCTAACAGGGGATCAATATCGGAGAAGGATACTTGCAAGCTGACTGAAGAACCAATAGCTAGCCAGGATGTTCACAGATTGACAAGTGGTTGGGAGGCAGGGAAAATGGCTGCACCTGATGGGCAGGGGAGCAGCTTTATACTTTACACTAATGTGTTGCCCAAATTTGGGAGGAGGCAATGAAATAGGAATCACATACTTGGTTTTAGACAAGGAAAAGAATTTCACTAAAAGAAAGGAGCTGGGCACTCTTGAATATAGTGAAGGGAGGGAATTAGGTCTTATAATGTGGGATCTTCATGCCTTGGCCTGTAAAGACTGAACCTGATGTTAACCTGCACTTTCAGCTTCAAATATCATTTTAAGGCAAAATGAAACAAAAAGGTGCATTTTCTTTATATAATTTCATATGGCAAATGATTTTTCCTTAAAAAGTATTTCTTAATCACTATCCATGAAAAAAGCAAACTGGGCTCTTTCAAAAGCAATACTGATGATGGCTCTGTGGCAAGTCTGGCCCAGGATCCAGTCACAAATCCAAGTGTTAATCGTTTCTTCTTATATCTGTTTATTGCTGATCTCATCTGTCAATGGACATCTGATTACAGAAGAATTAATTGCTCATCTGTGGGCAGTACACACTGGATATATTTCATATCAAGTATTCGTTAATGGTGTTAGGATAGTCACAATTGAGTGGGCCTCAAGTTATATTATTTGTCATATGATTTTTCTTAGAAAGTTTCATATTTTGGACTGGTATAGTTTAAGATAATGTTGAGATTATTTCTGTATTAATTTTTTTTCACCTCATGTATCACATCAGCTTGTAAATGGGTGTTTGCCTTTTAACTCTTATATCCTGCTGTACCCTGTGTGCTGTGGAATTCTTTACCAATATTTCAGTTTGACTCCATAACTTCTGCCATCTTTAGCTATTAAAGTATCTGACCTATTGCACTTGTCAATCTCATCTTCAATCACAAGCTTCTTCCTTCTTTGCTTCTTCCTGCAAAAATTCCAAGGGGAGGAATGAAGGGTGGTCTGCTTGCTTTCTTCTTCCTTTCTCTTTTTTGTACTTGTTCTCTGGGAGAAGAATATAAAAAGTCACTTCCTTTCTTGATCCTCCTTGGCAAGTGGAGCACCTTTCTTTGTTGGTTGGAATAGCTTTCTTCTTTTACAGGCAACCTATTTATTCCTATTTATTTATTTCCATATTTATTATTTCTGGTCCTCATCTAACTTCTTATTAAATATGGTTGGTGGGGAAGTTAGTCTTCCTATTTTTATTCTCCATTCTTTATCTAACTTCTTGACTGGAGACCTGGACAGGTGTAGACCTCAGAAGTTTCCAACTGCAAGGAATTCGAATTTAAGAAGCTGTCATCGGCATTGGTGGTTCTTTTTGTGATTCTGTATCTTCGAGTTCACCCGGCCCCACTGGCACTGCAGTGTCTTTCTGTCATGCATTCCTCATTGTCCATTCCAAGTTTGCCAGTAGCATATATCTCAAGCACATTTTGGGGCCCTTTAACTCCTTTATTGGTTCATTTTCCTCTAAGTTACTTAGGTAAGGCATTGCAGTGGAGCAAAAGGTACTAGAAAAATGTTCCTGTTTATTTCTGTTTTTTTTTTTTTTTTTTTTTTTTTTTAATAAACACTTCCCTGTTCAGTCTAATGTCAACAAATCTTCTACTTCTTGCTTCATTTTTCACAGGCTTATTTTCGCAAGTAGCTATCTGTGAATTCACAAGCGTGAGACTTCCTGGAGTGAAGGTTCAGGTGTAGACAAAACAAGGCCTGAACTAGCATGTGGCTGTGTGAGCCCAGGTCACATCCAGGTAACTGTGTTGTTGATACTCATCCCCTTTGTCTTGGGGAACTTACTTCTGCGATTATGAAAGAATGCCTCTTTATTCTCCAACAACTTGCTGTTTGGTTTATCTTATGTTTTTGAGAAAGAAATAATCAACTGGCATCCTCATTACTTACAAACTGGAACCAAGTTGTACAAATGTGGAGACAGTTATTTGAATTTCTTGCTGGCTTATGTATAAAGCGAGGATAATGTTGGTTACTATTTTGTAGAGTCGTTGAAAGAATGAAATGAGTGTATAACATGTCAAGTGCTTAGAGCAATCCTGTCAAACAGAAAAAACTCAATACATGTTGCTAATATCATTAAGATATTTCTTTGGTTTGTTCTTTTATGTGTGTAAAGAAAACTTTATGTAGGCTGGAGTAGCCAGAGAGCTCAACAAAGATGTGCATTTGGGGCTCAGAGCGCTTGGTGCCACAGGGAAGGCATCTTTATTACCTTCATCTTCCCAGCACACAGGGTGGCACCTGGCATGTGAGCACTCAAGAAGAAAGGAATGAAAGGATGAATATGCTTTCAGTCTTACTTTAATCCTTAGCGATCAGCATGCTTGTTTTGGTAGAGACACTCATGAGCCACAGAGTACAGATCAGACCTGTTGGCCTGGAATTCTCCAAAGGGTAGGGGAAGCACAAAGCCCCTTGGAAGCACCGAATTCAAGCCACAAAGTTCTAAGGACCTGTTGTACTGAATTGCTTTTCCATAGTATTGACCACTACTTAGAAAGCTTCATCAGCTTGCATTTGAGAAGCAAATTCCATGTTGTTCTACTTGGAAGTAAGATTAACACTGCAGATCCTTCTACTTGCTGTCAAGGCTAGCAAGTAGGGTCAACTGAATAATGAGCAGATTAATCAAAACTTCAGATGCTGCCTCCAGCTCATAATTTATAGACTGACAGGTTCATAATCCTTAAAATCATAATTTTCCCTAAGGTAGTAGGTTTTTCTATAATAAGCTACTCTCTTTTGTAACAAGAAGATTCTTTAAAAAGGGATACAAACTCTTTTCCTTCAATAGAGTACTCCTCAATTCTTATAGCTATTCAGCTAGAAAAAAAAATGTCTTAAGAAGTCTCGATAAGGATTGATTCACACACACAGCAAAGAGAAATATCAGCTAAACTGCAGACCTAGGTCACACTTTTAAGTTAGTAAAGAAACTTACAGCCAAAAAATTGCCTAAAAATATGCAGTTTGACATTAAACCATTAATGGGTTTAAGGTTTCTGTGCTCCTACACCATTGTTTGAAAAATATATCCATTTTTTCCCATTCAGCACCCTATTTACAGTCTTGAGAATTGGTATTTTTTTGTGTGACTTTAACAATATATTAAGTCATACTATTTTAACAGAACTCAGAGTTGGGTAAATGAATCCTTTAAAAACTCACATGGATCATATAGTCCTTGACCATGGACCGTCTCAGAAACTTAAGTACTAACAAGTTTAATAAATAAAAAGTAGTGTGATACTTACAATGTAAAATAAATCTTTTAGTCCTCTCTTTATCCCAGTGGTAACTTACTTTAACTTTCTAAGCTCTTCCTTCTAGTAAATATCATATTTCAAAGTAGCTCATACTTTACTATATCCTACTTAAAAATTGTTTTGATGTTTTACTTTCTGCAGTGATAGGAGACTTCCTTTCTCTTTTTAAAATAAATTTTTAAAAATTATTTTTTGATTCATTGTACACAAATGGAATACAACTTTCTTTTCTCTGGTTGTACATGAAATAGTCACACCATTTGTGTAATCATAAATGTACATAGGGTAATAATGTTTGCCTCATTCCACCATCTTTCCTTCCCTCACCCCATCCCCACCCCTCATTTTTCTCTACACAATCCATCCTTCCTCCATTCTTCCCTTACCCCTCTCTTCCCTGTTATATATCATCATCCACTTATCAGAGAAAACATTTGGCCTTTGGTTTTTTGGGATTGGCTTATTTCACTTAGCATGATATTCTCCAACTCCATTCATCTCTCTGCAAATGTCATAATTTTATTCTTCTTTATGACTGAATAATATTTCATTGTGTATATATACCACAGTTTCTTTATCCATTCATCTACTGAAGGGCATTTAGGTTGGTTCCACAATCTGGCTATTGTGAATTGAGCTGCTATAAACATTGATGTGGCTGTAGTATGCTGATTTTAAGACCTTTGGGTATAAATGGAAGAGTGAGATAGCTGGGTCAAATGGTGGGTTCATTCCATGTTTTCTGAGGGATCTTCACACTGCTTTTCAGAGTGGCTGCACCAATTTGCAACCCCACCAGCAATGTAGGAGTGTACCTTTTCCCCCACATCCTCACCAACACCTATTGTTGCTTGTATTCTTGATAATAGACATTCTAATTGGGGTGAGACAAAATTGTAGGTTAGTTTTGATTTGCATTTCTCTTATTACTAGAGATGTTGAACATTTTTTCATATGTATGTTGATTGCTTGTAGATCTTCTTCTGCGAAGTGTCTGTTCATTTCCTTAGCCCATTTATTGATTGGGTTATTTGTATTCTTGGCGTAAAGTTTTTTGTGTTCTTTACAGATTCTGGAGATTAGTGCTCTATCAGAAGTGCATGTGGCAAAGGTTTTCTCCCACTCTGTAGGCTCTCTCTTCACATTGTTGATTGTTTCCTTTGCTGAGAAAAAGTTTTTAGTTTGAATCTATCCCACTTGTGCTTTGGGAGTCAGGTTAAGGAAGTCTGGTCCTAAGCTGACATGATGAAGATTTGGGCCTACTTCTTCTTCTATTAGGTGCAGGGTCTCTGGTCTGATTCTGAGATCCTTGATCCATTTTGAGTTGAATTTTGTGCAGGGTGAGAGATAGGGGTTTAATTTCATTTTGCTGCATATAGATTTCCAGTTTTCCCAGCACCATTTGTTGAAGAGGCTATTTTTTCTCCATTGTATGTTTTTGGCACCTTTGTCTAGTATGAGATAACTGTATTTATGTGAGTTTGTCTCTGTGCCCTCTATTCTGTACCATTGGTCTACCTGTCTGTTTTGGACAGGTTCTCCTAATTCTTCTTGACAGAGTCCTGTTACTGCTTATAATTGTTAACTCATGCTTGCCTCATTATACTCAGGGAAATGTCACCCATTACAGACTTTTTACTTTTCCCAAACATTCTAATTGTCTTACATTTTCTCTTAAATAGCTTACAATCCACGTATTCTTAATTTTAAAAGATGCTCCAGGATCATGGATGTAACTATGGACTTATTTTTATCCTCAGAGCCATTTTTCTGGAAGTTTCTGTCCTGCTTCGATCCTGTTTGTTCCTTGGGCCTGTACTGATGCCAAAATATTCAGTCGACTGGGGTAGATTTATATGGCTTGAAAAATATCTCCTTCTAAATCATAAGAAGTGCACAGGGGAGAGAGACTGAACCATACATTACTTATGATGAGGGATATTTTAAGATCTGATATTAAAGTGTGTTTTTTTCATGTGTCATTTGTCCCAGACTAAGTCAGTCAAAATCCATGCATGCTCAAGTCTCTTATATAAAATTGTGTAGTATTTGCATACGACTTATGCACATCCTCCTGAACACTTTAACTCACCTCTAGTTTACTTATAATATTTAATATGATATAAATACTATAATTAGTGGTCATGCTACATAATTTAGGAAGTAATAACAAGAATAAAAATTGTACATGTCCAATACAAATGTAATATTGGATGTTTTCAATCTGTGGAACCTTCAGAGTATTCACTAGTGAACTTAACCATAACAAAGGAAAATTGAGGTTCTGTGAGAGCATTTGCGGTGGTTAAGTGCTGATTCAGTACTGTCACTTACCAGGAACTTCAGAAATTGGTGGGAGCATTTTTGTTGGCCTCCACATATGATTGCAGGGATTTAGTGGAGAGGAACAGAGGGTTTGACATCCTACAGCTTATAGGACAGTATCCGAGGTAAAGAATTGTCTCACTTCACATATGACTTCCAAATATTCTCTTAGTCATGTATTTAATTATCTGAGCTTGGAACTGAATTATATTTTACATATAAATACCAAGTATTTAGCATGATTTTAACATAAGAAAATAAGTCTTCCACTCCAGTCTTCATTCCAGTGGAAACTTGCCTTTACTTTCTAAACTCTTTGTTCTGGTAGACACCATCATATTTCTAAGTCACTTACATATTTTTATATCTGAATTTAAAATTTTGGGCCTTTTGACTTTATGTTATGATTTACTTTGTTTAAATCAAGTATCCTCTTAATTCTTTCTGATATAGTTATGTTGCAGTTTTTAATTCAGTATAAATTGAGGGAAGATTGTATTTCATTTTATTTGCAGCCTTAATGAGAGTTGTTCATCATTTTGGAAACTCATGTCACTGGCAGCAGAGTTGCTGATGGCATTTGAGTCACCAACATGACAGTCCTATATTGATCTGCATTTGGGGCTTTTTTATTCACAGTGATTCTGTATACTGATTCTATAAACATAAGATTGCCCAAACAAGTCTTTTGAAGTGAGTAGGCATTTATATATTGAAATACATCTTTTTAATTCATTATTTGCTTTCCCATTATTGGTACTTTATATTATGATTTGGACACTACACTGATGGTTTTAAAAATTATGTGTGTAGGGAGGTTTAGGATCTGGAAGTTCAATTTTAGGATAGTAGAGGTGAAATTACAAAATATTTGTTATGAAAAAACACTTGGATCTTATGGAGTTGAGCACAAATGTATAATCTAAAAATTTTCCAGAACAAGTAACATCTTGCCTGAGAGCTGAATCATCATCAGTTGTGGGTAACTAGAGCAAGACAAAGGGTAAGTGGGACTGGTGGCATGTATTAGATGTTAGATGACATAGATGGCACTGGGGAGATCCTTGTGCAGGAGGGAGCTAGGGGAGTTCAGGGATCTGAAAGAAGGCTCCTATGGCTGGTGTTCAGAGAGCAGATAGACAGGAGCATCAGGTGGGGCTGGTAAGATGAGCAGAGGCCAGTGCCTTCAAGGACTTAGAAACCAAGTTAAATAAAAATTTGATCTTGATTCTACATCAGTGAAAAGCCATTAAATGGCAGAGAATGATAGAATCTGATTTTCATTTTGAAAAGTAACTGCCTATAGTGTGGAGAAAAAATTGATGGAGGATGGGTGAATGCAAGGGTGAATATGAGGAAACTGTAGCCCAGGGAAGTGAAGACTGCAACCTAAGTCAGGGGGGAGGTAGTAGTTATGAGGAAAGCAAACCTATTTGAGAAATATTTTGGAGGTTAATAGACTTTGGGATGAGATGAACTGCTTGTTGGTCACGGGCAGGAGGGAGATGATGGTGCCAGTGGCTTGTGCAATTGGGTGGTGCAGACATTGACTATGACATGGGATCCTGTAGAAGGAAGAGGACAAGGCTTAAGTAGGGTCAAGATCACAAGCCTGGCCTTGGAATGCTGAGAGGGAGATGCTGTTGAGATCATGAAGTGGAGGTATTGAATAGGTCATTGGGACTTAGAAGATGCTTACAAGACATCTGGCCAGAGATAGAAACATGGGCCATGTAATTTAAGTGGCAATCTTGGCTGCAATTCATAGGAAGAGAATGTGCAGTGCTATGAGAGGAGAGCCCCAGACTGAGCCTTGGGGAACTTCAACATGTCCTGCAAAAGTGTGGTTCCTAAAGTGTGTCCCCCAGACCAGTGGCAGCAGCATCCCCTGAGCACTTGCTAGAAATGCAAGTTCTTGAGCTCAACTCAGATCTACTAAATGAGAGCTCCTGTGATTGGGTGAGCTATCTATCTACATCTTAGCCAGAACTCCAAGTGATTCTGCTCTCCTTAGAGTGTGAGAATTGCTGGTGTTACAAATGGGAAGGAATTGCCAGATAGGATGCCAGGGAAAGAAGAGAACATGGTATCACAGAAGCTAGGGGTAAAATCATCTCAAGAAGGTATTAGTCTATAGCAAAATGCTGCTGAGAAGTATCCCCTCACCCCTGTCAATTTTGGTACTTTACAGCTGGACAACATAAAACCCCTGTAACTCAGCAGCTCTAAGACTCCAAAGTTTTCTGAGCAGCTGTTTTTACAATTTCTACGAGCAATTAGATTTCAATTTTTGTAAGTGACTGTAACCCTGACATGTTACAAAATATGTAAGTTTGGGGGAGGGTAGACTTTATTATTGGCAAACTTGCAATCTTGAATGAAATCAGAAAAGAGGAGGGGTAGGAAAAGTGGGGGAGAGTGGATGGAAAAGTGTGGATTCAGTCCCAAGCAGAGAGGGGAGCAGCCTGGCCTGCCTTGCTGTGATCCTCTGGCAGTAGGGGCATCCTCAGTGCAGTGGTTCCCAACCTTGGCTATCCTTAGCAATGTCCTAGGGAGCTTTTACAGACCACTGATGTCCTGGCCTCACCCCAAGTCAATTACACCAGGATCTCTGGAAGTAGGCTGGATTCCTCATTTTTAAAACTCCCCAGTTGATTATAGTGTTCAACCAAGGGTTGAGCACCTTTGAGCAGGTTCTTCTGTGAATAAAGTTTCTATTAATTGGGCCATCTACCTTTCAAGTAGATTTAGATGGATTGTTTTTTTTCCCTCCATATTTTTTATCAGTGCATTATCATTGTACATAATGGTGGGATTTATTGTCACATATTCATACATGCACACAATATACAACATAATTTAACCAATGTCATTCACCAGTATTTCCCCTTTATAAAGGTATGGCTTCTTAGATGAAGTAGAGGAATCTCACCTGGCTGGGTGAGCATTCCAACTTTAATAGGTTATTGAGTAACCCCCTTTTGAATTGCAGTTTCTGTTGAAAATCATTTATACACTTTTTTGTTTGTTTGTTTTGTTTTTGTTTTTTGTTTTTTTTTTTAATCCAAGGTCCCTTACTGGTCCTGCTTCCATGAATGATCAAGACCAAGAGAAAAGGGAGAGGAACCAGCCGGCACAGGGAGGGATCATCTCCACAATACTCCATTTATACACAGAACTAAACAGACAAACACAGAGTCACTATTGCAGTTAGAAGTTGGCAGCATGGGATGGGGGAGGAACAGGTGGGGAGTAGGGGTGTCATTAAAAAAATACAGCTCCCCCCAAGCTGGGTGCCTGGGGGAAGACTTGGTCTGTTTCAATCCAAGAGGAATCAGAAGATCAAAAGCAGTTTGGGAAGGTCAGAACCATTAGGAATGAAGGGAGGAGGAAGGTCCAGGGGGTGGGGGGAGGGCTGTTTGGCAACTGGGGTGAAGGGAATGCCCTCCCCCTGCTGGGAGCCCCTCTAGCCCCTCCGGTCTGGCAGGAAGGGGGCAGCCTGCAACCCCCTAGGGCAGGTCTGGGGCTACCAGATGTTCCAGGCAAACAAAGGTTTGCCCTCCAGAGAGATGACAGCACTGCCCCCCAGTTTTTCAGCCAAGGTGCAGCGGTCCTTGACCTCCTCATAGCAGTTTGCTTGTGATTCATGCTTGATCCCTGTCAGTTTCTTCTTGACGGCATCCTTGGGACTGGCATAGATCATTTTGCTCTTAAGGGGTGCAGACTCAGGGGGCGCAGAAAATAAACACCAGGTCCTCCTTCTTGCTGTCCTTGGTCTGGTAGATTGCACCATAAAGGGCACAGCGGCAGTCCTTGTCTGGCAGCATCTTGACAAAGGTGGCTAGGGGTCATCCACATCACCTTGCCCTCCTCCAGGATGATGCTCTTCTTGTCCTCACGCAAGCAGAAGAGCACCACCTTCTTGCGCTTCTTCACTTCCTCTGGCGTCGAAGACTTGCGCACCTTCATATCCTTCAACACCCTGATGAGGCCATCAGAGGCCATGCACCAGAAGCCCTGTTTCCGGAAGCGAAAGGAAGGTAGGAGCCGCCGCAGCTGCTGCCAGGATCCGACTCCATTTATATAATTTTTACCTTGTTAAAACCACTATTTTTAGCAAAATAAAAGATTTACAAAGCTAATGTACTTGCCAGTACTCAGAAAATGTAAATAAATACATTTCTGCAGATTTACGAGTTTGCGTTTGTGAAACACTAACCGATGTTGTACGTGGTCTTTGTTTTTTGGTTAAAATTATTGCAGTGCTGGTAATCGAACCCAGAATCTCATGCACACAAGGCAGGCAAGCCATCTACCACTCAGCTGCACATCCACTTCTTGGTTAAAATTTTCTAAAGGGAAACAGAAAGGATGATTTGTGTCAAGGTACTACATTTCTTTTCTTTTTAAAGTTGCAGCAAATCGAGAAGTAAGAAAAACAGTTTTTTTTTGGGTAGGAGACTAAAGAGAGATAGAATCAACTGTGGTTGAGAGAGACAAACTCTGTACATTGAAAAATGTTGAGTCCTGCAGAGGAGTTGTTACAATTTGGTCTTGACCCTCGCTGCCTTCCTTCTATTCATGGTCATTTCGATTTTACTTCCAAGGTCTATAAATCACCACCAGAGGGCCCTGGAAGCATTTCTGTGTGATTTCAAGGACCACAGTCTTTTTTCAGAGAGGATAGCAGATGAAATAGTCCCATTGCAAACAGGAGAGGTGGCCTGGTCCCTATTTAAAGTTTGTTTTTCTCCCTTGGACATTTTCACCCAGAATGTCACAGCAGCTGCTGAAATGGTTTCAATGTGTTCTGAGTTTTATCAAATTTTTAAACTGTCATGTTGAATAATTTTTATGCCTTGGCATCTTTTTGATTCATACAAACTTTTATAAAGTTTTGTATAAAATTGCTGTTCCTTACAGTAAGAAAAATAAGGTTATTTCTTTTTTAAAGCCCAAAGGAAAAAGTTAACTTTGGTTCTCCTCCTTGTTACTGAGCTAGGCTACCTGAGGATTTGCAAGGTCTGTGCTGTTTGGTGGGTTTTCTCAACACCCCATTCTTTGTACCAGACTGAATCTGAATTTTTCTTTAGATCTTCTGTTTCAAGAATCCTGAATTATTTTCAAATTAATAATTGATTGCATACCTACAGAGAAACTTTTAATTGCTTAAGGGGGTTATAAATTATAGTCATAAAGTATCTGACTTAGTTCATTTGGGTTGTTCTAGCAAACTCTATAAACAGGGTGGCTTATAAAAAATTTGCTTCTCACTGTTGTGGGAACAAGGAAGTCCAAGATCAAGGCACTGGAAGGCTCAGTGTCTGCTGAGGACCCATTTTCTGGTTTATAGATGAATGGTGCATTTATTCTCAGCATCTTCATGTGCTTGAAGGGGGCTCACAAGCTCCCTTGGGCTCCTTTTACAAGGCATTGACCCCATTTATGAGTGCTCTACCTCATGAACTAAATATCTCCCAAAGGCCCCCAACTATCAATACCCTGACTCTTAATAATCATTTTGGGGATCAGTTTTCTATATATGAATCTGTGGGGGGGGGCATGAACATTCAGACCATAATGGTATTTGTATTAATTTGGGTATTTCATTTAGTTATTTAGAGACATATTTCTCAGATAGTAGCCAGACAATATATTGTTCATTAATTAAGAATATTCTTATTTTCATTGAAATAATCTCTTTAGGTAGGGAGCAATCCACACAATTTAAAATGAAACACATGTACTGAGACCCTTTGTTTTTAAGAAATAAAAGATATCTGGTCTTCCTCAGTTTCTTTCTTCAATGTTTTGTAGTTTTCATTGTAGAGATCTTTTACCTCTTTGGTTAGATTGATTCCCACGTATTTTATTTTTTTTGAGGCTATTGCAAATGGAGTTGTTTTCCTCATTTCCCTTTCAACTGTTTCATTGCTTCCATATAAAAATGCTTTAGATTTATGTGTGTTGATTTTATAGCCTGCTATTTTGCTGAATTCATTGATGAGGTCTAGAAGTTTTCTGGAGGAGTTTTTTTGATCCTCTAAATATGGAATCATGTCATCAGCAAATAGTTACAGCTTAAGTTCCTCTTTTCCTATTCATATCCCTTTAATTTCTTTAGCCTGCCTAATTGCTCTGGCTAGAGTTTCGAGGACAATGTTGAATAGAAGTGGTGAAAGAGGACATCCCTGTCTTGTTCCCATTTTTAAAGGGAATGGTTTCAGTTTTTCTCCATTAAGAATGATGTTGGCCATGGGCTTAGCATAAATAGCCTTTACAATGTTCAGGTATGTTCCTACTATCCCTATTTTTTCTAGTGTTTTGAGCATGAAGGGGTGTTGTATTTTGTCGAACGCTTTTTCTGCGTCAATTGATATAACCATATGATTCTTATCCTTAAGTTTATTGACATGATGGATTATGTTTATTGATTTATGGATGTTAAACCATCCTTGCATTCCAGGGATGAACCTCACTTGATCGTGGTGCACAATTTTCTTCATATGTTTTTGGATACAGTTTGCCAATATTTTGTTAAGGAAAGATCTCCCATGTTCTTGGATAGGCAGAATTAATATTGTCAAAATGGCCATACTACCAAAAGTGCTATACAGATTCAATGCAATTCCAATTAAAATCCCAATGATGTACCTTACAGAAATAGAGCAAGCAATCATGAAATTCATCTGGAAGAATAAGAAACCCAGAATAGCTAAAACAATCCTTAGCAGGAAGAATGGAACAGGGGGTATCACAATACCAGAACTTCAACTATACTACAAAGCAATAGTAACAAAAACAGCATGGTATTGGCACCAAACTAGGAAGGTAGATTAATGGTACAGAATAGAGGACATGGACACAAACCCAGATAAATACAATTTTCTCATACTAGACAAAGGTGCCAAAAATATGCAATGGAGAAATGATAGCCTCTTCAACAAATGGTGCTGGGAAAACTGGAAATCCATATGCAATAGAATGAAATTAAACCCCTATCTCTCACCTTGCACAAAAATCAACTCACAATGGATCAAGGACCTCAGAATCAGACCAGAGACCCTTCATCTTATAGAAGAAAAAGTAGGTCCAAATCTTCAACATGTTGACTTAGGACCAGACTTCCTTAACAGGACTTCCATAGCACAAGAAATAAAAGCAAGAATCAACAACTGGGATAGATTCAAACTAAAAATCTTTCTCTCAGCAAAGGAAACTATCAGTAATGTGAAGAGAGAGCCTACAGAGTGGGAGAATATCTTTGCCACTCATACTTCAGATAGAGCGCTAATTTCCAGAATATATAAAGAACTCAAAAAACTCTACACCAAGAATACAAATAACCCAATCAACAAATGGGCTAAGGAAATGAACAGACACTTCACAGAAGAAGATCTACAAGCAATCAACAAACATATAAAAAAAATGTTCACCATCTTTAGTAATAAGAGAAATGCAAATCAAAACTACCCTAAGATTCCATCTCACCCCAATTAGAATGGCCATTATCAAGAATACAAGCAACAATAGGTGTTGGCGAGGATGTGGGGAAAAAGGTACACTCATACATTGCTGGTGGGGCTGCGAATTAGTGCAGCAACTCCGGAAAGCAGTGTGGAGATTCCTTAGAAAACTTGGAATGGACCCACCATTTGACCCAGCTATCCAACTCCTCAGCCTATACCCAAAGGATTTAAAATCAGCATACTACAGAGATACAGCCACATCAACGTTCATAACTGCTCAATTCACAATAGCCAGACTGTGGAACCAACCTAGATGTCCTTCAATTTATGAATGGATAAAGAAACTGTGATATATATATATATATATATATATATATATATATATATACACACACACACACACACACACACACACACACACAATGGAATATTACTCAGCTATAAAGAATAATAAAATTATGGCATTTGCAGGCAAGTAGATGAAATTGGAGAATATCATGCTAAGTGAAATAAGCCAATCTCAAAAAACCAAAGGACAAATGGTCTCGCTGATAAGTGGATGATGACACATAATGGGAGGTGGGGGGGGCAAGAATGGAGGAAGGAAGGACTGTATAGAAGAAAAAGAGGGGTGGGAGGGGTGGGGGGAAGGAAAAAATAAGAGAATGAATCAAATAACATTACCCTATGTAAATGTATGATTACGTAAATGGTATGCTGTTACTCCATGTACAAACAGAAACAACATGTATCCCATTTGTTTACAATAAAAATAAATTAAAAAAATAAAAGATATCTGTTAACACCAAAACCCCTAAATGGGCAAAAGAACTAAACAGAAACGTCTCAAAAGAAGAAATATGAATGGCCAATAAGTATATAAAATGTTCCACATATCTAGTAATCAGGGAAATGCAAATCAAAACTATAGTAAGATTTCATCTCACTCCAGTCATGGGAATGATCAAGAATACAAACAAGAAATGCTGGCAAGGCTGTGAGGGAACAGGTACACTTGTACATTGTTGGTGGGACTGCAGACTAGTACAGACTAGTACAACCAGTCTGGAAAGCACTATGAAGATTCCTTAAAAAGTAGGATGGCCATAATATGACCCAGCTATACCACTCCTTGGTATTTTCCCTGAAGGCCATATGTCAATAATGTCAGCATATTACAGTGACACAGCTACCTCACTGTGTATAGCAGCACAATTCATGATAGCTAAATCATGGAACCAACCCAGATGCCAGTCAATAGATGAATGGATTAAGAAATTGTGGTGTGTATTTATGATGGAATTCTACTCAGCCATAAAAAAGAATGAAATTATAGCATTTGCTGGTAAATGGGTGGAAATGGAGAATATCATGCTAAGTGAAATTAACCAAACTCAGAAACTCAAAGAGAATGTTTTCTCTCATATGCAGAAGCTAGAGTAAAATAAAGGAAGGGAGAGGGAAGGATAAGATAACATAAAGAACCAAATACAAATTAATAGATGAGCAAAAGAAAGTCTGGTAGAGTAGAGGAAGGAGAATGGGAGAGAAGAGGGAGATGAGAAGGAAAAGGGGGAAATCGCAAACTGAAATCAATTTCCACGCATGTGTGAGTGTTATGGTTTGGATATGAGGTGTGCCCCAAAAGCTCCTGTATGAGACAATGCAAGAAGGTTCAGAGGAGAAATGATTGGGCTGTGAAAATGATTGGGCTTAACCCAATCAATAATTAATTGCCTGATAGGGATTAACTGAACTGAATGGAAATTGAAGGCTGATAGGGTATGGCTGGAGGAGGTGGTTCACTGGGGGCCTTGCTTCCAGGTATATACTTTGTATCTGGTGAGTGGAGTTTGTCTCTCTGCTTTCTTATCACCACGTGAGTTGCTTCCCTCTGCCACACTTTTCCACCATGATGTTTAATCTCACCTGGAGACCTGAGGAATGGAAGTCTGCTGTCCATGGACTGAGACCTCTGAAACCGCGAGCCCCTAAATAAATCTTTTCTCATCGATAATTGTGTTGGTTGGTTTTTTTAGTCACAACATTGAAAAATGTGACAAAAACAATGATTTTGTCAAGATGAACCAACTACTATGTGTAACTATAAAGCTCTAATAAAAAAGATTATCTTTTATAATGTTTACATTTGACTTGACTTCTATAGATTTAACATTTCTTATATCAAGTATAATTATTCCCACATAATAGGAAGGATTTTTATAATTTTGTACCAAATGCAAATAGTTAGAATATACTCTACTAAGGATTGAATAACTATTGAGCTAATACAGAAAGTTCCCTAACGTTGTATTCAAGGTCAAACAGGATAACCACTTGACAAGTTAGCAGGAGAGGTAGGAGTATCACAATTCTGGAGGGTAGAGATTTCCTTTAAGATATTATCCACTTTTCAGAATGTATACATATGTAAAATCAGAAACTATATTCAATTCCATTAAAAATGTGGTTCCCCAAATCTTACAATTTCTTTATAGACATTTTTTCTTTTTTTATTGATGCATTTTAATTACACACAATATTTGGATTAATTGTTACATATGCATAACTGCACATAACATAATTTGTTCAGTTTCATTTCTCAGTACCTCTCCTATTCCCCCTGACATGAAATAACCTTGAAGTTTAATTGGCAGGAAGCTTAAGGCCCCTAGAGGAATATTTCATCAGAATTAAGTTGTTGAACTGACTTTGTTTCCTATAACTGGCCATTGGAGGTAACTGAATCTTGTGCCTTTGTGGTTTGCTTACTCTATGTCTGTTATAGTTTGGACCTGTGATGTCTCCCAGAGGCTCATGTGTTGAGGGCTTGGTCATGACCTGTGGCACTAATGGGAGATGAGGGAGATAAGGAGGTGGGGTCTGATGGGGGTGTGACCTTGAAGGGACTATGGGATCCCTCTCTCTGTTAGTCTGTTCTTTGCTTCCTAACTGCCACAAGGTGACAGGCCTCTGCCACACACTCCTGGCATGATGTACTGTGATGCCACAGCCCCAAAGTCACAGGACCAAGTTACCATGGATTGAAACTTGTATAAGCCAAAGTAAACCTTTCCTCCTTATGAACTGATTATCTCAGATATTTGTCACAGCAACAGAAAGCTTACTAACAATGTCAATAATATGCATGTTTTAGATTTCCTTCTTTTAAATACCTTCAGTGGATTCCTTTCCCCAATGCCCTCATATCACAAAGTATGTAAATTTGCTGAGATGGCTGCCATTAATAGGTCCAAAACTGCCAGGGTGAACATATTATCTCAGAGAGAATGTAACAGTTTATTTCACTTTTAAAATAAATTTAGTGAATTCCATGACTATTAGATTAAGTGAAGAGCAAAGAATTTGAGTATGTAGGGAAGGTGAGAGAGGAGGAATATTTTCTTCACCACTACTATGAATATGTGTTTAATATTAGTAAATATAAATGCATAAAAGTCAATCCAAATATTTGTGTGTGAATGTCACTAGTGGTCATTGTCCTTAGACTGAGAGATTCTAGAAACATCTTCCGCTTGAGAAAATAGGCTCAAGATCTACAATGTAAATCCATTATCTTGGTAGTAGAGAATTTCCTTACTTAGAAGTCATTTAGCTTCTGATAAACATATATATGTATATATATATATATATATATATATATAAATTTGGTGCTGGAAATTAGACAGAAATATAGGTATTTGGCCATCAAAATGGATCACTCAAGGTTCGTAATGTAAAACCTGTGTCCCTTATTCAAGAAAGAGTCTCTTGATCTCTGTTAATGTGGATTTATCCACACTTCTAAGGAGTCTGATGACTGATTTCCCAGTTAGAGAACCACAGATATTAGAGGTGGGCAGGTGAAGAAGTCCAAGGAGATAGGGAGGACCCTGACAGCAGCAAGAGTGATTGCTGATGCTGTGAAGGACACTAAAAACAAATTCAAATTTTAAAGATTGTACCAACCTCAGACTGTGATTTAGAATATTCGAGGCTAGAGCAGTCTTCTATTCTTCAGCAGTTCTTGTGAATGTCCCTACGTGACTCCAATGGTTTCCACTGATACTTCTGGAATCCAGTAGTCTGTATTCTCTCAGGAAGATCAAATGGGTGGGACTCGCCACACCCCATTTCTCCAACTCTTCTTTGCACGTGTGATGTATGTTAGACTTCTTTATATGGGCTTTTCAGCTACCATGTACATTTGAAAACCCATATTTTAGTCTACAGTTTGGATCCAAAATCAGACTGAGTCATAAAGAGAAGAATAAATTATTCTCACCACTTTTTGTGCAAAAGGTGTGGAAAGATATAAAATATTTCAGAAATATTTACATTAAAATGGTGAAAATAAAACCTTTGGCATGGTAGATTATAAGTAAATTTTGTTTGCATTTACTAAATGCAAAGTGAGAAACTTACACTCTATGGTAAGTTGCATTCCCTTACATCACCATGTAAGCAAGGCATGGCTGAATATGGTTCATTTGTTGAGTTCTAGTATGCTTACAGATACCTTGGTGCTATCTTTTAAGAACAACTTAGAAACATGACAACATTTGGTGAGGTACTTGTCACAAGTGCCTTCGAGTATCATTGTGCAATCTTTACAGCATCTTTAAGAAATATCAAAGTATTTGGAGGGAAAGTTGATGACTCATTCTCTTGCATATGTCAATTTTGAAAATGAAATCAATTCTAGAAGAAAGTCCAGTTTGTTTTGTCTATATAATCAATGTAATAAATTAAAGAAAAGGTTATTTGTTGTCTTGAAAGAAATTGTTATTTTATGCAGTGTCTATTGCCAAATTTGAGGCAGAGCTAATTGTTTATATACATGTTGTTAAAATTGTAAAATAGAATATACATATGGAAAAGGATATAAAATAGAAGTATACAGCTCAATGATTTATTACTTGCATTGTCAAACTTTTTGTATAAAAGGTCAGATGGTAAATACATTAGGTTTTGTAGGCTTCATGGTCTCTGTAAAAACTATCCAATTCTTCTATTTTTAATGCAAAGATGGACATAGACAATATGAAAACCGATGTGTGTCTGTTTTAATAAAACTTCACTTAGAAAAAGATGGTGCACTAGATTTGGGTCATTGGTGTTGTTTGCTAATCCCTTACTCATTACAACTCAAACCCCAGGATTACTACCACCAAAGACCTGAAATATGACATTGCCATCATTTCAGAAGCATCTTAGTCTATCCTTCCAATAACTATGGCTATCCTGTAACTCTAATCCTGATTTTTATGGTAATGTCTTTTTTGTTTTTCTTTTTTTTAAATTTAATTAAAAAAATTTTTTTTTGTTCATTACATACTACAGTGGCACAGTCATATCAATATTTATAGCAACTCAATGCACAATAGCTAAACTATGGAACCAACCTAGATGCCTTTCAACAAATGAATGGATAAAGAAAATATGATATATACACACACACACACACACACACACACACACACACACACACAATGGAATATTACCCAACTTTAAAGAAGAATGAAATTCTGACATTAGCTGGTAAATGGAAGGAGTTAGTAGAGAATATCATGCTAAGTGAAATAAGTCAAACCCAAAAAACCAAAGACTGAATGTGTTCTTTGATATGCAGATGCTAATTCATAATAAGGGGGAGGATAGGGAAGAATAGAGTTGCCATTTTTTTGTTTTTCTTTATAGTTTTATCAGTCAAACACAATTTTATTAATGGAATCAATAGCATGTATTGTTTTTTGCACAACATTATCAGATTCATCCCTGTTGCTCAAAGTGGTAATTTGTCCATTTATATTGCTGAAAAGATTTTCACTATGTGACTATATTAACATTTATTTTCCCATTCTAATGCTATTAGACCTTTGACGTTTCTCATGTTTTGACTTTTATGAATAATTCTGACATAAGCATTCTTTTTTTTTTTTTTTTGCGGTACTGGGGATTGAACTCAGGGCCTTGTGCTTGCAAGGCAAGCACTCTACCAGCTGAGCTATCTCCCCAGCCCCAAGCATTCTTATACTAATTTCTGTGTGCATGTGTGTGTGTGCATTTCTGTTGGGCTTACGTTTGGGAGAATTGCCAAACATGCTTTGCACCAGTATTTTAATACATAATAACAACAATTTTCCAAAGCAGTGTTTCACCTTTGCACTTACCTGTAGTGTACAAGTGTTCCCTTTGTTCTGTAGCAGGGATCAGCAAGTGGTGGCCCACATCCAAATGTGGAAGGCCACCAATGACCCCTCCAGCACTGTGAACCATGGAGATTGGACTAGATCATCTTCTTCCACCATTGTTCCTCTTTTGCCAGCAGCCACACCTCACAGCTGCCCAGGGCCTAGAGTGTCACCACCTTGGGGATGCTGCTGTCGGCAGTGGCTAGGGCACCAAGAAGTGAAGTCTGTCTCTCTTCCTGCCAGCTGCTCAAATGGAGACAGCCAGCTTCCCCAGGACCAAAGGGCAAGCTGAGATTTCAGTGACCCTGGGGCAGAGAGGGAAATTGACCATGGTGGCTACCCCTCTTCTCTACCCCATCCCTACCCACACCCTGTGACTCTTCTTCCAGGTTGTTTCCAGCCAATGCAACTGAGGCAAAACCCATCCACTGCCTGTGAGGGTTCACTGTCCAGTCAAAGGTGGCAGGGAAGGCCAAGAAGTTTTCTCTTGTATAAATCACTGAATTCAAATACCCTGGGTTTTGTCTCTGACCACAAGACCTAAAAATAATTTACATCTTGCCTTTTATGGGGAAATTTGTCAACCCCTGTTCTACAGTCTTACCAACACTTAAATGTTGCTGATCTTTATGATTCTGTATATTCTGGTGAGTTTGCAGATATTAAGTTTTGGATTTTTCGTTTTTATTTCTCTGACTTCAAATAGCCTTGTGGACCTCGTTATGTCAAGTGACCATTTGGGTATCATCTTCTAAGGAATGGCTTCTTAGGTTTCTGGCCCATTTTTCATTTGGACTATCTTATTCTTAAGTTCTTTATGTATTCTAGATATGAAACTTTGTCACTTACATATTGCAAAATTTCTTGTTTTGCTGTGTGGTTCATCTTTTTTACTTCCTTTCTTGGTTTCATTTGGTGAGGAGAAGTTCTTCATTTTTACTTTCCTATTTAAAATTTTTTTTTTTAACTTTTATACCATAGTTGTGTTTCATTAGACTTTTCTTAACTTGATAATGAAAATATTCCCCAAAACTCGTTTCTAAAACTGTAGCCCTCAAACTTGAATGTGCATCACAATTGTCCTGGTGACACAGCTAGCTGGTCCCACTACCAGACCTTCTGACTCAGCAAACCTGGGTGAAGCAGGAGAATCTGCATTTCCACCAAGTTCCCAGGTGATGCTGACTTAATTGTTTTGGGATCGTATTTTAAGAACCACTGACCCAGAAGTCTTTCACATTTCTATCTTCAATCCAGAAATGAAGAAGTGCTGGTCAGTTTTCATTGTTTTCATAGGGAAATCCTATTATGTGTTGATTGGACTCCTTTTACTGTTCTGTAAACCAAATGTCCAAATGTGCATAAATCTGTTTCTGGGCTCTCTTGTTTTTTGTTTTGTTTGTTTATTTGTTGCCTACTGTTGGGGAAATGCCTCACTGTATGAATTGTTATGATATTATCATGAATCTTGATATATGGTCAAGAAAACTGCCTTTCCTTTTCCTCCCTCATATGTTTGTGACCAGAATATCAATTTCACACACACACACACACACACACACACACACACACGCACAAAGGACACACACTGCATACACCCATACACACATAGAGACATGCACCCTGTCAGGGCTTTGATTGGAAGTACTTTGGCTCTATAGATTAGTTGGAAGAATTGATATTTATAATATTGAATCTCATAATTCAGTGCTTCTCAATTTTTTTCCTTATGCTGTTCCCTAAGGAGCCTTTAAAAAATGTTTTCCCCAAATCCCTTTCCTCCACTGGAAAATTTTAATACCTCAGATATGTTATATATCTGTGCTTTGCATATAAGAAGATTATAATTTTTTAAAAATTTACTTTTTAAAAATTTTTACAGACTACATTTTGATTCATTGTACACAAATGGGGTACAACTTTCTGTTTCTATGGTTGTGCACGAGTAAATTCATACCGTTTGTGTAATTATACATGTACATAGGGTAATGATGTCTGTCTCATTCCACCATCTTTCATACCCCCACCCCCTCCTCCTCATTTCCCTCTACATAATCTAAATTTCCTCCATTCTTCTCTTATCCCCATCCCCATTATGTATCATCATCAATGTAACAGGGAAAACATTTGACCTTTGGTGTTTTGGGACTGGCTTATTTTACTTAGCATGATATTCTTCAATTTCATCCATTTATTTGCAAATGCCATAATATTATTTTTCTTTATGGCTGAATAATATTCCATTGTGTATATATACACCACAGTTTCTTTATCCATTCATCTATTGAAGGGCATCTAGGTTGGCTCCACAATCTAGGTATTGTGAATTGAGCTGCTATAAACATTGATGTGGCTGGTTACTGTAGTATACTAATTTTAAGTCCTTTGGGTATAAACTGAGGAGTGGGATAACTGGGTCAAAAGGAACTGAACCAGACACTTTACTGAAGATATATGGGCAATTAATAAATATATGAAAAAGTGTTCAACATCTCTAGTAATTAGAGAAATGGAAATTAAAACAACTCTAAGATTTCATCTTACTCCAATTAGAATGGCTATTATCAAGAACAGAAACAATAGATGTTGGCATGGATGGGGGGAAAAAGACACACTTTTACATTGCTGGTGGAGTTGCAAATTGGTGCAGCCACTCTGCAAAGCAGTATGGAGATTCCTCAGATTATGATATTTTTATCCTCCATAAAACCATTTTTTGCCCCCATTAGGGCAATTCTACCCCATTTTGAATATATGTCCCAATGCCTACTTAGGTACTCTTTGATTGCTCTTAATAATGTATTTTAGATCATTTTCTGTGTAGCAATCAAATGCATCACTTTTTAAGTTGATTCCTAGGTATTTGGCATTTTGGAATGTAAAGCTCATGCCCTCTCTGTTTGCTGTGTATCTCCCAAATGGGCTCAAGGAAACAGATATGGTTATTGCCATGCAGGGCACCTTGGTCTCTTGGCTGCACACCCAAGTGTTTGCCACCTGACTGCCCCACCTCATCAAGTCCTGATTTGTAGGCTCCATTTATCAAGACAGATGCTTGAAAGCGCTGGTCTAATTTCAAACCCATTTGTCATTTGTGGCTATAAAAGAAAGTAATATATATGACTTTAAGTGCAGAACAGATATTTGGAAAGGAGGGCCGTGTCTTGGAAAGCATTCATAATTAAGGCGTAAACAACAGTAGGTAATTTTTTCCTGGTTTACAAGAACCAGGGTGAAAATGTATCAGTAGATGGCACTATTTCTCAATAGATAGGAAAAGCCCTGTAATGGTGAAATAAGTTTCAAGAAAAACATTTTTGTTACATTGGGATTAAAAATAATATAAATAAAACTGGAAAAAGTTCTGGACAATCCCTTGTGATCCACTTCTCTGGTGAACTTAATTAAAGGCAATGAAGAAGCTTAAGCTCCTTCACCTTCTCTTGCTTTTGGTGGGCTTTTGCTCTGTTGGTGTCTTTTCTCAGACCAGTCTAAGTTAAATGATAGTGTGATGTATAGCTGGCGAGCCCAGAATAAAGTTACCTAAGCAGAGATGTCTCTGAGATGTAGAGTGTTGCCTTGCATGTGTGGAGCCCTGGGTTTCATCCCCAGCACTGAAGGAAAAAAAAAAACCCACAAAACACACATTTATGTATATATCATCCAGATGGAGTATTTCTGTCAGAGTCATCTGGGAGGGAGACACAGCACCAATGCATCCCAGAGTATAATTTGTAATACCTGTTTGCAAATCCTGCCTCTGCTGTGCCCTGGTCCTAGAAATTTAATCTTGGTAAACCATTTATTCTCTCTAACCTCTATTTCGTTACCTAAAAAAATAGATGTAATACCTACATCACAGGATGTCATGAGAATTAAATGAGGCAGCATATGTAGACGCCTAAGCCTGGTGCCAATGAGTGACGACATGCTATTGATTATTCTGTGCTCTCTGGAGCTTTGAAAGTGGTATAGAGAGTAGACTGCATGAGTCCTGAGTGGTAACTGTTGTGTGCCCAGGTGAAGAAAGTCATTAAACTTGGCCGCTTGCCTTGTTCTCAAGTTCGAACCCTGAAATCCAGGCATATGGCCTTCAACATAAGAATCTTTCCTTCCTGAGTCCCCTGAGGAGCTTTCAAAACATGCCACTGCTCTAGCCCTAAAGATCTGTATCTAATTGGTCTGGGATGGGCCATGTCCCCAAGTGACTCCAGCTGTGTTGAGGTTCCTGCTGGTGTGTGGTATGCCATCTTTACACCATGTCATCTGCAGAGGTGAGATCAGGTCCCAGGCTTGTGGTGGGGTTGCAGGTTCATATTTGAGTATCTGTGAATGTCAGAGCTGATGATTTCCTCCTGGGTACCAGTGCATGCATTCAGTTCAGGTAGGCTGCTGACAGGTATCTTTGCAGCAGATTCTGGCTGGACAGAGGTGAGGTTAAAGTATGAAAGGTATTTCTTCCTCTTAAATATGCTTCCCTAAATTCCATGAGCCAATCATAGAGAGTTTAGTGAAATTCTATATTTTTTCTCAAGTTTTATCTGTTTTCTTTGTCTGTTTTTGCTATTTGTAGGTATGACTGTGTGCCTGTCCGCTCTCTTTGTGTTTACCTGTTTCTTTGTTTCTGTCTGTTTTGTTTCTTTCCATCTGTCTCTATGTATTTCTCTGCTCTGTACCTGTCTGCTCTGTTTCTGTATGTCTGTTTTATTTCTGTCTGTTAGATTCCCTTTTGTCCTGGTGGGGCCTGATTTATGCATCTGAGGGGACTACCTTGTATATTAGGTTTGTTCAGAGAATCAGAACCAATATATGTCTCTGTGTGTGTGTGTGTGTGTATACATATGCATGTATATAAATATAAATATATATGTGTATATATGTGTGTGTGTATAAACTTACATGCACAGTCCCCTATTTATTGTGAGTCTGCTAATGAGTTTTTTACTTTATGACAGTGTGAAAGTACACCCATACTACCTCCTGTTTTCCACTTTTAGCATAGTATTCAGTAAATTACATGAGAAATCCAACACTGTATTTATAAAATAGGCTTGTGCTAGATGATTTTGTCCAACTGTCTAAGTGTTCTGAGTGTGTTAAAGGTAGGCTAGGCTATGTTAGGACATTCCATTGGTTAGGTCAGGATGTGACCTCATCATAAATCCAGGAACATATGTGCATAAATATAACACATAAGGAACTGACTCATGTGACTATGGAGACTGAGAAATTTCAAGTCCTCAGAGGGCAAGCAGGAGAACTCATGGTGTAAGTTCCAGCTCAGTTCAGGGTCTAAGCTAATGGTGTATGTTCCAGCTTGGGCAGGGTCTGAAGATAGGCAATATCCCAATGTGAAAATGAGTAGAAAGAATGCTTTCTGACTTGTTGTTTTAGTTAGTTATTGCATCACTCTGACCAAAATACCTGAAGGAGCAACTTAGATGAGGAAAAATTTATTTGGGGCTCATGGTTTCAGAGGTTTCAGTCCATAGACTCTGTTGCTCAGGACCCAAGATGAGGCAGCACATCATGGGGGAAGGGCCCAGTGGAGGAAAGCTGCTCAGCTCATGGTGGAACTTGAAAGGAGAGGGAAAGGGACCCTAGGGAAGATTCACCCTTCCAGGATACAAGCTTGGTGAGCCACATCCTTTAGCCACTCCCCACCTGCTAATAGTTACTACCCGATTAGTCCATTCAAACTGGGATGGACTGATCAGGTATGGCTCTTACAATCTACAATCATTTCAGCTCCAAACATACCTGCATTAATACAGGAGTTTTGGGGGACAGCTCATGTCCAAACCATAGCACTCATCCTTTTTTTCTGCTGAGGCCTTCAACAGTTTGGAGGCGGCCTGATTGTACTGGGGAGGGCAATCTGCTTTACTCAGTGTACTGAGTGTTGACTTAAATGTCAATCTCATCCACCCCCTCCCTTGACACACTCAGAATAATGTTTAGCCACATATCTGGGTGACCTGTGTGCTTGTCAAGTTGATGCATAAAATTAACCATTACACCATGGCAGTCCTTATGTCCATCACTCCAGAGCTTCTGGTTCACTGGCTACCTGAGGGTCAAATTTAGTATGTGCCATTGGTGTCCCACCCTCACAAATCTATCACACCCAGGGAGTTTTACTCAGCACTTTACCTGTCTGACCACTTTTCTAGGTCATGGCTGGTACAAGTCATTGAATTTATGACCCCCAATCCTTTTTCTTCACCTCCTCTGATAAAGTGGAGCTAAATATTGTTTATATATAACACTGAAAAATGAAAATATGTTTATAATTCCCATTGGCAATATTACTCAGCTAAATAATTCAGAATTTGACTACACAGCTACATGTTTTCTTCTTAGTTCTCTATTTTGGGAAGAAAACTTACTTCCTGGTGGACTAATCCATAGAACTGGGGTTCATTCTGTTTGCCAGAGTGAACCTCAGAATATTTTGATTGCTTGTTTATCAGGAAAGAGTGTTTTCTCCCTGACTAACCCTCTCCTCATCCTGATTCTTCTTTTTTTAGGTCACTTAATGTTTTTTTCTGCTGGAACTTTGCCTGACATCCTCAGACAGTTAAATCCCTTATCAACCAGGACACACACCACTGGGCTCTCTGGGTGTAAACTGTCTTCAGAAAACAATTTGGAGTTTGAAAATAAAAGTTTGTCATGACATAGATGTTGAGATGTTTGAATAAAACTTAAAAGGTTTGTAAAACAAACTGTTCTATCCAACAGGAATAAAAGAAAAGGCAGGGCCATAACCATGTAATAGAAATATAACACCCTAAGCTAAAGACAATGTTATTATACCAGTGTTTTACATTCTTTTCTGAAAATCTTCATGACAAATTGTTATAATTCCCTTGTTTCTATATGGCACATTGAAATGTTTCCAACAGTGGCTGTGTTTTGGAATGTATATAACAGCAGTATGAAATACTAAAAATGATGTTAAAAAAAAACAAACAAACCAGTTTTGTGCCCTTGCTGCCTGGCAGTGTAGGGGTTAGGATGCAGGAGGAGGAATAGAGTCTGGATGTGTGACCCTGGAGAGCTCTTGTAATAAGAATTCAAATTCTTCACTTTTGCCTGTGAATGTGCGATGGGTAACTAAAAGCAGAATAAAAAACTCCAGTGTCTCCACCTCCATTTTGCATCTGTCTCTTTTGCTCTGAGTCACCTTGGATTCCAAGAGGAATAGGACTGATTCATAAGCACCCTGTGATGAGTGGAAATTAACCCCCAGCAAACAGCAACTTTCTTACTGCTGACAATCCTGAGGTCATGATGGACCAGACCAAACCTAACCATGGTCACCTGCTTTGGCAGCTATGCAAACCCTCCAGCTATGCAACCCCTGAACCCTTATTCTTATTCCCTTTCTATAAAGCCTCAAAGACATGGTCAGCTCCCTGATCACAGGGATAATGATGTAGATTCCCTTGTCTTCCCAGTATAGTTACACTGATTAAAGCTCCTTTCCTGCCCACTTGGTATTCTAGAGTGAGTGGTTAGACCTGATTTGTTGGAGTTGCAGAGTACGGCCTCTGGCCTGGGACACCAGCAACAGTCTGAACATATAGAATTGACTGAGGAGAAAGCAGGGAAGGTGACACATAAATAGAATGAACCTCCTGGGACTCTCTCCCTGAGGATGTCAGCAGTCACCTCTTCACAGCAAGAGGGTGCCATATTTCTATTATGTAACTATGGACTTTCCCTAATTTTTATTCCAGTTGGATAGAACAGTCTGCTTTAAAACCTTTTAAATTCTGTTTAAACACAGGACAATGCTTAAACCATCCTAGAATATATCCACATGCCTGTGTTCTCTGGGAGCAATTTCAGTATTCATTGAGTCATTTACAATCAACTCGGCAGAATCTCCAGGTCTGCGATGGGAACTGGGGATAAACTATGGCCGTCAATTCTGCCTGAGTTCTTGAAGTTTCCCAATCAATTTAGATGTGGATTTTTTTTTCTGCACTTCAAAGGAATACAGCTTTTAAAAACAAAAATTGAAGCAAGAAGCAAGGTTGGTCCAGTAGCATTCTGTTTTAGGCTTGGCTGAGCACAATCAGGAATTTGATTAGTGGCACTAAGGAAACAGATGAAAAGAAAAACAAAGGCTGTCTCATGAAGAAATGCCTGTTTGATTTGCTTTGTGGGAACCCAAGCAGGAGGTCTATAGGGAAAACTTGCTCAACTAAGGCTGGGCCAGGATGTATTTGCTTTTTTGAAGTTATGGAGTGCCTGATAGAAGCAGAACCCCACACATGGTTGGACTGCTTCCATGTGTTCCCAGTGCTCTATGAAACAGCCTTACCAGCACAGAATCCCTTGCTCCGCTTCAACAACAGCATCCAAAGCAACTCTTGCACTTTTCTTTGCCACTTTCAAAACCAGAGTATACGTGAACAAAGACTTATTTCTGAGAACTGGAGGGAGCCTATTTAATTGCATGGCAGGGAAGCCACAAGCTTATGCCATAGCACTGCAACTGCTAGCTGGCATCTCTCTCTTTGTTCATCATAAGCTTCTTGTAAAGATTCTTTGGCCAAATTTGCATCAGGCTTCTTTTTATCCTCTTATCAACCTTAGGCTCTGTCCTTGGACCACTCAGTCTAGTTTTAGCAAGAATCCTGTTGGATCAATTTAGTCAAACTCTCCCCCTCTTGACATCTGATCAGACTCCTCATCCCCCACTCTCCATAGCTTAGCATCCAGGTCTGCCATCAGCAAGAATTTCCCCTGGTTTGATGTTTTCCCTTAGTAATTGTCCAGTCAATGACCCCCTACCCTTCTCCCTGGTAACAAATGCTCAATTTTCCTTGTTGTATCCAGAATTCAGAAAAATCTTTCTCCCCCACTGCAAAACTCTTTGCAGTGGTCCCTTGAATAAAATCTTCAGTGTCCTATATAGGTGTCAGAGCAATAATAATTTTGATTTTTGACAAGGGTCAGCTCCACTTTGTGTCCCTGGGATCTTACAAGAGGCTAGAACATAGTGGGTTCTCAATTAATAATTCTTGAAGGGACAAAGGAATAGAAAATAGAAAGACATAGGTATCTTAGTTGAGCATGGCAGGCAGGGTCTTTGAAGCCCACAGACCCAGATCTGGAACCTGTCTGGTACTTACTAGCTATGGGATTATAGATAAACTAGTGAGCTTCCTGTGCTCTGTTTTCTTAGAGGTAAAGAATGGTGATGATGTGTAGCCTGTGAGTTGAGAGGAGCAGATGCAAGGATGTAAAGTGTCAAATACTTGGTATTTGATCAATAAATAGTTATCATTGGTATGGTTGTCATGGGAGAAGGAATTTCTCTAGAGAAGGGTTTAAGGAGTTCCCAGAGGAGAAGGAGGAACTCAGCTCAGGACCAGTGGGGTTCTTGGCATACATGATAGAAAAGAATTTCAGCATGAGCCAGACAAAGGCATAGACAGAGGTTTATTTAGTAAGGTGGATACATATTCAAGGGAGAATGTGGGCTGTCTCAAGAGTGAGAAGCAGTCCTGACTTGGGATGGGGGTCCAATATTTATAGAAGGGCTGTATCAGGGACTGGAGTGGAGGCAGATCCAGGGTGGATCCAGTGTGGAGCTGCACAATTTTGTACCAGTTTTCCTGCACTTAGTAATTCCTCATTTTACAAGGGCAGGGGCCAAGCACATGGATCAAGGTTTACAACTGTTTTCTACGTCTCAGTGGCTTGAGGGTATTTCCTTTAATATTCCATATTCTTCCTCCTTATCCTAAATCCCTATCTCATGATGATTAGTAAGATAATGGCAAAATTCCCACCTAGCCTGGGGTGTGTAAGAGAGGTAAAATTGCTTCTGGAACTTCTCTGTCGTTCTGATGCTTTCCCATTTTTTTTTTTTTAAGTTTGAACTTTCTTCCTCCAAAATTCATATGTTGAAACCCTAACCTCCAAGGTTACTGTATCTGGAGAGAGGGTCTTCAAAAAATAGTACTACCTTGGTATCTTCTGGAGGCTGGTTCCAGGATCCCTATGGATATCCAAATCCATGAATGCTCAAGTTCTTTATATAAAATGGCATTTGCATATAGCCTATACCTATCCTCCTGTGTACTTTAAATCACCTTTAGAGGACTTTTACTACTGGACGCCATGAAAATGTTAGGTAAATAAGGTTAAAACTTGTTACAATGTGTGGTTTAGGGAATAATTATGAGGAAAAAAAGTCTGTTTGTGTTTAGTACAGACACAACTTTTTCTTTTTTTACTAAATATTTTCAATCTGTGGCTGGTTGAGTACACAGTGAGGAACCTACAGAGACAGTGGAATGATTAATCAAGTTAAAGTCTGTCATAAAGGTGGGGATCTAATCCATTAGGCTTTATGAGAAGAGAAAGAGACATTGGATACAATTCTGTTTCTCTTTCTCATATAGAGGAAAGGTCATGTGAGGATTCAGCAAGAAAGTAGCCATCTGCAAACCAGGAAGAGAGGCCTCCCTAGAAATTCTGTCATAGTAGCCTAACCTTACTAATAAACATTGTAAGGCTACTGTGAATGCTTGGTTCCTCACTGTGTAACCAATTCTTCCCCATCTACTCTCACCCTGAAATTTCTCCAGTCATAGTTGTATTCCTTACTCATTCAATCAGAGTTTCTATCAATGCCATCTGAACCTTTATTCTCTTTTTTCAGGATTTGGCTCTTCAAAGACTGTGATTACCTTTTATTAACAAACTATCTTCCAACTATAAATTAGCATTCAATATTTTGAGTTTATAATTTCATGTGGTCAAGGGGCTAATTCATTTCATAAATAAGACCTTATATGATTAGAGAAATTACAGGGAGGAGTTTCATTATTTTGGACAATGAGAATATAGAAGGTATATTTCTTTGTGGTACTGTTTTCGTCAGTTTTTTTTTTTTTTTTTTTTTGGTCACTGTGACCAAAAGAACTGACAAGAACAATGTTGAGCAGGAAATGTTTATTTGGGGCTCATGATTTCAGAGGTCTCAGTCCATAGATGGCCGGCTCCATTGCGTTGAACCCAAGGAAAGACAGCACATCATGGTGGAAGGGTATGGTGGAAGGAAGCATGCTGCTCAGGACATGACAGTCAGGAAGCAGACAGAATATTCTGCTCAACAAGAACAAAATATCAGCCTCAAAGACACCCACCCCAGAGAGCCACCTTCTTTAACCACACCCTACCTGCCTATAGTTACCACCCAGTTCATCCATTTAAGTGGATTAAACTACTGGTTAGATTAAGACTGTTATAATCCAATCACTTTATCTCTGAACTTTCTTACATTGTCCCACACATGAGCTTTTGGGGGACACCTCATATCTAAACCATAATAGGCATCTAACCTATAAATACTTATAATTCAGCTTTTAAAAGAGTAAATCTCTTTCCATGACTTCATTTGAGTGAAGAAATATTCCAACTATTTACTGCTTGACAAACTGCCACTTAGTTTAATGGTTTAAAATAACAGTGATTATTTATTTCACCCATGAATCTGCAGTCTGGACAGTCTTGCAGGGATAGCATATCTCTGTCCTATGTGATATCAGCAGATCAACTTCATTGGTGGGTGGCTGGAGGACCTACTTCCAAAGGAATGTATTCACTTGGCTGGCAATTCTAGGAGCTCAACCAGAAAGTGGGCAGGGCCTCAGTTCTTTTCCACATGGGTCTCTTCACAAGTACTTGGGCTTCCTCATAGCATGGTAGCTGGGTTCTTAGAGTGAGATCTTAAGAGTCAGCAAGAAACTGGAAGCTGCCAGTTTTTAAGGTCTGTATTCAGAAATATGCACACTTCACTTTTGTTTTAGTCTACTGGCCAGGCTGTCATGAAGTTCAGATTTTAGGGGAAGGGTATGCAGGATAAATAAACCTTATCTCCTTGGTGGGAGGTTATGTTTTAAATATGGAGCACCAGATGGTATAAACCAGAAGTGTTCAACCTTGGTTCTATTTTAGAAACATTTTGAAGTTCAAAATAAAAAATCAATAACTGTGACCATCCCAAGAGATTTTGGTTTAATTGGGTTGGGAAAAGCCTCATAATTCATTCATTCCTTCTTTTTTCTTTCTTTCTTTCTTTCTTTCTTTCTTTCTTTCTTTCTTTCTTTCTTTCTTTCTTTCTTTCTTTCTCTCTATCTCTTTTCATTTAATTATAGGTGATTCTGACAGGCAATCAAATTCCTGTGTCCAAGAGTTTATAAAAATTGACCATAAGTCTAAGGCAGCGAATGGGGCTCCTCCTACTATCTGAAATCTGCAGGAAGGAAACCAGGTCAGGAATTGAGTCAATTCAGGAATTTTCTAACACCACTGTCTACAAGATAAATTGCTTCCAAATGAGCATAAAGGGAAAACTTTCAAGTAAATGGACTTGCCATCATCTCACATGCTTTTTTTCTTATTACATTATACCTGCAGTTTGTAAATATTAAAAAAAATCAATAATACTGCCATATTGCCATAATCTAATTTGTCTTTTTTGATTGTGTGAAGCATGAGTAGGCGTCTGGCATCACACTTCCAGACCTCAGAGAGCGATGTTAAACATTTATAGTGCACTTAATCATCTGTCAGAAATGTACAAAGGCATAATGTCTCATTAATAATTATTAAATCATCGAGTCACACAGAAGGAGATGTTCCCCTCTTTACTTACATAATGACCAATAACTACTAAAATGTGGGTCATTTGTGACGCATGACCAGCATTTGTGATAGTAGAAATCTGCTTGAGGAAATTAATAAGAAATCTTATTCAGAGATGGGCTTTTAGACAGGAAGAAAACATGCATATGGATTGTTGTAATATTCGTTCAGGGCAAATAGATGCTCCTCCCTGTTCAGAGTCAGGTTAAAATTCAGTCAGATAATTGCTGGGAGTGAAGAGATGTGAAAGCAAATGATCTTATTTGCTTTCAGAGGTTAGATAGCTCATTTCAAAATGCCCAGCTTGGGGTTTTTATTCATAAGTATATGTATCATTTTGTGCATAAAGAAGATACACATTTTGATGATCAGAACGGAAGGTGCCATTGGAATTTTTCAGGACTTGGGTTTTATTTCCAATGCTGTTCATGAGGATATATATAAAATTTTATAGGAACACTTTATAAGAACATAAGAAGAAGCAATGTTATTTTAGTAACATGTTATACAAAAATTGAATTGTATCTGTGCACATTTTACCCCCACCTCCAAGAGTCAGCCTAGAGAATTTAAAGTTTAAGCCTTTAAAAAAATTTACAAGCTGTACTTGTCTTTATGGCACTGACATGATATTAACTCTTCTGATTTTTCGTTTTCAGCCTTAAACTTTTTTCACTCTGGGCAAAGTCAAAGATTTACAACCTATACAGGTGACAATTGCATGATCCAATCAACCGAGTGGAGACTGGAGTTTGTGTAGTACTGTGATGGGTGTCTGGTAGAATTAGTCTTGCCTAGTCTGACATTCTGTGCCACCAGTATTCCTACAAACTTTCAGAGTCTTTCATATCTTTCTCATAGGAGGCTGGTGTTTGGTAAAAGTATTAAATACACAAAGCCACCTTCTGTTCTTATCCTCCCAGTTTGGAAACTAAGATCAGTCATTTATTTTTTCCTGCCATTGGTTGTCCCTCTACATAGTTTGTAAGCACAGCCTTGCCCACAGTTCTTCAAACCATCATGGGTTAAAGTATTTGTTGGTTGTCGCTTTTGGGGAAAATCATCAGAGCATCTTGTGTGTTACCAGGGTTTGGGGAAGAGGACCACATTCAAAACACATCTTAAAATTTGATTAAGATTGACTTCCATTTTAGTTGACCCAAACAAATTAATGAATTTATGCCTCTCCTTTGTCCAGAAAGGCTTTAAAGTTAGTATAATGATGCATCCAATTTTTTTTCAAATATCATAAATACAAGTAGATGAGAATATGAAAGAAAATTACTGGTGAAGACATAAAAAGGAGCCAGGAATAAAGTCAATGCAAAAATGCAGACCATACATATAATCTGTTACTTTTATAATAGGACTGGAGTTGCTTTGTAAGTATTCGAGAAACAGAACAAAAAGGGACATTTGATTGATTATGATACTTAGAGTTCATGAAATAATAAAAAAAACCCAATCCACTCTAAAGAGATGCATAATTTATTTTTGAACTATGCCAAGAATGACATGCCTTTTGGGAGTCTCTTTATGAGAGCACTATAAAATAATAGTGTCTTCAACATCTCAGTCTAGATTCCTGGGGTTCCATTAGGGTGTCTCTTCTTTCTGTGTGGACTGATAGTGTGACCTCCCCTAGCCCATGCTGGTGAAATCTTACATGAAAGAAGAGTGAAGAAGAGAGAAAGGGTGAAAAGATAGTCTTTGACAAATTTCTGTTGATCTAGTTTAATCAGGGAAGGGACATTTGGGTATATGGATGAAAGGAAGAAAAAGAATTTATGCACCCATTAAAACTTTTTTCTCCTCTTAATTGAGTTTTTGACAAACACCGGAAGACATTTAATGTTACACTTCCTGGAAGATAATTACTGTGTATGTATTTTATACCCCCTATTAAGTTTGGAATCAAAGACTTTAACAGATCATGGCTGGGGTTAAGGTTGACTCAACCTGTGGAAACTGAGGTACTGCAAGGGAACTTTGCTGGGCTGATAACCCATTCCACCTCTGCAGGGAGGTGAGTAGAAAGAATAGTGGGTGTGCAGAAGCAGAGGACCAAATTGTGTCTTACTACCTCTGAGCATTTTTCCAATTACTGTTGCAGGAACTTGAGAATCAAAGAAGATGGGCTGATGAATGATAATAGTCAAGGTGAGTCACTGCCAAAGGCAGAGGGAGTGAGGAAGTAGGATGGCTGATTTGTGCAGATTCCAAGATACATCTAAATGGAGCTTTCTGACAAAGCAATTGATTCATTCATGCGCTGATTCATGCGGTACCTATTCTTTGAGCATGAGCACACGGAAAGCACCGAGCTTGATAGTGGGTATGCCAAGAGAAAAAAACAAATGGTTCGATTCTCACTATTTTTTCATCCTCATCTTCCACAGGTAGACTGATAGTTTTTTTTTTTTTGCTTTTCACAGATATTTTGGAGTTCACAATTTGTTTTCCAGTTTCTCAGCAGCAACGCCTTCAGAGAGTAGGGAACAAGCCTGCTAATATGGTCATGTAAAAATTTCAGTGCTATGTTCTGGTCATACCCGAGGTTCTGGTGTCAAAGACAGCATCATTTTCATTCTCTGTTTTTAAAACTGAGTAATCAAACAACAGTTAGGAATTACTGTTAGCAAGACAGATATGAAAGAGTCATTTGAACTTCCTCTGTAGAGTAAGCATTGAGGAGTAAGTTTTATGCTGAATGATTTTGAGACCTAATTACTGAATCTGAATAGCTGTTTTTAAAATGTCAGTAATGGTAGAAAAAGCCCTTTCTTCTTAAGAACCAGCAGGGAATGAATAGTACAAAATGTTCTTGTTAAAATTTCCCTTCTCCTTTTAAAATAGATGATCAAAGATGAGCTGGTTTGCCATCATTTGAGGAGATGTATACATTTATAAGGAATGGCATGTAGGAGGACTCGTACCTTTACCATGACATAGAGAAGTCCACAGAGTGAAGGAACACTCAGGCTGGAAGGCAGTGTCCAGTCCAACCTCTTCGCTTTGCAGATGAAGATTCTGTGTTCCAGCAAGTGACGGGGGTTGCTTATAAATGTCTCGAAGGTGATAACAGAGCAAGGTACTCATTGACACACAATGGGGTCATGTTCCTGATGAACCCAATGTAAGTTGGAAATAGCTAAAGTTGAGAATGGACTGAATGCACTTCACCTACTGAACATCAGAGCTTAGCAACACAGTGCGCTGTGGCATGTTGGTTATTTCCCCTTACGATCCCATGGCTATTTGGAAGCTGCAGCTTGTTGCTGCTGCCCAGCATCAAGAGAGAGAGAGGTTCATACCACATATCACTAGCTTGGAAAAGGATCTAAATTTTAAATTCAAAGCAGTGTTTCTACTGAATGTGTGTCACTTTTGTACCACTGTAAAGTTGGAAAATTGTTAAGTTGAACCATTGTAAGCTGGGGACTATCTGTATTGGGTTTTGGGCTCCTCTTCTTCAATCTAGTGTCCTGTTAATGTGTCTAGGAGCATACTGGCTGCCCCATTTCTTCTTGCTTCCCAATGCCCATGGTGTTATTTCTATGATGTGCTTGGTGGCAGGAGATTGCTATGGCAATCTCCCTGCTCTTTACCCATTGATGTGCTCTGGTCTATAATATATAAGGGGAGTTTTGCTGGTGCTCTTTGGAAAAGTTTTACTACCCTAACAAGAAGTAGGCCCTTGGAAAGAGGTCCCTTTTGTTAATATCTTCCTTGCTTTCTTCTCTGACACTATTGCGGGAGGGGACAAGACTTTGAGCTGTGCCTGGAAGAGGAAACTGTTAACATGGTATTGAAGTTGGTTGACTGGAAAGAGGAAGTCAGCCTTGTCCTCTTTGACATCATCAACTTCCTGAGCAAACCTGGGACTGACTATGTCTTCCAGCTAGCTTAGCAGGATCTCTCCTTTTGTTAAGTCAGTGGAAGGATGACTGGTATAAGAATAAATTGGTGACTAAGGTGACTGTAGAACAGTGAGTGAGAGGGAGAGCAGAAGGAGAGGAGGAGAGGAGGTAAGGGGAGGCCAAACCAGGTAGGGTTTTATAACATGGGAAGGACTTTTATGTTTTACTCTGCGGATTGGCTGGGGGGCATTGGAGGGTTGTGAACAGAAGTATGATAATTCTCAATTATGTGTAACTGAATCACTCTGGCTGATATGTTATGAATAGACTCTGGGAAGTAGGTCTGTGTTGATTTGATATACTTTGTTCTCCTTCTCTTTCTGCCTTTAATAAATAAATATGTAAGGCTAGACTGTGCTAGACTCTGAGGATTAGTGCTAAACAAAATAAGTTTCGCCTTAACCCTCACCACACTTATAAATAATGAGAATAGAGATAAGTAATCAGGCAAATGTGGCACACTTTAACTGGGTCAGAGTAGAATGAATGAAAGTTACTGAATTCATCAAGCAAATGTCTGTGACTATAAGTTCCTCTAAATATACCACATGTTTAAGGAGGATAGGAGTTATCACCTAAAGAAATTTTTACTAAAATGTTACTAAAATATTATACATTCACTGATTTTTGTGGTCCTATAACATCGTGTAGACTCTAGGCCCTACACTAGAACTGGGTAGAGTGGTCTGTGTGGTTCTAGACCTAGAGGGCTTTCCTATCAAGTGAGGTGGCAACGGATAATTATGCCATTATGATGTAGCTATAGATTTGGGTAGTAGTGATAGTTGTGGAGGTTTTTCCAGAGGAGGGAGTTCCAGGTATTTTATTATTTAACAATTCATTCCCAAACTTCACAGTTTAAATGAGAATACCCATTTATTGTCTCTAATGATTCCTATGAGCCAGGAATTCAGGAGCAGTCCTGATTCAGGATCCCTCTGAGATCACCCTCAGGTGGTGGCCAGGGTCACTGTGAAATTCATTCGCTCAAGCCTGGTACCTGTGCTGGGAAGATGTGCACAGGGTTGGGTGTTGGAGCAGCTGGCGCAGTTGGGAAACTTTGAACATCTTTTCCATCTCTATTTGGTTTCCCTGAAGGGTCTTTTCTGCTTGGTGGCTTCATGGTATATGGAGTTCTCACATGGTGGCCCAGGGCTCTAAAGCATGAATTTCTAAAAAGGGCATGAGGCATCTGCTGTGCCATCACTTTTACAACAGCCTCAGACCTTGCTCAGTATGACTTTCACACACTGTGCTCATGGAAGCTGTCCCAAAGGCTTCTTGAGATCAAGGGGTTCTTCTACCTCTTGATGGGGGCAATGGCAAGGCACTGTAATAGCAAATGAGACCAGAGATACTGCTGCGGTCATTTGTAGAATGCAGTTAGCTGCAGCAGCAGGATATAATGCTTTCCTCAACATGAGTGTGTGCAGGAGCAGCAGCGTAGAAACCTCCATGGGAGCTGGCGCTTGGGCGGAGTTAGAGGTTGGATAGGAGCTGAAGTTCTGGATTAGATAGGGAGGATATGTTTATTACTCTCGTTTTCTAGGTGGGAAAGCAGGAATAAAACAGTTGATAAAGACAACTATGATATGAACTTTTGTAATGAAAACCTTTGAAATGGTTTCTAATCTCATGACCTTCAGCGCAGCCCATGAGAAGGCCAAGAGATGAGCAAAGGGCGATTTCTTACCGCCCTGCGCCAGGCACAAGAGAATCTCCAAGAGTGGACCTGAGAAGCAAGCATTAGAAAAAACAAAAATGCTGGATTAGATCTCACTGCTATAATTAGTTGTACACCCAATTCTTTGATCAATTGTTTTTATGAACTAGAAATTCTTAATACAAAATTTTAGATACTAGGAATTTTAGGAAGTAAACTTGAATTTAAGAGGGAAAGAAAAACTTTTCTTTCATAGAGTTAGTTGTTCCAGGAGTTGTCAGGTGCACTGATGGAACAGAATTAGTGAATTACTGCTTTCTCTTCTTGTCTGTTCTGTAGACCTTTGAAGACTATTGGATGAGGAGGATACTCTATTTCTTTAGAGATATTCAGGTCAATAACTGTTTGCTGAGAACCTGCTCTGTGCCACAGTGTGTTGGAGGAAACAAAATGTAGAAACCACAGTATTTCCTCTCAAAGAGTTTACACAGTTAATTTGAATGACAAACAAGAAATGCTGTGATATGCAGCTATGTATGCACTGCTATGTGGGTGCTGAATGAAATTGGTTTTGGGGAAAGGAGGAGTCCTGCAGGAGCAGATTCTGGGAAGAATGTGTAGGAGTCCCCCAGGCATGGCAGATGGAAAGCAGGCAGGATAAGAAAAATACATAATCTCTTGGAGTTTTATGCAATCCAATATTAACTGAATTGGTAAGGATTGTGTATAAAATTCATTTTCTCTCCTAGCACAATGTATTCCATTTGTCCATATTAGTAGGACTCCCTTAGCTAATATCTCTTTGTACCTTTATGGATCAGACATAGAACTAATCTGTTTTCTCATTTTGTTTAAAAATATAGAAATGAAATGAATAACATTGATTGTGTTTCAAATCCTCTTTCTATAATTTGTAGAACTGAAATTCCCATACTTTATCAACATTAACCTATCAAGTTCTTTTTTGTTTTGTGTGCATGGAGTGCTTATTCTTCAAGGACTAATAGCTTTGGCTATACCAGGGAGATTTGATTCCACTATAAAATGTATTTCCATTTGTGGTCTCCTCTTTGCACTGGAAGATTGTCTACATTTTGCTTAGCTGTAACTTCTCTGTTTCCAACATATTTGATTTGTGGCCACAGTGGGGAAAGGGTCAAGCATCTTCAGACAGAAATTTCAGAGTTTCAGCATATCTCTGGTCTGGGATGCTTTTGTGGATAACTCTCTGAGGTCTGTCCTATCTGAGGATCTTTAAGAGTGTCTGGGTCATACCACATGTCACAGTAAGGCTGATTCATTAAAAAAAAAATCCTATCACAACTTGAATACCTGACAATAGGGAGATGTCTGTGTAAGTTACAGCACAGCCATACTATTGAACACGTTGCTGTGGTAAAAATGAATGAGGTAGCTCTGGATATTCTATCAGGGAAGGAACTCTTAGATGTGTTGTTGAATCAAAACAGTGAGCTGTGGAGTAATATACGACCCCATTTATGTGAAGGTTACTACCATAAAGCAGTACTATGTATCTTCATGGGCACACATATATAAGGGTAAATGCAAGGACAGGTTCTAGAAGGAGAGGAGAGAAAATGTACTAGCGGTTATCTCTGCAGAAGACAGGATTGTGGATGATGGTCTAATAGGAGTTGGTCCTCATCTGTGAAAGTTAAGAATTTTCATTACATGTGTTTCATTGTTGTTTATAAGGGGATTGTACTATGTGACTTTGTAAACTAAGGAGAAACTATGTAGATGTGACTACTCCAGGTGATGATTCTGGGCCTGGGAAAATGGGGGGAGATGTCCTGGGGACACATGATTCTTCTCAAAGACTGACTCTGCCCTCTTGGCTGTGTTAAGTTGGGGGAGTCACTTATCTCACCTGAGCTCAGTGACAAGTTCTTGTAAGTTACTTTTGATTATTGATAAGAAGTGCCAGGCTCACTAAAAACAAAGAAACAAACACCTAATTTCTTTATGTTATTATAGTTGGGATCCTGCCTTTGTGGTTCCAGCTTCAGTACTGACCTGGGTTTTTCATGGTTAGACACTTACTTGGAGTCTCTTATTAATAGATTTTTTTTAAAAAATTATTTTTTGATTGACTCATATGGATCTGGAGAACATTATATTAAGGGAAATAAGTCAAATATAGAAAGAAAAATAATGCATGATCTTATTGTTATGGTTTGGATATGAGGTATTTTCCCCAAGCTCCTATGAATGTGAACATGAACCTAGGGATGTTCAGAGGTGAAATGATTGGATTGTGATCCATCCCATTATGAATGGACTGACTGAGTGATACCTTTAGGCAGTTGGGGTGTGGCAGGAGGAGGTATTTCACTGGAGTGTGCCCCGAATTGTTCTTCTGTCGGGGGACCGCGGACCCCATCCTAGCCTGGCACTAAGCCGGGGCAACCTGGTTGCAACATCAAGGACTTCAGTACGGAACCTGGCACTGAGCCGGGGCAACCTGGTTTGCAACAAACAGCTGACAAGGACTTCCACACTGGCACTAAGCCAGTGCCAGAATGGACTGCTCTGATTGGACAAGGTGACTCATGCTCGCTGCGTACCCTCTTGTTGCCCTTATTGTATTACATTGTTATCATGCTCTCCCCACATGCTCTGTAACCTGATTGGCTCATGATTCATATATAATGACCATGACTTCCTTGTGAGAACAAGGAAAAAGGAGAAAGAAGAATGAAGGAGAACAGAAGAACAATAAAGAGCTCTGATGAACAACCAGTGTGTCGTGTCTCTCTCTGCGGGCAGAGGGAACGTGACATTCTTCTTCCCTGTGGCCCCCTACACCCTTACCTTTCTGCTTCCTGGTTGCCATGAATGGAGTAGAGCTTCTCTACCACACCCTTCCACCATGATGTTCTGCCTCACTTGGACCCAGAGCAATGGACTCCATGCCCTGGACAAAACCTTGGGAAACATGAGCCAAACTAAACTTTCCTTCCTCTAAGTTGTTCTTGTTGGATATTTTGGTCACAATGATGAAAGAATTGACTTCCACATTCACTCACAAGTAGAATCTAAAATAGTTACTCTCATAGAAGTTGAAAGTACAGTAGAAGACACCAGAGACTCAGGACAGTAGAGTGGGAGAACAGGGGTCAGATGACAGGTTCAATGCTATTGCTTGATTGGAGGAACAGATTCTGGTGTTCTAATTCTTTTGTTTCCAATCTCAGAAACTCATGCCTCTTATCTAAGCTTCTTTGGTTGAGACAATCCATTTTCTGGTATGCCACTACTTACAGAATTCTTTCTGCTCAGTTAATTCCTTCTCTGGGGCAAAGATGGAGGACTCCAAAAATCATTGTTATCATTTATGATCTCATCCCTGATAAACACAAAGAGCAACGTTTTCAGTTCCTGGAATATTCTGGGTCTTAATTCTCTTCTGGCAGTTCTCCTCCTGAAGGTGTTCTTTGTGTGGAAAAACACTGTGTGTGGAAGATTTTTTGTAAATCAATAGGAATTTCGCCTGAGAGCAAGCAGTAAAAGGAGAGGCAGGCAGTGGCTGCAGATTCTTGCAAAGCAGCCAGGTTTTTCTGGGGGAAGGGGACCACCCTGTAGTAGCAGGAGCACCGTCCCCCAGGGAAGACACTCCCAAGGTAGTACATGGTGGTTCCATGAGGGTCTGCGTGGAACAAGAAATGTTTAGTTTTTTCCTTATACATGTTTTGTTTTTTTAACAGAATCCTTTCCTTATTGAGTCTTCCAGGATGGTGGGAAATACTGCTTTCTAAATGCCTTTTTTCCTGCCAGAACATACTGCCCACAGTGCAATTTCGTTGATTTAAAGGAGGCATTTAAAACCCCAGTTTCTTATTGTCCTCATTTCTTGCTAATAATATTAGAAATGTAGAATTTCCTATTGTTGATGGAGATGAAGGCTTTTTAGGGGATGCCTTTGGAGAAATGGGCATTTATTCCACAGAGGTGTCTACATGGATGGCTGAAATGATCAGCTCCACCCACAGGTACTTCCTTCAGGCAGCTGCTGAATGGTGAGAGTCTAGATTCTGGTCTCTTGGCTTTGGAAGCATCTCATTTCCTTCATTATTTCTTGCCCCATTGTCTGAAACTTTTACTATAGGAGGTCCCCCCCCTCCCCGGCCCCCCGTGTGTGTTGTGTAGGGTGTTCCAGTAAAATGCAAATTGTCTAGAGAGGGAAACTGGCCAAGTAAGGGATTCTTAAATAGATTTTGTGTAACACTGCCCCCCCCCAAAAAAAAGTTGTTGTTGGGGTGGAAGGCTAATGGACATGGGAACATGGCATTAATTGTCCCTATCACTTACTATAATAAATCTGCACAGAAAAGGTTGGAGATGTTCTCAAGTAAATTGTTTATGTTTGTTTGGGTGTTTTCCATGATACTCAGTTTTCATGCAGACTCTCTTATTGTCTTGAAGAGCTAGTTTTCGTAGGATATTTTGGGTTGTTAGTGACACCTACTCACAACCTAGTGGAATTAATTTTTATTTTCCTCCATGGCCCTAGGAAGTTTCTGAAGTTTAGGACAAGGAGGTGTGCTCCAAAGGAAGTGTGTGTCTGTGTGTCCAAAGGTAAGTCTAGCACACCCATGTAAACTGATCAGCAAGAAGGGAGCCTCGTGACATGACCCTTTTTAGAACTGGTCCAACATGACCATTATTATTATTTGTATTAACATTAGCAAAATTGTGTTCAGCTCTGGACAATGGCTAAGCTGTTTCAGAGTTTGCTAATAAACTGTGAATATTTATGCTACTTAAGTGGAGGAAATTTCAAATGGTATTATACAACAAGCAAAACTTCATTTCTATCTCCTTTCTTCCTTCCTTCCTTCCTACCCTCCTTCCTTCCCTTCTTCCTTCCTTCCTTTTTCCTTCTTTCCTTTTTCCTTCCTTTCTTCCTTTCTTTTTCCTTCCTTCCCTCCCTCCTTTCTTCCTTCCTTCCTTCCTTCCTTCCCTCTGTCTTTCTTTCTCTCCCTCCTAACCCTTCTTTTATTTTTTCTTTTCTCAAACAGTTCACTGTCTTTTTCATGCTAGGCCCTCTCTTTGCTTTCTGGTTAAGCTCCACCCCCCCGAATCTCTTTCTCAATTAACCAGCCATAAACAGTACAACTTCTGAACTTTGCTATCACTTGGACTTAGATCCTTTAAAGTTGTATATGTTGACAAATTCTCCCCTTCCCACTACCCTCACCTGGCCTTCCTTAAGTAGAGTCAGTAGAGATAGTGACTAAGAGACTAGGACTGGGTGTCATGTAGATCATTCAAGTCCTGACTCTGCTCTTGTGCACTTTATAGCCTGACTGATTCAACCTCCTTATCCTTTGTCTAATTCCATTAGAGAAGGTGTAAATGCTAAAACAAAAGCAGCTAGGTTTGGCCATAAGATGATATTCTGGTGATATTCTGGCCAGCAAGTTGTGACTTTTTGACATTATTTAAAAATAGGTGGGGACAAGGGTGTAGAAGATGACTCATTCCATGGGGTGCTGATTGCATTACTGTTTTCCCTTAGAACCATATCTTCTGTTTCCATGGGCACACTACAGAATTTGTGATCTTTTTTTCTAAAATGCTTTTGAAACTTTACTCCCTACACTCCTTCTGCTTGCTGCTGTCATGAACTGAGAAGTTTTCCTCTGCCATGCCTTTCTGTCATGATTTTCTGTCTCACCTTGAGCCCAGAGCTATGCAGTTGGCTGACCATGGACTGAAACTCTGAAACCATGAGATGAAATAAAATTTCCTTGTTAAAAAGAAAGAAAAAGAAACTTTGCTCCCTACAGAGTACAATTTAGCCTAAGTTGAGGCCCACATACCTCTCCAGCAAGTCTTTGAGACTAAAAGTATCTAAAAGATTTTGGAAGGGGGTGCTTTCAGTCATATGCCTAGAGCTGTCTGCTGCCCACTTCCAGGTTGGACTGAGTCAGGACTGAGTATGACCTAGGGAATGGGGTCCCACAGAAGTGGGTCGAACTGGGGAGGCAGTACAGTTGTCATGGATTATGAGGGTGGGTGTCTAGAGGAAGCAAGGCTATACCTGGAGAGGTAGGCCATATATCAAGCCTGAAGAACAGTGATAATACAAAATGACAAGGTTGACACACTGAAGAATAAACCTACAGAGATGTCCGGGTGCTGATTGCATGTGGTACCCATGCATGGCTGTCCTGCTCTGAAGTGACCCTTGAGGGTCGTGTTGAGTGAGCTGTGCCCTGGCTCAGGGGAGGCATGTTGCAGGAGAGGATGGCACCAATCTGTAAACTCTGCCTCGTCAAGGTAGATTTTTCACCTGGGACATCCACCGAAGGATTTTCCTAGTGGGTCTCAGTTCATTGACAGCACACAAATGTATTGTCCTGTCTGCTTGCCTGTTTCCCTGGATTTCTTTTTTCCATCTCTGCAGAAGCTGGTGCCTTTGCATGTAACTTGGCTTTACTCCCACCCCTTCCAGGCATTTAAATGATCTTTTTATCATCCCAGTCCAGAGTATGTCTCCTTAGTCCTCTGCCAAAGATCACTCAGTGAATGAAGCCAAATGTGGTGGCTTTCGAGCTGTGTTGATTCCTAATGTCAAAGTGATTGTCTGAGCACAATGTATTGAGTGTTTTCCTTGTCATTGGGCCATGAAGGCAGCTTTTCCTTGGCTTCAGTGGAAAGTAGGGATTTGCAGGTTGATGACTGGTTTCTTGTTTTTTTTTCCTCCTCACCATAAGGTAAGATCCTGGATACTTTTAAAGATTAATAGAAAAGGGCTTTAATTATTTTTCACATTCACATTGGGGGCCTGTGGTCTGCATTCTGCATGAATGTATCTTATAGAAGACTGCCTGATGCATAATTCAAATTTGGAACCATCACTGTGATAAGGCCATGAGAGTGCATGCATTCCTGGAACAGGTTAGAATAGTGAGTGTCTTTATCTGTCATATTAGATTTTATTTTGCACTTTCCTTCTTGTTGTTTGCTCTCTGTTTTCAGAGCCTAAGCTAGACATACAAGGTGCTCAGGTCATGCACTGCGAAAGGGTGGTTCCTGTAAGGAGGCTCTATTATAAAGTTGGGGCCTAAGTTATGATAGTTTCCCTTATGATATTTTCTACTTTACAATGGTGCAAAAGTGATATGCACTTTATAGAAACCATACTTAAAATTTTGAATTTTTGTGTTTCCTCTGGGTTGGTGATATGCCCCATGATTTTTTTTTTTTTTTTTTTTTTTTTTTTTTTTTTTTTTTTTTTTTTTTTTGGTGGTACTAGGGATTCTATCCAGGGCCTTGCACATGCTAGGTAAGTGCTCTACCACTGAGCTACATCCCCATCCTTTTTATCTTATTTCAAGACAGGATCTCAGTAAGTTGCCTAACTGGACTTTAACCTTGCTATCTTTTTGCCTCAGTCTCCTGAGTAGCTGGCATTATAGGCATGTGCCAGCACACCTGCCTTATGGAATGATACATGTTAATGATTCTGGGTACAGCAATAAGCCTCAGCTCCCAGTCAACCCCTCTATCTTGAGGGGATGAACTGATATTCTGCAATGTACTGTGTTGCTGAGCTAGAATGTTTGGTAGGGTAGGTACACTACAGACATTTTTGATTAATGATATTTTTGACTCATAGTGGACTTATTGGGATACAACTCCATCAAAAGTCAAGTATCATCTCTATTATATACATTAAGCTTTTACATACTTATTTTTTAAAAATTCTGGTAGATGATGGTAAAGTCTCTTGTTCTAACAAACATGAAAATTTCCTAAAAGAGGGTAGTGATGTGTCTTTAGGGTACATTTTTTTTTCTCATTTGTACAGATGACCCAGATGAACTAGTTTTAGGAAACTTGAGACTGAAGAATTTTCCTTGCGTTAATATATGAAGACAGGCCAGTGTCTATATGGCCCTACCCAGGTATGATCAGGAGGTGGAAGTTCATGGAGGCTATGGGGAGAGGGGCTCTTAATGGAAGGTGAGGAGGCAGCACTGACTTGACTACCTTCTCCCCCAGGAAAGTGGAGATGGCTTCCCTATTATCAGGAAAGGATAGGGAAAAGGGGGAGATCTCCATGAGAATAGACCCAGGCTCTGCCTGTCCACAGCACCCAGGTGGAATGGTGACTGAGCCAAGGGAGAATGAATCTACTCAGAAATCTTGGCAGAAGATCTCTGAGGCCCAGCGTGGCATATGTCAGGGAACATTCCCCTTTCTAAACAGGCCTTGCCATCTTTGACACTGAGCATCTTAGCAGGGACTAAAAGGGATGTCAGTGCATCCTCAAAGTTTCTGGATCCTGTCATTCCCTCATCCCTTGGACTCTGTATAAACATCTGTGCCTAAGTGTCTCACCAAGTCATCTGACATATGAATAAAGCAATGTGAGATTTCTTGTATCCAAGTCCAGCTGAGCAACTGTATATTCTCTACATCTGAGAACAGATGATGTGTTTAGCTCAGAATCACAATATTTTCAAAGCAGGTCTCTTGTGCCAGTCACTGGAAGTAAGTGTGACTTAGATAAAAATTGTCTTCAGCATCTTTTCATTTTCCTTAAAAAATACCCTTTATTATTCTTTTGCATCCACATTTTTACTACAGGGAACCAGCAGCCCTCTGGTGCATGCTGGCTGCCCTAGGTCCTTCTTGCAGAAGAAACCCCATGTTTTCTTCTCTACCATAATCCTAACCCCACCCGAGGATGTCTCCAGCAACATCCCTTCCCAACCTGCCCTCTGGTTACAAATCCAGGTGATGCATAAATGACTTACGGTGAATTAATAGGTCATCTTACTGTCAAAGACAAAAAAACAAGTCTGAGACCAAATTATCAAAGTCTGTATATTTATAAGCCTGCAGCTTGGAAAGGAGCCATTCCCTGTCACTTTCTTTTCAGCAGGGATTTGAAGAGCCTTGAAAGGTTTTATAGAATAAAAGAAGAGGAAGTCTTGAGATAGTCGCTGATTGGTGAGCATTCAATTAGAGTGACTTTCTGATTGGTCTTTAAGTACATTTGGTCTTCATGGTCTTTAATTGGTTCATTATCCTTTTTATCTGACTGGGGAATTTTCAGCCTGGGCTGACTTTGAAAAGCTTTTCTACCTTTTCAGGGTTATCTTAGCATGTATTTTAAGTCCTGAGAGCAGAGTGGGATAACTGAGCCTGACAGAGACTAGGCGGGGCTTCTTTCCTTTGTGCAAGAATGTGTTCTTACTTCCAAGAATGCAATTTCTCCAGAAGTAGTTTGTCACCAGTGGAATTCTGTCCTTCCTTCTGTTCTATTTCAATAGCAGCAGTAACAGCAATGATGAAAATAAGGGAAAGAAAAAAAATCTACTGTTTACTGAGTACTTACTAAGCACAGGCACTATCAATTACGTGTAATGATTTCCATTTTAATGGAAAAGAAATTGAGACTCAAAATGGTTGACTGAACTGACCAAGGGTCTCCAGCTAGTCATCCAGTGAGAGTCAGAACTGAGATCCATGCTTGTTTGACTCTGAATACCAGGATCCTTTCATTGTCCCAATTCCTCATTGTCTAGTTGGGTAAGGAGTTTCCTTAGTATCTTCTAAGTCACACCACCTGTCTGAGTTGAACATTAGCAGCCCATAAATACCTCTAGCTGTGCCTGTAGAAACTGCGTATTCTGGGGGCCAGCATTCTTATTCAATTATGTTATGTTAGAGAAAATGGCCAAGGAGGAGGTGGGGATTCCCTAGAGGGTTCTAGAGTCTGGAAGGGACAAGGAGACTATTGCAACCCTATTGTTGCATGTGTTTGCTACTGGAATCTGCTGCCAACACCTTACATCTTTAGGCAGAAGGTAAAGAAAAATATTTGAAGACTTTCGAAAGAAAATAAAATGGTAGTATGGTTGAGTACTCAAGTCCCAGACTCTTACTCCTTTAATATACAACCGAGTGCTTTTCTTCTCAAATTTTCTGCTCAGTCACATGAGTCCCCATAGTCCTCTTATGGACTTATTGCCTCAGTAATTTGACATAAAGGTAGGATGGTAGGAAATTTCATTGAAACAGCCTCTCAGGAGTAGGGAGAAATGACAGCAACCGTCCAAGAAAAGGTAATGCTCTCTTTAAGTGTGTATCAGATAGAACTTTATTGTACTTTGTGGTATGTTATAAAAATCCCTTTTTCCGTCCTCTCATTTTAGGGATTTGACATCCCAAGAAAGCATTACCCTAGGACTCCCTCCCAGCCCTCTTAACTTGCATACTTGGCAGGGGATAGGGATAGACATTGGAGGATATTTCCCAGATGTCCTGGCTTCTCCTTGACCACTAGGATGATCCTGTCTGCAAATGCGGTGTATCATTAGTAACTGAATACCACCTAAGGAGACTGGTTTTGGTCACAGCTCAGTAAGGGGCCCCTCTGGGTAGAATAGGGGAACTGGAATCAGGTGTTCAATCAGTGGAGGGTTTTAGTTACAGAGTAATTAGAAGTTCCTGCTACCCCCACTCAGCTGCCTAATGAATATGAATGGGTGACAGGAGACCAATAAACAGATGTCTCTGTTGTTTGTGAATCTCATTGTGGAGGATAAAAAAGGTTATCATGTAAATGGGAACTGAGAGCCCATACAAGTTGTGTTTTCCTTTTTAACCACCACCAATCAATTAATATTCTTTTCCCGGTGTTTTGCTCTGTCCTTTTGCAGAGCTCTTGGGTCATACTGGGAAGGTGTAAATGATAGTCCTTCTCAAAACATGACCACTCTCAGCCTCTTAGTCATGAACCATAATCTTAACCATGCTGGAAGTGTCCAGAGCCAGCCCCTCTCTTGTTTCTCTGGCCATCTGTATAGAGAAGGGGGATCTCATGGCAACATTGAAAGCTGTCTGGAGATTCTTAACTTCGAAAAATGAGGTTTCTTTACTCCTTCAAAGTGCTCAGAGCAGTTCTGTATTACCTGAGATTCCCTGACCACTGAGATTTAAATGAAACTGGTTCTGATCCCATCCTCAAATTAGTAGGACTATTATGTCACCCCCAGTCTCTCCAGGAATTTTGGGCAGGGTGGCTCACATTTTAAAAAAATTTAATTAAAATAAGTTTTAAATTTATTATCTATTTTATGATTATTTATGATGGAACTATAATGATTTCATATATTTATGGGATAGAAGACAATCTGAATAGATATTGCTTTAAAGAAGATATTCAAGTGAGCGAATAGCTCACCTTCGCTGGAGAAGCGTGTGCAGGGACCTGGGTTCGAATCCTCAGCACCTCGGAAAAGAACAAAAAATAAGATATTTAGATGTCTAAGTATATAAACTGTGGATCATCACTAATCATCAGGGAAGTACAAATCAGAACCATGTTGAGATGTGGTCTCACCCTGGTTAGAGTGGGGAGGTTACATATGTGCTGGCTGCCTTTGGCTTCAGGCCTCAGCTGTCCTGGGACAATTTGGTTTGCAGAGCATGCTGCTGTAGCAGAGGTGCTGGCATATTGCACAGGGCATCTTCTGAGCTGCAGGGCACAGCCAATTTTCTTGCTCCACAGTCTCTTCTCTGGATCCCCACCCAAAGTCCCTTATGTGGTAACTGACTATATTAATCTGCTCAGTTTGCCATGACAAAGAATCAATAAAAATTTAGTTTCTCAGTTCTGGAGGCTGGAAGCACAAGGGGAATGTATCAGCAGGGTTGGTTTCTCCTTAGGGCTCCCTCTTTGGCTTGTAGATGGTATCTTCTCCCTGTGCCTTCACATGGTCTTCCTTCTGTGTGTCTGTGTCCTGTTATTATAAGGTCACCAGTCATATTGGAAACAGACCACTGAAAGAACTCACTTAACCTTAATTACCTCTGTAAAGATGCTGTTTCCAACCACAGCCACATTCTTAAATACTAGGGGTTAGATTAGTTTGGTGAATGGTCACAATTCAGTCCATAATATTAATTTTAGTGTAGATTTAGGGAGATAGAGGGGATTAATATAAAGATGCAAGTGACTTATAACCTCTTTGCCTTTTTACCAACTCATACTCCAGCATCCCAACCCATCATTTGGCATTTCTCACTCCTTTTTCTGGTTCCCTCTTTTCTGGTTTTTTCTCATTCATTCTCTGCTTCTATCCACTTTCCACTAGGGAACAAGAAAAATAGAAAACCCACAGCACTCTGCTCATTTCCAGGTCTAGGTACATCCAAATCTCAGAAACGTATTCAAAACTCAGTGGACCATAGCAATGGCCTCAACCTTCCTCCCTTTCCCTGGTGTCTGCCAAAAGGGAAAAGGAGTAGTAGAGAGATTTCGTTCCTCAATGATGTGGTTTATAACTCTACCACTGATCCCTTCTATAGAAGGCAGAAATTCTGAAATCAGCTTTGGTTAGGTCAGTGTTCTCTGTTTGTTGCTTGTGTTTCTCTGCATCCCAAGTCTTATGCAGTTGAGCTATGCTCTAAAATGCATCCATTATGGTGGTTCGCTAAGCATTGTCCTGAACTAACAGTACTATCTAGGAACTTTCTAGAGATGCAGATTCTCAGATCCTACCTATTGAATTAAACTCTAGGGGTAGGGTGGGGTCCATTGGTCTGTGACTTAACACCTCCTCAGGGGGATTCTGACATACCCTCATATTTGAGAACCACTGAACTAACAGATGGGCTTAGCAGACATTAAGGCACAAAATACTGGCTACAAACACCAACAAATCAGTAACTAATCAGAGTGGGCAAACTGCTGTGCACTTCCTATAGGGTTGAGAGTTATATAGAAGCCATGGTCTTTCAGGTTGGATCAAATGAGGAGGAGAATTAGTAAAACCGAACACTGAGAACATACTACCACTGGGCACTGCTCTAAATTGTTGCACGATAACTCACTTCTTCCTTGCAGTAATCCTGTGATGTACTTGTTATTATTGATGTTGTTCCTATTTTACAGATGGATTCACTAGGGAACAGGGGAGTTAAGTCTGTCTGAAGGGCACACAGTCAGGAAGCCATGCCTGTGTGGCTCTAATGCCTATGTTCTTACTGTTTTGCTCTATCCTTTTTTTTGAAAGAACACCTTTTATCCTACTTAATTGTTCTCCTTTGTCACTGGAAGAAACTTATTCCTCTGCCTGGAAGAGAGGAAGCCAAGAAGAAGTCATTCTATGTCTTTCTTTCCTGTTTGTACATGGGAAAGACACACTGGGAGGCAGTATCATAAAGGGAAACCTGACCTTTGACATCAGATGGGCATGAATTAATGCACAGGTGGAACATATATTTGTTCAATTGAGAATCTTTGGTCATTGCTGACCAAGTCTCTGACTGTGGGCCTGAAACTGTCCTCATCTCTTAAGTTTGTGTAATAATATTCACGTCAGCATTGTTGTGAGACTTTAAAGAGCCTACATAAGTAAAGTTCCTGACACATATTAAACAATCCAAGAATGTGAACCCCTCACTTGCTTCTTCCTTTCTTCTGCACAGGACGATTTTCATGGGAAAGTAGAGTCTAGGAATAGGTCATCATTTTGTGGAGAACCTCTGGACACAAACAACTGAAATGGAATGCCTGGCTCCATACTGTTTCTTTCTAGGGTCAGCTTTTCTGGGAGGAGATTTCGAAGATCTTGATGACTACTATTATCTAGAAGGAGGCTGAGTGGGGTTTCTTTTGTTATGTGAGGTGTGTTAAAAATTCACTGGTCCTGGCCTTGGGTTGTCAGGAAACTGAGGGAGCTACTTCTCTGTGCCCTGGGACAGAGCTATTCACCTCCATGACTTGCATGTAGAACTGTTCTTGATAGTACCCGTTGGATCCTGGATGAAATCCTTATCAACAAACCAAATGTTGCCAGCTCCTCTGAGCGTGTGCCTCTTCCTGGTTTAATTTAGAATCTGTGCCTTCAAAGTATCTGAGGATTGCTAAGTAGCCAAGAACAGAAAGGAATATTTTTGAGAAGAAAGATATGAGGGATATGAATTCACAAAATTTTTAATTTTCTTCAATAAACTTGCTTGCAAATCTCTGCTGAACTTGAAATGATTAAGATAATCAAGAATATTTACCATTTCATTGGCCTATCATTGGCTCTCATAGAAAAGACACTGTGAACTTTAAATTTTAGTGTGTGTTCTCAAATATCATTTTAGTTTTCCATATTCTTTACATTTTTTAGTAATTATGTTGTTTCAGATAACTTTTTTCTCAATGACCATTCAGTGTTCATTGTCTGTAATTCCAAAAGTTTCAAAGAAACTTTCTACTAGCCTGACAGATTATTATGCAAATATAAGAAAAATGTGTGGCTTTTGTTCTTGGTATAAATGTCTTTTTATGTGTCAAAATTTTCCATGATCCTCATTATGAGCTCCTGTGCTTTGAGGAAACTAATCCACTCTAGGTTCCACAGTGTGTCACATGATGTGAACTAGCCAATCCATGTGTTCCATCTTCCTGGACATGGTGATTCACTCAGGAATAGGCCCAGGACCCCTGTAGGTTTGTTGAGGTCAATAAAATGCTACACAGGGATTATGGGTGTGTTATTAAGGAAAGTGGATTCTCTCTCCTGTTATTAGATATTATATCAATGGAAATGTAAACTGAATCTTGAGTATAAAGCTATAGAAAAGCAAGTAGAGTTCAGAGCTCATTCCTGGTAACAATGTTTAGGCTCTGAAACAGGCTCCAAATTAATTTTGCCTATAGATTTTTAAATTTTTTTACTTAAATTATATGGGTCAAATTATCTGCAATTTTCAACTATTAAGAGTCCTGGCATTACTTATTAGTGTGCTTTTTGATTTGTCAGAATCATAATTATTACCTTGAAGGAAAGAAATAGATCATCCAGTTCAGGAATTAGGAAGCTATTTCTTTTTTTTTATGATTTTTTTTTATTGTAAACAAATGGGATACATGTTGTTTCTCTGTTTGTACATGGCGTAAAGACATACCATTTGTGTAATCATAAATTTACATAGGGTAATGTTGTTTGATTCATTCTGTTATTTTTTCCCCTTCCCCCCCACCCCTCCCACCCCTCTTTTCCCTCTATACAGTCCTTCCTTCCTCCATTCTTGCCCCCCTCCCTAACCCTAACTCTAACCCTAACACTAACCCCTCCCACCCCCCATTATGTGTCATCATCCACTTATTAGCGATATCATTCGTCCTTTGGTGTTTTGAGATTGGCTTATCTCACTTAGCATGATATTCTCCAATTTCATCCATTTGCCTGCAAATGCCATAAATTTATCATTCTTTATGGCCGAGTAATATTCCATTGTATATATATACCACAGTTTCTTTATCCATTCATCAATTGAAGGACATCTAGGTTGGTTCCACAACCTGGCTATTGTGAACTGAGCAGCTATGAACATTGATGTGGCTGTATCTCTGTAGTATGCTGATTTTAAGTCCTTTGGGTATAGGCCAAGGAGTGGGATAGCTGGGTCAAATGGTGGTAGGAAGCTATTTCTTAAAGGGACAGATAGTGAATGTTTAGACTTGTTGGGCCAGGTAGTTGTAATGATTCCACTGTATCATATACCTAGAAAGCAACTATACACAATATGCAAACAAATGAGCATGGTTGTGTTCTAATAAAACTTTACTTATAAAATAGATGGTGGACCCATGGGTTGTATGTAGTTTACCAGAATTGATCTGGTTGAATTCTTCTCTACCTAGTGAGGAAATCTAGGTCTATAGAAGTCAAGTGGCCTGCCAACAATGGATTATTCAGTTCCTGGTCAAGCTGAGAGAAGGTCCTTCTGACTTCTCTAGTACTCTATGTTGCTGTCCCTGAACCTTGAGGTATGTTCAGAATTGAGCAAGCCTGTGATAATGCAAAAGTATGGCCTATAAACCTGAAGCTTCTGCTCATGAAGCTGGATGAGATAAAACATGACTTAGGTCCAGTTAGTTTGGACCATGTGGACCAGTCTTTTGGAGATTGTTGAATGTTCTTCTCTGCTTACCAGGTGAGCTCTCTTAAGGAACAGGTTAAACTCTAAGTATTTTTTGGCCCAGGTTATTTTCATATGATGCGAGTAATTGGATCTCCTTATCAACCTTTCACTGTTGAATGACAGAATGAGAACCATGTCACTATCTTTCTCATCAGCTCCAAGCATTCACATTTTCTTCTGTCTTTATTTTTCTTCTAAATCTTCTCTTCCAATGCCTGTCCTTCAATTCCTTTCCATAGATTGCATTTGCCATGAACCTTCCACTACTGATGTAGTTAATTCTTTGCTCAGATCTCTCTTAGCATATATTTGGGGTACATAATAAAATTTGCATGTTCTTTTGTATTATTTTCTTCACTGGTATGTATGTGAGTACTTCTGTGAAGGATTTCTTTCCAAATGGAAATCAGGAATGTTGGCTTCTGTTTCTTTAGTTTGCCTCTCCTGGAACAGTGCTCTAGTTGTGAGAGTGGGTTTTTAAAAGCTTCCTGGCAACTCATTGGTGTGTATATGAAACACAAGAGTAGTGAGCATGAAGTGATGACATAGACACATGCTGAGATTCTGTTTCTAAATGCAAGAGAGAGGATGTTAGATGGCACAACAGTGGAATGATTGAGGTCCTTGCACTGGAGTACCAATATGATAGATTCCAAACAGAAAGTACCCATGGCATCACTACCACCTTTAGAGAAGCTGACTCCTCAGATATAACACAGCTTCTAAGGAGAAATTTGTTCATGTAGTTTATAGAGACAGAAAAATGCAATATTATGCAACAACTCCTTAGATAAATAAGGGAAGTTTGCTTCCAAATGTTTGCAGGTGTATGAGATGTGAGCTGGCGATTTTGAAAAGGTCAAAACAAATTCTCAGAGTGCCTCATGATTCCTCACAGAAAATCTGAAACCAGAAGTCAGCCCTTACACAGAAGGTGTGGACTAGTCAATTTAGGTCCCACAAAAGGACCCAGGACCCAGAAATATATAGTCCACTTTTCCATTAGCCACACTGGTTTTGTTAAGTATTTGGCAAATAGTTAATGATTACTATATAACAATAACATTATTAGCTTCTTGGTAAGAATGAAATGAAGATGGATTTCAGAATCCATTTTTCTTTGTGATTCATTAGATATTCATGTTACAGTAAATTGTATTTGTTCTTGCCATAGTGTTGGACCAGACATTCAATAAATTCTATTATAGCTTTTTAATATCATTTATCAATGAAGATCTCTAGACATTCTATCTGACTACATTCAGGTGCCTTGATTAGGTGGTCTTTACCTGATTTTTTAAAGTCATGGTTTTGGTGTCTAAAGTACAGATAAGCTTTCTGTAGAATTCTATCTTACCAAGACATATTTCTGCCAGGGCCCGCTATCCATTACACTAGCACATAAACAGACCACTATCTTGACATAGTTTTTCATGGCTTCTATGGAGAAATTCCTGTTGACAATCTTTACTGCTGAAGAATTATGTCTTGTGTCTACGAAAAGCTAGAAAACAGTTCTTCCCGTTCTAGTCATTCAGCCCCAAATAACATCATTCAGTTCTTTACTTTTCTAAAATTCATCCTTTCTTTCAGGTGGTTTTGAGAAATTGAGATACACTTTCCCCATGAATTTAGCCCTTGGGGCACAATCCAGATAACGAATTGATCCAGAAGTCTGGCCCTGAGGAAAGTACAGTAGTTTCCTCTGTTTCTTTGCCAGCTGATATTACTCTCATGTTGGAATTAGACACTCTGTGTCCACCTCATCAACATTGTGGCACCATATCCTAGGCCACCTTCTTTGGAAAGAACTTTTTTTCCTTGGCAGGGCGGGCACCATTAGTAGAGAGGCTACTGTGTGCCAGACATTGTATTTGACATTCACAGCAAGCCCATGAGATAGGTTTTCTTAAATTTGATTTACAAATGAGGATACCAAGGCTCAGAGATTTCAATTAATTTGTTCAACTCAGTCTGCTTTGTAATCCTTTACTTCTCCTAATATACCCTAAAACTCTATCCTTTATGCTTTTCTTTCTAGACACAACAAAACTGAATCATGCTTCTTTTCCAAGTTCATGGTGCTCAGATGTTAGTGCAAGATTTTGGCTAAGGTGTTAATGTCTCTTTTTATCTCTCCCAGGTATGTCGTTTTAGACATTCACATTCACCTAATTAATAGATACTTGCTAAAGTTGGGTGTGATAGTGCATGCCTATAATCCAAGTGGCTCAGGAGCCTGAGGCAGGAAGATCTCAAGTTCAAAGTCAGCCTCAACAACTTAGTGAGGCCCTAAGTAATTTAGTGAGATTCTGCCACAAAAAAAAAAAAAAAAAAGGAGGGGGGTGCTTAGTGGTTAAGCACCCCTGGGATCAATCACAGTACCAATTTTTTTTTTTTTTTACTTAATGTTTAAATATTTATAGACCAGCAACATATCATGGCTATCAGGTGCAGGCATATGGTGGCAAATTATCTGGATGATTTTGGTCTGTAATTCCAAAAAATACAATCTTGAATGGCACAATGCCAAATGTTGAAATCCTGAAAAAGGAAAAATCCCTAAAGTCTAAGATTTTTTTTTGCGGGGATGAGGGTAATCAGGAATTGAACTCAGGGGCACTCAACCAATGAACCACATCCTCGGCCCTATTTTATATTCATTTAGAGACAGGGTCTCACTGAGTTGCTTAGCGCCTTGCCATTGCTGAGGCTGGCTTTGAAATTACCATCCTCTTGTCTCAGCCTTCTGAACCACTGGGATTACAGATATGCTGCACCATGTCCAGCAGGTCTAAAATTCTTAAAGATCAAAATTCTGAAAATAAAAAGGGCACTTATTTGTAGTCAAAAAAGGGAACTTATTTGAACATACAAAATCATGACAGAACACTTCACAGATCTCTACACAATAAAATAGGCAATGATGATATGCATATTATTGCAAGCACAAACACTCAGAGTGACAGCTACATGGGTGTAATGGTAATGAGCAGACAAACTGTACTCAAAAGAACTAAGAAAGAAAATTATATGAACTTGTATCCTTATGGTTGGTAATTGTGTGTACCTACTTTATAACTGCAGGCCATTTGAAAAACAGACAAACTAATCTTTTGATGAGATTGATCAAAAACAGTGATGGGTCTCAATCACACATGCAATAGCCCAAAGAGCCAAGATCTCAAGAAATTTCACAAATGCAGTTGTACAAAAAGAACATCTCTTCATTTTTTGAGGACGTCTCAGTGCTTTTATGACCATGCATAATGATTACACATAAAATGAGATTATCCTCCCCCTTAAAGTCACTTAATATCTTCAGTGCCTTATTTTAACAGCATCATTGTTATGAGACCTGGTAACAGTTCAGTCATGTTCTTTGAGAGGAGGGAGCATCTCTTGCTTAGTCACATGAGCTTAGCATAGATCTATAATGATGAAATTGTAACTACTACAGACAAGATTTGGAAATAATAAAAAAAATACAATGAAACAGCTAAAATGGACTGAGCACTTCTTACATGCCAGGCTCTAAACTAAGAGCTTTATGTGGATTATCTCATGTAATCCTCAACAACTCTATGAAGAGTCATTATCTGTATTTTACAAGGGGGAACCAGAGGACAGAGCTAGAATTTGACACTGCTGTCTGATTGCAGAGCCCACCCATACTGAACCTTGGGTTCTTGTTGAAGTGTTTATATGTGCTGCCAAACTAGCTTTCTTATATGACTGTTAAAATCTGTCAGTCTCCCTTCACATAATCTGGCCTCATTTTCTTTAGTAGTTCATGGCAATATGATGTCAACTAGAAATAGACATTTTTTTGTTTTGTTTTGTTTTATTTTGTGGGATTCGTGTTTCAGGAGCTTGTTTTGGATGAATAGTGGGATACCCAGCAGACACTGCTATTTGCAAAAGAGATGTACAGGGGTAGGAAGTACAAGGAATTTGGCCAAACGTGAATATTGTATTTTTCCAGATAATTAACTATGGCAGCTTGTAAGTAAAATATTTGCCAGTTCTCATGAACATCACCCAGTAATGTTATCTTTTGATTAAACAACATATGTTCTCTAATAATTGCATATGTATGAGGGATAAAGAGAAAGGTGCCAAGATGCTCATTATTTGAAATTTCTCAGGTTGGGTGGGCGTCAGCCAGGATCTTATGTATTTCAGAATTTTTGAGAAAGAGAGTCTAGGATTCTACTGATTATGCATTGTTGTTTTTCTAATCTACCTACAGACTATATTGTTAATGTTAGTAATAGAACATGGAAAGAGCATTGAGTTAAATTGGGTAATAGGAAATTGTTTTAGTCAGTTTATTGTCACTATAACAAAATGCCTGAGATAATTAGCTTGTTAAAGAAAAGGCTTCTTTTGTCTTATAATTTAGGAGGCTCTAGTTCATGATCAGTTGGTTCCACTGCTTTTGGGCCTGTGGCAAGGCAGCACATTATGATAAGAGAATGTGGTGGAGTAAAATGACTCACCTTATGGCCAGGAAGCAAAAGAAAAGAAGAGGAAGAGAATAAGTCCCACAATCCCCTTTAAGGGCATGCTCCCAATGACCTAAAGACCTTTCACTAGGCCCCTCTTCCACCACCTCCCAATAGTGCCACTCTGAGGACTAAACTTTAACACAAGGGTCTTTGGGGGGACAGTCAACATCCAAACCATAACAGAAAGAAAATTAACAATGTATGTAACTGGGGTTTAATTGAATTTCTCAGTGCAACTGATTTTTCTAGGTCAGTTGACCTCAAACATCAACTGTTTCAGCACTTTCCCGGGGGCTTGTTAAATAGAGATTGCTTGCCTCCACCCACAGCCTCTGATTCTGGAGGTCTTGGGTAGGATCCAAGAATCTTTATTTCTTATAAGTTTCTGGGTACTGCTTTTTAAAACGCAGTGTAACCCTCAGTTCAGAGCACCACGAAGAATATGTCAACCTTAATCAACAGGTGAGTTGTCCAGCCTTTTGGATTTTGAAGTGAGGGCTTTGAGAAGTTGGCTAGCAACACGAGGACACTGAAGAATATAAAACTATCATACTCTACAGAAAAATGGATGGAACTTGAGAGCATTGCGTTAAGTGAAATAAGTCAGATTCATAAAGTCAAGGGTCATATGATTTTCCTCATATGTGGAAACCAGACAGAAAATAGGAAAAAAATAAAAGTGGCAGTAGGGGGAGGGGGGATGGGATGTCATGAAATTAGAAGTGAGACCATAAGAGTAGAGGAAGGGGGTCAGAGGGAGGGAATAGGGAGTGAAACTGATCAAATTATGTTGTGTGCATGAATGCATATGTACAACAAATCCCTCTATTGTGTGCTATTATAGTGAAAAAATTTAAAAAAATAATTAAAAGATATGCCACTCTAGAATACTATTTTGAGTTAAAGGGAATTGAAACATGCTAGCTTTAAGAAGATCACTCTCACCTTTATTCTGTTTCTAAAAAGGAGGTGACACAATTCTCCTGTGAAAGATGTCCTCCTTCTCCAGGAAGAGAAGGAACAATCTTAGCATCAAGAATGGGGACCTGAGACTGAGGGAAATCTGCAAAACAAATCTTGTTAGATTAACCCTCCTCCTCCCAACCACTTCTCCACTTAAAGATCCTAGCCTAAGCCCCTCTGTCTTGTCATATTTTTTTAACAACTTACTTCTCTTTGTCTAATTCAGTGTATATATGTTCATCTAACTTCATCTTCAGGTCTTCTTTTCCTTTTGAAGGCTCTGTGCCATGTAACACTTGAATTAAATCAGTTTGTATGCTTTACTTCTATTGATCTGTTTTCTGCCAATTTTATTCTCAGGTCTAGATGAAAAGTCCTAAAAAGGTCAAGGTAAAATTTTGGCTCCCCTAGGACACTAAAACATAATTAATAAATTTACCTGGGCCAGTGGCTCTCGATTGGTGTTCATTTTTCCTGCCTATAGGGGTCAGTGACAATGTCTGGAAACATTTTTGGCTATTTCAGTTGGGGATTGACATCTCATGGACAGAGTCTAAGAATGCTGTGAAACAGATTAAAATGCACAGGATATCCCATATGACAAAGGACTATCCAGCCCCAAAGGTTAATTGTGCTGCGGTTGAGGAAATCCCAGCCTGAGGCATGTGGGCACAGAGCCGTGATGCTCCCTAAGCCACTGAGGTTATCTGTTACCTGAAGACCTGAATGGTGGTTTGGGAAGACCTGTTGCTGTCAAGTCTTCCAGGTAGAAGACATAGGCAGGTAATATGGTCAGTTTGAGGCCATTTATGAGGTGGAATCCAGCCCTTGCAAGCAATGGTATTCACTTTGAAATCTTAGATGCAAACAGGCCATTTCCCGCGATCATTGTGGGGCACTGCAGAAGTCATTAAATAGCAGTTTGAAGGAAGAATGATGATTTCTTTCCCTTCAAACACCACGTTCAGTTAATTTACTCTGACTGAATGTGGAGCGACCTGGTGCTGGACAACGTGTGGAAATACCTGCCTATTCCTCATTATTTCTAATGGGAGTTTCAAAGCCGCTCACAAATTTAGTATCCTATTTGGTCTGACTTGTATAACACCTGTCAGTAGGCTGCTTCCCTGCTATGTTATTAATATTTAAATAATGCGATTTAAAGGTCAAACTGTGCCTACAGCAATATTAAAATACAGCATTTCGTTTCTCTAGATGATGATGCTGAGGACTTGGAGTAGAGACTCGCAGGAGTTCGTAGAAAGCTAATAGCTGTGCTGAGGGGAAGAAAAAAAGTCACATATATTTTCATTGCATTAATAAAATTAATAAATTAAGGACCCACTTTTTTTTTCTTCTGGATGGAAATTTGCCTTGTTGGATTGAATCATTGCAAACATTAAAACTACAGAGGCTGAGCTACTCAACCCCAGTGAATAGGGCAGTTTGGGGGTGTGCCTTCCAAGGTACGTTCTGTCCTTCTCCTACCACCACTCATCTGCCCCTTCTCTTCTCTGCCTCCCTTCTCGGTCCCGTGTCCCCTCTATCCCTCTGGTCACTCCAGATCTCCTTTTCTGGGAAAAGCCTTGACTCAATCTTTCTACCTATCTCCACTGCTGCGCACCTCATTCTCTGTGAGGGAGTTGGTCTCCACCATTGTTGCTTTGGGAAGGAACTTTGCTGTGGTCTGAATGTTTGTGTCTCCCTAAAATTCATATGTTGAAATCCTAACACTCAAGGGAATGTAGCTAGGAAGTGGGGCCTCTGAGAGATCATTAGAACATGAAGCCAAAGCCCTCATGGGTGCCCCCAAAGAACGAGAGGTTCCTTATTTCTTCTGCCACATGAGGATAAGAAATGTATCACCTTATGAGGAACAGCCCCTGGCTCAACACCCATCTTGGTATTGCCTTGATCCTGGACTTCCCAGATTCCAGAACTGTGAGAAATAAATTTTTATTGTTTATAGGTATCCCAGTCTATGGTATATTACTATAGCAGCTTGAAAGGGACTTAAGATGAACTCATTAGCAAATTTATAAATGGTGTTAACATGGATGTGGAAGTAAATGTTTTTCAGTTTTGGGGCATTCCTCCATTAGGTCTTCTTTCTATCAGGTCGAGGTATCTGGCTCGCGCCATGGGTGACATAAACATGCATCTGTCTCTTCTGAGGACACTTAGTGGTCTCATTGCAAGCAGAATCTTGCTTTTTTGAGTTTTGCAGTTTTCTAATTCTCTCTGTAACCAAGCCTGGTTTTATAGTGGTCTATTGATTCTCTGGGGGTTTTGACGCTGCCCCTTCAAGGACTTTCTTTTGCCTAGTAAAAAAAAAAAAAAACTTTTGCTGTTATTTTAGAGTTTTGTCTGAAGGCAAAAGTTGAGACAGTATTTGCAAACATTCTACAAAACTTGACTAGTTTTGTGACGATAGCCCTTGTGCTACCTCTTTTCTTTATACAAAAAGCCTGTCTTGGTTTTCTGTTGTTGCTGTAACAAATGATCACAATTTTTGTGGTTTAAAATATCAGAGTTTTTAATCTTATTGTTCTAGAGGTCAGAAGCTTGAAATGAGTCTCATTAGGCCCAAATCCTGGTGTCAGGAGGGTATTCCTTCTGGAGGTCTAGAAGAGAATCCATGCCTTTCCCAGCTTCTGGAGGCGCCTACAGTCCTTAGCTCCTGCTTGTCTCCAGCTTCAACACCAGCAACCACATCACTATATCATCTGCTTGTGTTTCACGACTGCTTCTCTGACACTGACTTTCCTGTCTCCGCCCTAGATAAACTAGCATCATCTCTCTGTGGCAAGATCTTTCACTTAACCGTATTTGCGAAATTTCTTTTGTCGTGTGAGTTGACATATTCACAGGTCCTTAAATTTAGGAGGTGTACATCTTTGGGAGATCATTATTCTGCCTACCACAATAAGAAGAAGAAAAAGATTTGTTTCCTATGTAATTTTTCTTTTGTTTTTCTTCTGTTTCTTTGGTACATTTTTATTGTAAAATAAAACAAAGATCCAGGAGATTAAAATTTTTAGTCTAGCGAATTATTATATAGAAAACACTTTTTAAACGCCACTCAGGTAAATAAAACTTTGCAAACCACCCTAGAAGTCCTCTCTGAGTGCCGTCCTAGACACGAACCTCTTCTTTCCTTGAAATATAGCCTTGCTTCATGGTAACCATGAGTTTGCACTTTTTTCTTATGGGTGTATCACCCAAGTGTGCATCTAGACACTGTAGTTTCCTCTTGGCCATACAAAAACTTGACCGCCCTTTTGAATCTCCTAATTTACAAGTTCTTCTCCATTCTTTCATTTTTCTTGTAATTTATCTGTTCAACTCTTGGACCTGTAGAGCTTCCAACAATCCAGATTCTGTGGATTGCCTGTGGAAGACATAGTTCAACATATCCCTTTATCTGTATATTTCTGGCAAATTGCAGAGACTCCATCAGATTTAGCTCTTATCCCTTTGACAAGACTAAAGGAGTGGTGTGTTCTTTCACCAAGAGCCACATTGTGTCTGTTTAACTCTTTCTTGATGTCAGCATTATTGTTGCTCAATGCCCAGAATCATTAACTCATTGGGGGTTACAGGATGGTGATGTTCTTTTAATGGTGTCATTTTTTTAAATGCTAGTATGAAGGAGGGAAGGATCTGTGGATCATAAGCATTTGTGGACATGGTGCTTACTCTACCTGCTGCTTGCTAAGATAAGTGTGAACTACAAGAAAACCCCTCTCACTATGTCCAAATCTAGGACCTCATGAGCCCTCTGTTTGCTGCTGCTAGAGATAGGGCATGGAAGAGCCATCAGGAGAGCCTCAGGTGTCTTTTAGAATTTGAGTTTAAGAGAGAAATGCAGAGGCTGGTTGGAGCTGTCTCTAATAGCAGGGTAAGGAGAACGGGCTGTATGGAGCAGCAAGTCATGATTTCAAGGGGCCATTTGGACCTTGGGGAGGGAAGCTAGGCTAGGGTCATCCTGGGGTAATCCTACCTAAGAGGGCTGTCTGCTTGGGCCAGGATTCTCTAGTAAAATCAGGAGTTATGGGGAGTCTGGTTGGAACAGTTACTGAGGGGCAACCCCAAGAGCTCAGGCGAGAGGGCATTATCTGCCTATGTGGAGATTCCTGCAGGAGATCATCAGAGGCCTCCTTTACCTTTAGTCCTTTGTCACTGTGCTGACCTGGAGGAAGAAGGTAGAAGTGAGATGAAGAAAGCTGGGAGAACAGAGCACGCCAACCTCTTTGGACTCCCACAGCTGTCTACACATCTGAGAGTCTGTGCTGAGCTGTGGGTAAAGACAGGAGCTCGAGTAGGGGTGAGAGATTGAAGCCTTGATGATAGCAATAGGGCTACACTGTGTATGCAGCAAAATGACACTGTTCATTAATGCCTGACAAAGACAGAAAATCTATGTGATCTTCCCCAGTTGTTGCCAGGAGTGGGGAAAGGAGGCTTGATAGAAGATGTTTGCAGGTAGCAGTGAAAGAAAAAAATAAACTTTTGCTTGATCGAATCCTACCAATTATTAGGCTGCTTCCTCTTAACTTACCTAGAGTTAGGTAAGTTACTGGAGTTCATCTCTGGTGCTTGGAACCAAAGTGCGGTACACAATACTCTTCTATATGCCTATATGTTAGGAGTTTTTGTGTTGCAATGCGGAATAACTTTTTAAAATCAAGTTTCAATTTTTTCTGGCATTCCTTACAAGGGAGAATATAGGAATAGGAGAGTCTTTATGGAGAAGAATGTTTATACTCTTTCACAAAATGAAATACACTAAATTCCTCCTGTGCCTTGGGCCTGTTGAGTCATTACCCAAGGCTATGAGGAGGAACTGGTGAGAAGACCCAACACCCCAGCCAGCTGTGGACATGTAACTCCTGTGGTAGTTTTTTGGGCTGCTATAACAAAAATACCACAGAATGAGTAGCTTGTAAACAACAGAAAATTTTTAGAGGCTGGAAAGCCCAAGATCAAAGTGCTAGCAGATTTGGTGTCTGGTGAGGGACATTTGGTGTTCTGGTTCATAGATGGTGCCTTCCCACTGTGTCCTCACATGATGAAAAGATGAGGGTCTCTCATGGACCTGTTTTGTAAGGGCACTCATCCTATGCCTGAGAGCTTCTCCGTCACGACCTAATCACCTCTAAAGGCCCCACTCCTTTATATCATCATCTTGGGGGTTAGGATTTCAACATACAAATTTTGAGGGGATACGATCAGACCATAACAACCTCATTCCAAGTCACATAATGACTCCAAAATCTAGGTTATTTTTTTTTTACCTGTAAGATAGAAATAGTACAAGCTTATAGAATTATGAAAATTTATTGAAATGACACATGTGAACTAGCTTTTTAACTTGTAAAGGTGTACAAATGGGAAGGTTTTTTAAAATGTAATTTTTTTTTATTGTAAACAAATGGGATACATGATGTTTCTCTGTTTGTACATGGCGTAAAGGCATACCATTTGTGTAATCATAAATTTACATAGGAAAATGTTGTTTCATTCATTCTGTTATTTTTCCCCTTCCCCCCTACCCCTCTCACCCCTCTTTTCCCTCTATACAGTCCTTCCTTCCTCCATTCTTGCCCCCCCATCCCTAACTCTAACCCTAACACTAACCCCTCCCACCCCCCATTATGTGTCATCATCCACTTATTAGCGATATCATTCGTCCTTTGGTTTTTTGAGATTGGCTTATCTCACTTAGCATGATATTCTCCAATTTCATCCATTTGCCTGCAAATGCCATAAATTTATCATTCTTTATGGCTGAGTAATATTCCATTGTATATATACCACAGTTTCTTTATCCATTCATCAATTGAAGGACATCTAGATTGGTTCCACAATCTAGCTATTGTGAACTGAGCAGCTATGAACATTGATGTGGCTGTATCTCTGTAGTATGCTGATTTTAAGTCCTTTGGGTATAGGCCAAGGAGTGGGATAGCTGGGTCAAATGGTTGTTCCATTCCAAGTTTTCTAAGGAATCTCCACACTGCTTTTCAGAGTGGCTGCACTAATTTGTAGCCCCACCAGTAATGTATGAGTGTACCTTTCTCCCCACATCCTCGCCAACACCTGTTGTTGCTTGTATTCTTGATAATTGCCATTCTAATTGGGGTGAGATGGAATCTTAGGGTGGTTTTGATTTGCATTTCTCTTATTACTAGAGATGTTGAACATTTTTCCATATGTTTGTTGATTGCTTGTATATCTTCTTCTGTGAAGTGTCTATTCATTTCCTTAGCCCATTTGTCGATTGGATTATTTGCATTCTTGGTGTAGAGTTTTTTGAGTTCTTTATAGATTCTGGAGATTAGTGCTCTATCTGAAGTATGATTAGCAAAGATTTTCTCCCACTCTGTAGGCTCTTTCTTCACATTGCTGATAGTTTCCTTTGCTGAGAGAAAGCTTTTTAGTTTGAATCTATCCCAGTTATTGATTCTTGCTTTTATTTCTTGTGCTATGGGAGTTCTGTTGAGGAAGTCTGGTCCTAAGCCGACATGTTGAAGCTCTGGCCCTACTTTTTCTTCTATAAGATGCAAGGTCTCTGGTCTGATTCCGAGGTCCTTAATCCATTTTGAGTTTAGTTTCGTGCATGGTGAGAGATATGGGTTTAGTTTCATTCTGTTGCATATGGTTTTCCAGTTTTCCCAGCACCATTTGTTGAAGAGGCTATCTTTTCTCCATTGCATATTTTTGGCCCCTTTGTCTAGTATGAGAAAATTGTATTTATTTGGGTTTGTGTCTGTGTCCTCTATTCTGTACCATTGATCCACCTTTCTATTTTGGTACCAATACCATGCCGTTTTGTTACTATTGCTTTGTAGTATAGTTGAAGTTCTGGTATTGTGATACCCCCTGTTCCATTCTTCCTGCTAAGGATTGCTTTAGCTATTCTGGGTTTTTTATTCTTCCAGATGAATTACATAATTGCTTGCTCTATTTCTGTAAGGTACATCATTGGGATTTTAATTGGAATTGCATTGAATCTGTATAGCACTTTTGGTAATGTAATTTTTGAATATGTAATATATTTACATTTTTAAATACTTTAAAATACTCAAAAATATGGACCAAGTTCCCCTTTAACTCTGGCACCCTGTTCTGATTTATCTCCTGCAAGTATGCATTGTTATTAATTTTTTTTACATATATGCAAGCAAATACCAACAAATATTTTTCTTTTTCTTTTTATTGAAAGATAGAATACTATGTTAGTTAACTTTCTGCTGCTGTGACAAAATGCCTGAGAATCAACTTATAAAGGGAAACAACTTATTTTGGCTCATGGTTTTAAGGTTTCAGTCCATGGTCACGTGGTTCCATTGTTTGTGGGTGTGTGGTGAGGCAGTACATATGGGGAGGAGCATGTGGTGGAGCCAAGCTGCCCACTTCAAGGTGGTGGGAAGCAGAGAGAGAGGAAGGGGCCCGAATTCCAGTATCCTCATGAAGGACATATCCTCAACCATCTAACTTCCTTCCACCAGGCTCTACCTTCTAAGTGTTCCACCTCCCCCCACCACATAGCAGCATCAGCTGTGAACCAAGCCTTCTACCCATCAACTTCTGAGGAACCCTTAAGACCCAAACCGTAACATACTATATATTCTACTGCAACTTTTCTTTATTTAAAAATGTACTTTGAATATGCTTTCACATTTCACTATATGACACATTTTTTCTTTTTGTAATGGTTGTTTAATAAGTCCTTGATGGACATATTTTTAGATAGTTTCTAATATTTTTCTGCTCAAATAAGACTGCCAAGAAGCAGTGTGTGCATGTGTGCGTGTGTGTGGCAGAAGCCAGTGTCCTGTAACTTTTAGAATCTGAGGACAGTGAAGGGAAGAAGATGGGTCTAGACTTGAATTTCTCTCACTAGGACATGGTGAACCTGTCTCTAGGGAGAAAAGACTGCTATTACTCCCTTCTCAAATTTTAGTGCACTTTTCTCATCAAGGCATAGGAATTATAACACTGACCCATGGAGTTGCTGAGGCTGAAATGAGATTGGAACTGAGTTCCTAGCACATAGGTGCTCCATAAACATTAGCTACACGGCTGTTCTGCTGGCAAGGGTGTTTGATGGCTCCTCACTCAATTCAATTCACTATTACAAAATGAAATATGACAGGTGCCAGAGGAGCGGCAGCTGAACAAGCCATGTGTGTATGGTCATTGTTCGTGGTTTCTGTGGTCTCAGAGGCCCCAGGACTCCACTTTTCAGCTTGCTCAGTCAGTGCCATGTAAACATGCTTGATGCTGGGACAGTGCCCCCTCCTCCACCACAGGCCAGCACAGACTGCTCAGGCCCCTGCTGATAGGCTGCTCCTAGGACTGCAGGGGCTGTGAAAAGCAGAGCAGTAGAGAAATGTGAAGCTGTTACTGAGGGAGGAAGAGATGCAGAGAGGGGCAGAGGGAATGCCTGAGAAGTGAGGTTGAAGAGATGGCACCCAGGCTGCGAGGGGTTCGTATTGCTCAGCTCCAGGTCTTAAACAATTCCCAAAACTATGGGGCGCCACTGAAGATTTTAAGTTGATGCAGATTTGAAATGTGTCTGCATTTTCACATAGAAAGGCAGGGACAGTGGGTAAGGAGACTGACTTGTTAGGACAGAGTGTAGGAATTAGTGATGAGGAGGGAGAGGGAAAGCTGGAATGACTTTCTCCTTCCTGGATTGCTGGGCATGTGGATGGTATGTTGTATGCACCACCAAGGCCAAAGAGTCCAGTCTGGTAATGAACTTGAGTTGCCCTAGATAAATCCAAATAGAGATGTCCACTAGGCTGTGCATGTGACATGTGAGTTTTGCTTGGAGAGAAATTAGGCCTGGCAATGAAAAAAAGCAAAACAAAACAGTCTCCTCTACATTCTCTTTGCCATTGCATTAATTTTTCTGGGGTTGTTCTTTTCTTCATGTCTGCAACTTCTCCCACCCTTTTAAAACAGCTTTTATTTTAGAGTGGAGATTGGGCAGACCAAGCTGCCATAAACCTGGGATGACATTCCTTACCCAGTAACAGTCCTTATTGACTATTGCTACCTGTCTGCTGAAGCAGAAGCTGGCTCCTAACATGTAAAAGTAAGAAGCTAGCATTTTTAGCCTCCGAAGGATGCTGGTTACAATCATGTGGAATGAAAAGATAGATTAAATGTTTCCTCCTTTGTTTACAGGAATAATGAAAAACTATGTAGCTATTTATTTTATCTCCTGACTAGGATTCTTCAACTGTGTCCTTTCAAAGCATCAATGGCAGATTCTTGCCTCCCTCTTTCACACACGCCCACTGTTTCTTAATCTAATGAAAGTAATTAACTGTTGTCCCTTTCCTTCTGTGTGGCTATCCACAAATCCATAGACACAGGGTTTGGGAAGAAACACGGTTGTGAAGAATGTGAAAGCCCTTTCCATGGATCTTCTCAAACACTGTCGAATAAGCACTGTGGCAAAGTCACCCCAAATTCATCAGTTTTGGCAAACCATCAAAGAAGGAGAAAGGCTTTTAATGGGGTGAGTGAATCTTGGCCAATTCAGTACCTCCTTTGAAAAAAGATCTACACATTTTCTGCTGCCATAGAAACCATCTCTTTCAAGTGGATTGTAAATAAAAACAGGGCCCTCCGGCTTCATGTTTAGGTTATATGTGTATTTTCTTTTCAATATGAAAATATGATAAGAATGTGTTATCTGGTCTGTTGATCTTAGTCCAATTTTTATGTCTGACTGTAGTTGGGAAAACCTAAGTTAGTCTTTTTGGATTAAAGGAAGAGAACTGTAGGACTTAAAGCTGCCAAGATTCATTTTAATGTGAATCGCAGTCTTCATGCTCCTAAAAGTAAATGAATCATGGAAAGGAATTTTTAAAAATTCCTCCTCCCTCTGCTCTGCTAAAGCAGTGCTGCAGATCTGTGTGGGGTTTCCTGCAGATCTTCTGCTACACCAGGGCCATTGCTATTTGGGGACATCTTGTCTATCACAATTTGCAATGAAAGGAGAATCAAATATTTCATCTGAGCAGAAGTTACCTTCAGGTGGTGGCCTGCCCTTTGCCTATCAGTCTTGATTTTTGACTGGCAGTTTTTGCTGACTAGCACATCTGAGAGAGTCTGAATCAATAGGGAACAGAGTGCTGGAACAGCAAGAAGGTCGGATTTGCTCTTGCTGTCAGTGGACACCCCTCAAACATCAACAGTGGTAGGGAGGCATTCTGGGACTTCAAGGACTTGAAAGCTTTCTTTACTAACACTGAGATTAAACATGCTTGATTCTACGCATTTATGTCATTTAATTTTAAAATCTTTTTATTGATGCATTGTGATCGTGGATTCATTGTGATCGTGGATTCATTGTGACGCAGTCAGGCATGCACACGATGTAACTGGGTCTCTTTCATTCCCCAGGACCTCCATTTTCACTCCTCTTCGCCCCTCCCCCCATCCCCATCCTCCTCCTCTACTCACAAGTCTCCCTTCTATTTTCCTGGGATCCACCTTCTTTCCCCTTTTCTCTCTAGTGTTCACATATGAGGGAAAACATATGACCCTTGAATTTCTGAATCTGACTTATTTTGCTTCACATAATGTTCTCAAGTTCCATCCTTTTTCCTGCAAATGATGTGTTATTGTAAAACTCTGTTGTGTGTATATACTGAAGGATAAGGAAAAACCCAACCCTCAAGAGAGAACAGAGCAATGGGCTCCAAGGAGAAAAGGAAAACAATGAACTCTGGACTTCCACAATTTCTGGTATCTACGACTCTTCCCCTCGACTGCCTGACCAACACATTCTGCTATGATCCAGTCCCACTGAACCCTATAAAACTTAGACCCCTATTGTAACCAGTTGCCATTCTCCTCTTGAAATGTTCCCCTCTGCTGCTTAGTAAAGCATCACTGATCCGTTGAAGTCTGTCTCTGTTTCCTTTTCTTTCTCTTTCACATACCACATTTTCTTTGTTCATTCATCGGTTGACAGGCACCTAGTCTGGTTCCATAACTTGGCTATTGTGATTGTGAACTGCTGTGTTAAAAGCATGCATGTGTTGCTATAGTATGCTGACTTTTATTCTTCGTGATAAACACCAAGGAGTGGTATAACTGAGTCATGTAGTGGTTCCATTCCTTTTGAGGAAATTATATACTAATTTCCATAGTGGTTGCATTAATTTATAATCCCACCAACAGTGTATAAGTGTTCTGTTTCCCCCACATCCTCACCAGCATTTATTTATTTGCATTCTTGATGATTGCCATTATAACTGGAGTGAGTGTAGTTTTGATTTGCATTTCCCTGATAACTAAAGATGATGCACATTTTTTCATGTATTTTTTGGTCATTTGTATTCCTTTTTTTGAGACATGGGTTGTTATTATTAATTTTTTCTTTTTGGTGCTTAGTTTTTCAAGTTCTTTATTTGTTCTGAATGTTAATCCTCTGTTGGAAGAGGAACTGGTGGTGGAGAGGGAGGACAGTCAGTGTAGATAATGAATGATCTGGTCAGATGGGGAAGATGGGCGGGAGGGCTGGTTTGAAAGGAGAGGGAAAAAAATGCTAATACCTCCAGAGCCCTTCCCCTTCCTTCAACCCATTGCTAAGGTTACCTGCCTCCAGGGAATTATTCCTCCATACAAAGAGCTGTTAATGAATGAATGCCTGCTCTGTGCTCCCTTCCTGTCTATACCCCTGGAAGACTCCTTTTCCACCTTTTAGTCGGCCTTTTGACCACATTGGTGACAAGGGGAGGAGGCAAGAGAAAAGGAAACCTACAATGTATAAAAGGGAGAGGACACCCCCACTTCCTTGGGCACCAACTTCCAACTTGGACCCGCTTCTTTGTGAAGGAGTCTCTCTCTCTCTCTCTCTATCATATCTTTTAAATGAACCTTTTTGTTCTTGGCTGGTCATTTCTTGGGAGTTCAATCTTCACACTGGGGAACAGGACTCCAGCCTCATTCTTATCACTGGTATCACTGGTAAAGATTTTCTTCCTTTCTATAGACTCTCTCTTCATACTCTTTAATTCTTTCTTTCACTGGATTTTGCACATTGAAAATGCACCTCAGATGGCTATTATCAAGAACACAAGCAATAATAGGTATTGGTGTGAATTTGGGGAAAAAGTCACACTTATATATTGTTGGTTGAGTTGCAAATTGGAGCAGTCACTCTGGAAAGCAGTATGGAGATTCCTTAGAAAACTTAGAATGGACCCACCATTTGACCCAGTTATCCCACTCCTTGGCCTATACCCAAAGGATTTAAACTCAGCATACTACAGTGATGCAGCCACATCAATGTTTATAGAAGCTCAATTCACAATAGCTAGATTGTGGAACCAAACTAGATGCCCTTCAATAGATGAATGGATAAAGAAACTGTGGTATATATATATACACAATGGAATATTATTCAACCATAAAGAAAAATAAACTTATGGCATTTGCAGGTAAATGCATGGAGTTGGAGAAAATCATGCTAAGTGAAATAAGTCAATTCCAAAAACCAAAGGCTGAATGTTTTCTCTGATGAGTGGATGATGATACATAATGGTGGAGGAGGCAGGTGGGGATAAGAGAAGAATGGAGGAACTTTGGATTGTGTAGAGGGAAATGGGGGCAGGAGTGGGAGAAGAAAAGATGGTGTAATGAGACAGACATCATTACCCTACGTACACGTATGATTACACTAAAGGTGTGAGTCTACATCATGCACGAGCATAGAAACGAAAAGATGAAGCCCATTTATATACAATGAATCAAAATGCAGTCTGTAAAAATAAAATTTAAAAAGGCACCTCAGGAAAAATGATCACCTGTATGATGCTGCCTATTTACCCTTATATTTACATAAATGTTCCTCTTTTTTTGCATTTCTATAGACTCCATCTTATCACTCAAGGAATATTGAAGTTCTATGTTTATTTTTTTATCTGACCCACCAAATTACCTACTCTCTAAAGTCAGTGACTTTTTCTTATCTATTCTTGTATTACAATGTAGCACATAGTAGTTCCTCAGCAAAATGCCCTTCAAACTGAGTGGAAATGAGTTAAAAAGTCAAAACTGGTACTTGAAATAAGTTCCTCAAGGTCAGGTACTATATATGTTTGGAATGGAGGTAATAGCTAATATTCATTAAGCACCTGTGTTTATTACACTTTGAATGTTTGTTTCAATTTCATAAGGTACATTGTATTATTGTTCCCATTTTTTTTTTCAGACAGTAAAACTAAGTCAGAATGATGATTTACATGAGTCTGTGCTTCTAGTAAGTGGTGAATCTGGAATTTGAACCTACACCTCTTAAGTTCAGAGCAGGTAGTGAGAACCATAATGCTGTACTGCCTCCCAGGTCCAAGCATTGTGCCTTGTTTAGAAAAGCTATTAGTAGATGTTTTCTAAATGAATAAATCTCATAGAAATTCTTGTTGCTCAAAGTCATTGAATATGTGCTACTTGATTTTTAGAAGTGCCCAAGAGTTAATTTTTCAGGGCTATGCTGGTTGATATTAGGAGACTTCTATGGCAATCATGAAAGATGTTCACACATATTTGAGTTCTCCTGCTTTTAGGCACATAGGAAAGTTCACTTTCCAATTGCTCTCTGTAACTCATGGCCATGTGACTTGCCTTAACCAATGAAATATGAGCCAAAGTGATATGTATCACTTCCAGGTAGGATCTTTGAGTGCTGATGTGCTTCTTCATGTTCTCTTACCCCTAAGGTGGTGGATGTGGACATAAATGTCAAGATGGTACCTTTCTCAGCCTGGATCTGTGCATGACTTCAATAGCTGGGCGCCATAACCACTCACATTGCTCTGTGCAGCATGAGGGAGAAATTCTGAAGCAAGTTCACTGTGTGCTGACTACTAGCTTATCTGGGTCTGTTGAGACAGAACACCCACACATATAAGAAGTTTATGTGAAGCATATTTATTACTTACGCACATATTTATTACTTACTATAATTCAGGGTGGGCCAGTTGCCCAAAGCTTGGGAAAGCTTCCCAGAGTAGACAGAATCTCATCTGCTCATGCCCCCTTGCACTTGCTGTGGGGGAACCCTGAACCCAGCCCTGGCTGGGTTTGACATCAGACTTCTCTAGGAATCACTGGCCTAAATTGTCAAAGGTCATCCTGTTGTTAAGTGGGATTGGAACAGAGCCCAGGCTCTTCTGGCCAGCTCCCACTTATTGCAGGAGGCTGCTTTCCCTGCACATCCCCAGTTATTCTTGAGAACTATAAACAAGAAGTGTGAGATCTGGGTGATTCTAGGGCCACTTGGAGAGGGGTCCAGCAGAAATAAAACTTTTTTTTTTTTTTTTTTTTGGTTGCAAACCATTGACATTACAGCATTAAAGGTTGCTCATCATTGAAGCATAACCTCACCCTTTTGATGGGTGCAAATATCAAATGATCATTCTTTGAATTCAAACAACTGGAAATCACTGGAAGTGGTGAGCAGTGAAGGTATGAGAAGTCTTCAGAAGATGCTTGATGGTTAAGCAGGTATTAAAATATTTTTCCAACCATACTCTTTTAGATGTCAAGGGCAAAGTTCATGTCTTCACTTAGAAACTTGATGGACCCTACTAGACATAATGTTGCCGTCTTCTTTTTATTTTTCCTTTGGTACTAGGGATCGAACCTGGGGTGCTGTACCACTGAGCTACATTTTCAGCTCTTGTTCATTTTTATTTTGAGATAGTGTCTGGCTAAATTGTTTAGGGCCTCACTAAGTTGCTGAGGCTGGTCTCAAACTTAAGATCCTCCTGTCTCAGCCTCCAGAGTCACTGGAATTATAGGTGTGTGCCACCACACTCTGTGACATAACTCTTTTGGAGAGTATTTTGAGAGTGGATTTATGTATATGTTTGGATCTCTAGAAATAGACCTGGAGATGTGCAAGTGCTTTATTAAAGAAGGGCTTCTACACCAGGCATGGGGGTACATGCCTGTAATCCGGGCTGATGCAGGAGGATCGTGAGCTCAAAGCCAGCCTCAGCAATGGCGAGGTACTAAGCAACTCAGTGAGACCCTGTCTCTAAATAAAATACAAAATAGAACTGGGGATGTGGCTCAGTGGTTGAGTGCCCCAGAGTTCAATCCCTGGTACCCTGACCCCGCTAAAAAGGGACTTCCAAGGAAGACCAGTCAGGGAGTAGAGGAGCAGGACAGGGAAGAGGAAGAAGCCAAGCCAGACTAAGTCTTCAGCATGATCCTGCAGGGAACTCTGAAAAGTGAGCTGTATTTCAGTTTTTCCATCTGGGGATGAGGGAGTTGGTCTCCCTGCTCCCTCACTTGAAAAATTCTTAAGAGACGTAGACTCACAAGAACTGAATATCTAGCAGGACAAGCACATTCTTCAGAGATGAAACGCAGACACTGGCTCTTGAAAGCATGCTGCAACGGGGGCAGGAGCGGGAAGGGTGTGCGCAGAAATAATTAATTTTGTGCCATTTCTTAGCTTTAGCCTTATTTTAAACTCTCTGTGCTCAGATATATGTCAAGGAGAAATGAAAGATTGGCCTCTCCATTTCTTTGTGACCGGGAGAGACAAGGCATACAGTGGTGCAGAATGACCGTCCTGTCATTAGGAAGCCAGTCAGGATGAAAGATGAAGTTAGTACTTTCGATTTCTGGGTTTGGTGTCTGAGAAGTCTCCACCAACTTCGAAATGCTCTTGGCATGAAAGCTGACTATTCCAAACCATAAGTGGCTTTAATTAATAAAATCTGACATGCAGAAACCTAAATGGACCACAACAACAAATTAGGACACGTCTGCTTACATTTCTAAAGCATTTACTGAAGCTACAAAGGCAAACACAAACTTTCCAGGAAACAGGGTCCAAGATGTTGAAAATAATAATACTTTGTGGGTGGATAAAACACAAGGTTTATTGAAAGAGGTCAGAAGTCTTTTTTTTTTTTTTTCTTTCTCTTTTTAGATTTTTTTACAATACTTATATGGGGGTCATAGGGTTATCATCCTAAATAGAATGTGAAAGACATGACCTTTTAAAGTCACTTAGTTTTGATCACACTGCAACAAAATTGGGATTCCACCTAAGTGTGATCAGAACTGTTTACGTATCACCCCAAGCAATCCGGGAACATATGGAAGAAACACACGGATGCTGACAAATGTATAGATCTCATCATGATGTTTGTGTGACTTCTGTTTTATACATCTGTCACAAAGGAAAAATAAAGCCTGTGATTATCTTTATCTTAGACTGGCAAATGAATGTGTAAAAGTTGAGAAAAAGGCAGACAGTGTATTTACTAGAAGCTCATAAACCACCAGAAGCTGTAAGTAAATGTGTGAGAATCAATTTCTTAGTGCTTGAGAATGTTATCAACATTTCAGTTGTAACTGCAAATAATGTGAGATTTAAAAACAAATACCAAATATGTTTGTGTTTGGAAATGTTTTAAACTTTAGTCTTTATCAATAACTCTTAAGTATTCTTACTCCACAAAAAGTTCTGACATTTTATTCCCCAAATATCATTTTCTTCCCCAAATATCATTTTCTTCCTTCTGACATACAACTCCTCTGCCGCATCATCCTCTGTAATAAACACTTGTACAAATGAGCAAATAAACATCACCCCCAAGCTTCAGAATTCTGTATGCTGTTTTGGCTCCAACTTAAAAGTTATCTGGATTTCTCAGAAGACTCATTTTCAATGTGTCAAGTTTCACTGTTTGACTCTTCTGTTGTTGTTGTTTTTGTATGGATATGAACTCAGGGGCATTTAATCACTGAGCTACATCCCCAGCCCTTTCCTGAATATTTTATTTTGAGACAGGATCTTGCTAAGTTGCCCAAGCTGGCCTGGAACTTGCAATCCTCCTGCCACAGACTTCCAAGTTGCTGGGATTACAGGCGTGCATGCCCACACCCAGTATTGTTGCTTTTTAAGAAGGGACAGCTGAAATCAAATCCACCCTTTATTGTAATTATTTTTTCAGTAAGAGAACACACATATGTAACTGGCTTTTTTTGGGGGCGAGTATTAGAGATTGAACTCAGGAGCACTCAACCACTGAGTCACATCCCCAGCCTTATTTTTAATTTTATTTAAAGACAGGGTCTCACTGAGTTGCTTAGTGCCTGGCCATTGCTGAGGCTGGCTTTGAACTCACGAACCTCCTGAACCAATTGTGGCACTTGGATTCCTCTCTTTGTGGAGTTTTATTGGGTGAACTCTAGGGTACTTGCTACAGTAACATTGGTTTTTCTTTCCACTCTGTATTAAAGTTCATGTCTAGTATGATCCCTGGTAGGATATGCAGGAACTAGTGTTTTAAAGCTGATGGATACAGGTGGATGTGGGTGTGGTGATTTAAACTTATGTCTATAGATTCTTTCATCTCCTTCCCTTGAAGAAGTAGAGCTGGATCTCTGTCTTCCCCCTTTCCCTCCAAGTGTGGGCAAGACTGGGCAACTTGCTGATAAAGACTAGAATGAGGCAGAAATGATAGGATACTGTCTGACTTAACATAAGGTCATAAAAAGTACTGTAGCTTTTCCCACTTGCCCTTTTTCTCTCAGATTATTCACTCTGGGGCATGACAGATGACATATGTCATGACTGTACTCATGAAGCTCTATGGAGAGGAGACCATGTAGCAAGGAACTTGGCCTTCTGCCAATAGCCGTGTGAATGGTCCATTTTGGAAGTGGATTCACCATCAGATGACCATAGCCCTGCTGACATCTGGATGACAACTTCATGAAAGACTCTTGGTCGGAGCTACCCAGCTAAGCTGCTCCCACCTTCCTGACCCACAGAAACTCTGAGGTAATACATCTTATTGTTAAAATTAGTAATATTGTTATGTTAAACCTGATTCCATTTTAAGCCACTCAGTTTGTGGTGGGGGTAATTTTCACATGACAATAGATAACCAATACAGAGGGTATTCAGGAAATCAGAACATAAATTGAACGTCCTTGTTTCTATTTACCCATTCAGAATTCTTCAGGGGGAATAAAGAAGAGTACATTCCTGGCAGAGGGAATGAAAATCCACACAGTACTGAATGATCTCTGTTTACTTCTCCAGATCACTTTCTATTCTTTCCACCTTGTTCTGTGTTCATACCCAGAAGACTAGTTCTCTATGGACTGCCTCAACTGGGCTCTTTTATTCTCTGATTTCTGTTGGATTTGGCCTGCAGGTAATACCAGCAGGAAATAGGGGGTGGGGAGAGAAACCAGGGAATTTCATCCCCAGGATCTTTCCATGCTGTAAATGGGTGATATAGTTTGGATCTGGAATGTTTTGCAAAGGCTCATGTGTTGAAGACTTGGTCCCCAAAGCAGCAATGTTCAGAGGTGGGGTTTTGGGGAAACTATTGAATCAGGAAGGCTCTGATCTCATCAATCCATTGATGGGATTCATAGCTGAATGGATTATTGAGAGGTAGTAGAAACTGAAGGATGTGGGACCCTATTGTAGGGAGTGATCCTTGGGGCATACCCTTGGGGACCATATTTTGTCTCCTGTCCCATTCTCTCTTTCTCTCTACTTCCTAACTGCCATAAAGTAAGCCTCTACTGGCCTCTCTCTGCCATGTTGTTATGCCTTCTTACAGGCCATAAAAATGGAGCCTATTAACCATGAATGAAATCTCTGAAACTAAGCCACAATTAACCTTCCTTCCTTTAAGTTGGTTTTATCAGGTATTTTGTCACAGCAACAGAAAACTAACTAATAATGGACTATTAGTGACTGTTTTCATTCCTTGATGGCCAGAAATCCTGTTGGCAGTCTTCTTCTAATTGCCTCTTTGTGTATAGGAAAGGCAAGGGCTCCCTGGTATTGCTTGCCTTGGACTGCTTTGCTGTCTTTTCTGAGTTTTTTAAAATTCTGTTCTCACCACTGCAAATGGTCCTCAATCACTCTTATGACTACATTATCTCTTTCTTGCTGGGACCCTGACCGTCAGGTCCATCTGGGCTTTCTTTGGTGTTCTCAGGTGCACGTATAACCAAGTGAAGGACATTGCTTTGGCTTTGAAGGTTGTATATTACTACTGTTACTATAACTACTGCTTTATTTTCTCTTCTCTCCTTCTTATTTTAGGACTAAAAAACTCTCTCTAAGTGTAATTTTATGCTGATCCCCAAAATATAAAGCATTCATAAAAACAATAAAGAAATCTACTCAGCTTAAAGTGGGTAAGGAGGACAGGAGTATTTCCATATGATCTCTGTATATTCTCTATGAGAAACTTTGGGGGCTTTTCTTAATAGTCATGGGTTATGTGGAGTTCAGTTTGAAAATGAATTCTTCAATATGCTCTCATTGCTGGGAAGGAAGAAGATGCACTTTCCAAATATGACTCTGATGATATGATTTCTTTCTCCTCTGTCTCCTCTACTCTTCCTTGCCATTCACCATCTCAGAGCTCAAACTTGGAGCTTCTTTCCCCTAAACACAAACTCTTCACTTGATTATGATAGCTGTGAAAATTATTATGTGCCAGGCACTACGCTATATAGTTCAGCACTAATCTTACAATGTAGTTATTTTTATTTCTATTTTATGAGTGAAGAAATGGAAGCTCAGAAAAATTACATGAATTTCCCAAGGGAATCCAATTAGAAATGAACAATTTGGGGCTCAGATTTACATCTGTCTGATAATCAAAGTTCACACCTTAACTGCATCCCTGGTTTTCCCATCTTCTTTATTTTGAAACTGATTTTAGCTTCCTCCTGAGTTGGAACCTTAGCTTTTCCCCATTCTCTTTCCTTCTCTCTGTTTGAACTCCTCTATTCAGGAACCCATAATTGTCTATGTCATTACACTTTTACCAGGGCCCAAAGTTTTCATCCTACTCTTTGAATTTTGCCAGTCTTGGCAATCCTAACCATTCACAACTCCCTAGTGTCTGTGTTCTAGTTTCAATATTTACTTTCAGCACCAATTTTCAGTTATGCATTGTTATAGAGACCTCAGATAAGACTAAGTATAACTTTCTCAAGCTTCTCCTCACTTCTGCAGTACAACCTTTTAACTTACATCCTGTCTGTTGATTTTCTGTTATGTCCTCTTTTATCTATTCCGCCATATTCCAATTTCCTCCAATTCTGTAATCTTGTTAGGGGAAAGACAGATGAGGATGGGGGGAACATGAGGGTAAGAAAATAATTTTATAAAATGGGCCCACTGTGCTGACCCCATATCCTTTGTTTTCCAGAAGCAATTTACCTGTAGCCCTGCCTGGCCTAAGTTGACAGGATATGTCACATTTCTTAGCAAACTACCTGTTAACTGCAGGAGAAATGCAGTTTGAAGATAAATGTGGATGGGAGAAACCCAGGAGACTCTTGTGAGCAGATTCTGAAACTCTGGGAGATAAGGATAGTTCCTTTTAACCATAAAATCTGTAAGAATGTGTGGTTAAGAACACATTTAGAACTGGTCACCATGGGCTCAAATGACCTAGAGTTGCTGTGGAAGTGGGGGCTTAATAGGTTGATGTCATCTTGCTGTAAGTCAAAAGTTAAGAGGTGGAACTGGACGGGACTCTCTAGAAACATCTCTGGGATCCCAATAAGACTGGAGTGCAGGAGAGGCACTGTCCTCTCCTCTCTGAGAGGACCACTTCTCCCTTGAGAGTTTCCCCTTTCCCTTTTCCTATCCCTTCAATAAACTCATTCCTATTACTCTGAGTGACTTGTCTGAAATCCTTCTGACTTGGTCGAAAGAATGGGTGTTTGAAGAGGAGGTCTTCGTACAGCCTCAGTTTCTCAGAAGACCCCAGCTCTGTAGCAATCTTACCTTCTTATTTGCTTAGGGAAAGGTCTTTCAAATAACCAACTTGCTTGTGCTTATGTTTGATGAAAAATTTCCTTCAAGATGACAATAGTTTAAGCAGGTTAAAATTTATTTTTCTCCTATGGGTAGTTAGGAAGCGGGAGGTTCAGAGCTCTATGCTGACTCCTGCTGGCATCCTTAGGAGCACAGATACCCTCCTGAACATTGAATGTGGTCTCTGTCCTAATGGTCTACAAATACTACTTTAGATCTAGTCATCACATTTACATCCCAGGAAGCAGGATGTAAAAAAGGGGAAAAATAGGCATAACCTTCTAAGGACACACCTCTGAGGTCATATACAACACCTTACCTTATGCTTCACCCAGGAGTTAGTCCCACGTCTAAATGCAGTCTACTCTGGGTTGCTATGTGCCCAGCTAAAATATCAGGGCTTCTTTTTCTAAGCAAGAAGACAAGAACAACTGGTGGTCCACCACACAACTTCATGATACCTGTGTACAGTCAGATGCTCTCTGCCTTACTCTTCTACTCCAGATAACTGAGTCCCTCCTCTTTTCCAAGGCTGAAACTTCTCACCCACTGCCAAACTGCATTCTTGTTTCTGGTATTATGTTAGATGTGTTCACTTTTCTTTGTATTTCTGACTACAGACACTTCCCCTGCATCTATCACATTTGATTTCTTTAAAGCTGAAGTTATCCCAAAGAAGTTATTGATTGTGCCTAATAAGTAACAGAAAATTACTCTTCTGCCTACCTCCTACTCATTTGAATCTTTTGAACTTGACTTAATTAAAAAAAGTGTGTATAATCTTTTTAGATGCTCTATTAATGTTACTATTTAAAAGTCTGTATATTGATTAGGAATACATTATTCGACTCAGGAAATAGCCTGTTCTGTTTCATTTTGGCTGGGCTATTCAGATCTGAGAGATTACCTGTAATCTCAAACCAAAGAGAATGCTTTGCAGATACATTTCCATTCCAAGATGAAAAATTAGCTGGGGCTATGATCTGTGCCTGAGTCTTAATTTATAAAGATGATGAAGTCAAGACACAGAGAGGCCAATGCCACTGAAAGAATTTTTATTACTTAGAGGTTTCCCAAGAAAAGGGGCCTTGCCATATCTTGCAGGGCTATGTGGGGGAAGTGTCAGGTTTTGATCAGGAGGCAGGAGGAGTGAAGGGAATGTTACTGAAAGCTTGGTTCTTGTTCCCAATGTCAATTTATACCAATTTAGTAATGAGGACACGGTTTTGAGGAAAATGAAAAAAGAAGTTTTATTGCTTTGCTCACAGAGGAGAACTACAGGGGACTCCTGTCCCTGAGGCTATGATTCTGCCCATCAGGAGGAACAGGGGACTTTTAAAGGAACTCTTCAAGGGTCGCATTCCAGGTCTGCTTTGGTAGGAGGTCCCAAGGTACCCTGATGGTGTGTTAGATATTCACTTCTTAGATCCTCTGGCAGATATCTCCTTCCTCTGGTGGCTGTGTTCAAGGACAATGAACTAGGGGAAGAAAATATAATACTGCCTCCTTAATCTTGTTAGGGACAGGAAGAGGTGAGAAGAGAGGAAAAAACGTGTCCTTTTAAAAATAAGCCTCAGAGCAAGGAGGGTTATATTCAAAAGGTAAAGAGGACCATAGTTACAGGAAGGCATGGCTCATTGTGACTTGACTGTGAAAAATACTACAAGTCAGGGCAAAGAGATTAGGACTGGGTGGACCTGCTGTCCCTACCTGGTGCTGTGGTGATTGAGGAGAGACCCATTGCTGATTGAAATGCAGGAGCCAGGTGAAGTGCTTTGGACTAAGGACCCTGGTGTTTAGTTTGCATATGCAAATCAGGTTCCTGGCTGAGTCCTTTGTTATCTCTAAGAAGGCTAGAGATAACAAGCCCTGGGAAGGGCAGTCTCTCTGCCCAGCAAGGTTTTTAAGATGTCACGACATCATAAGATACAGAAAACAGAAAACATGACCCTTATAGCCCCGCATGGTGTTCCTAGCTATCTCACTATTCCATCTCTTTTTGCTCTTCTGGTCAGTTTGTGCTTCCTCCTGAAGTTCAGGTGTCAGCCCTCTGTGTAAGCTCCAGGGCGAGAGCTGGTGGTTAAACAGGAATTGGACAAAAGCGGCCTGCCGAAGCAAGCTTTATTGGATTTTGGCTCCTGGGCGAAATTCCCAGCTCTCCAGGGTACAGGTTAGGGTGGAGAGCCTGAGAAAATCGCACGTGGCCCCAGCTGCCCAGGGTCTTTATAGGCCTGAATAGGTGGGGGAAGGCTTGAGAGTTTAGTGTCCCCCTGAGGTTGGCTGGGGACTCAGTTGATTGACTGGTGGTTGCAAGACGCCACTAAGGTTTATCTGTTGGCCTTTGACTGGTTGTTCTTTGGCGTGTGCGGGCTGCTGATGCCCCCCTCACCCCACACTTGTGGTGGGTTGCTAGTTGTTTTGCAAATCCTGACCTGACACTCTGCTTCTCTCCTTTACAGATGGCCATTCTAAGTGCTGACTGTGTGCACTCTCAGGGTTTTAATCAATGTCCTTTGCCACCAAGGATAGTATATGAATGTGGCTGAACTGGTGTTTCTCTCTGGACCTTTGTTTCCTTGACTACAAAGTGGGGTGGGGGCTTCCTCTTCTCTCTAACTTATACCTTTCTTTTCAGAGTCTATAATCACCCCTGCAAAGGGACCTCTTCCTAAGACAAGGAATGGAGGTTATTCTCCATCACAAAAGTGTTTTCCTTGAAGAACAGAGGAGGGAAAATGGAACATTTCTGGGTCAGATAAAGAAGGAAGGGGAGTGGACAGATTTCAAAACTCTTTGCTATCCAGTTGAATACATAGCACTCTAATTCTGCCTATCCAGGCTGAACATTGTAATGTTGACATCCTGAGGAAGAAACAAGTCTGGTGGACAGGGAGATGGGTCCCTGGGTAACTTCCTGTTCAGTAGAGCACACCACACCTGTAGATATTTGCTAAAAAACTTACAAAAAGGCTATTTTTTAAAATCAGAGCCTATGTGATTGTGGTTCATGCCTCTCCAAAGAAGGAAAAATGCCTGGTTGATATTTTGATTGGACTAAAATCTGCATGAATACCTTGTGGACCTTGGTGCCTTACCCAGGATTGGGCAGGGGGCTGACTTCCTTAGACCTATAGATCTATACAAACCCCTAGACAATAGCCACTCTTTAGGATCCCTCTCTTGGGACCGCTCCCTATTTGGGAGCTCGGATTTCTTTCTGTTACTCTAATAAATGCTATCACTTTGCTCACTAACTCAACTCTACTCTCTGCGCTACAGTATGAAAATCCCAAACCTGAAATCTTTCAAAATGTGATACTTTTTGAGTGTCAACATGATGCCACAAGAGGAAAATTCCATACATGACCTCATGTGACAGGTAGCAATCAAAACACAGGTATATTAGACTATTGTAAAAGATTACCTTTAGGCTATGTGTATAAGGTATACACAAAACATAAATGAATTTTGTGTTTAGTCTTAGGTCCTATCCCCAGGATATCTTGTTATACATATGCAAATATTACAGATTTTGAAAAAAATATCAGAAATCTGAACTACCTCTAGTGCCAAGTATTTTAGATAAGGGATACTCACCTTGTTTATTAGTCCCTATGGTCATCATGGTAGGTCTCCATGATACTAATGCCTGTTATTTCCCAGTGTGATTCACCTACAACAGGGCAACAGGTCTTGTTAATTTTCTTGCTTATTTTCTCCTCTATATTTGTTTTCTTTCTGTCCTCTCTGTCTTGCATGTTCCACTCTTTCATCTTTTCTTTTATGTTTAATTTTCAAAGCCCTATTTTTGTATTCCTGATTTTCTTCTCTGAACTTACTGGCCTGCATTGAGCTCTACTTTTGGGCTTAGATCAGTAATCTAATCATAGTTGTTACGTATGTATTAACTTTTAAAACTGAACTCCATGCTTTGGGTGGTTGGGGATCACTTCTGGGAATACCCTGCCAATGAGAGTGCCTAAGGCTCATTTCCTACCACAGATCTTTTAATGGTGTGCTTCTTTTCCTCCTGTACCAAATGAGAAGAAGTTTTTCTGGATGACTTACTGCTTCACAATTCAATTCTTTTTATAAAAAAATATTTAAAAATATATATTTTATATTTAGTTGTAGGTGGACATAAAACCTTTATTTTATTTATACATGGTGCTGAGGATCAAACCCAGGGCTTCACATATGCTAGGTGAGTGCCCTACTTCTGAACCACAACACTAGCCTCTACAATTCTATTCATTTACCCATATGGTCCCCTATATTGGCTCACCCCTTCCATCTCCATAACTGTCTGATCTGCCTCTTACTGCTTTAAGGCTTAGTCAATTCTACAAGTCTTTTAACTTACCTGACTCTCCCTAGGCTATAAGCCCCTTGAGGCAGTGACTTTCAGTACTTGGTATACAGCAGGTGCTCAAGAGCTGTTTTGAGTATAATTGAATGCAAAAGAGACCCGTTAACTTTTTTACATTTTCTTTTCTCCTCCTTCCAGGCCTCACCAACCCTATTTTATCTTGAAGGCTGATGTTTTACCAGCAGAGAGGGACAGAGTGTGCCATGAATTATGGATTCCATCTGATCCTTGTGGAGACAATCTGAATATTTTCCCTGTGGGTGCTTGAGTGAACCAAATTAGCCCCATGCTTGTCAGCTTCCTCCCTCTCTTTGTGCTGCAGATGAAAGTATAAGAAGTGAAAACTGGAACTCTCTTGACCTTTTCAAGTCTTCAAATAATGATTTTCTAGACAGATAAGACTAAATTGGTATTGGATCTCAGCTTGGGAGCAGGGAGGGTGGCTGCTTACGGGCTGCACGCTTGCTCACTGCTTCATTTTCTTCTACTCGATGGAAGAAATTAAAACTCTGATGGTCAGATTAGGTGGTTCCAAGCCTCTGCCCCTTGCCTGCTGCTGTGGATGTGAGAATTAGGCTTATCTACAGGTTCAGGTGAGGAGGTCGATAATTTGAACACTCAAAGAAATAACTGAGGTAATAAGATACTTAAACTAAAGGGCTTGTAACTTGTTAAAAGAGAGAGAGAGAAACACAACCATAACACAGACAAAAGCAAAAAAGCATATATTTTACCCTGAGCTTCCTAGTCACAGAGCAAAGGGTCACCTAGAGAATCAAGTAGGGGACGGAGTCAAAATTATCTGCTCCCTAGGGCTACCTTCCTCTCCATGAGTCATGCCTGAGAGCTATCCTCTAACAGGGAGCTGCATGCCAACCAGTAGGCCCTCTGTCCTTGACTTATATTAAGGTAACTTTTGTCAGGCTGGGCTGGAGCTGCTGGACCACAGTCCTGGTAAAGCTTCAAGAAGAAAGATGGCTGGTGAAGTCCAGAGGTCAAAAGCTGTTGCTTAAGCTCTGTTTTCACTGAACTAATTGGGCAAAAAATTGAGGGCACTGTCTGATTTCCCCCCAAAAAGAAATCTGTGATTGGGAGGAAAGGTACTCAAAAACACACTTATTCTTCTTCTTGGTGTTGCCCAGACTAGCCAGTGATGACCTCTTCTAAGCATCTAATCAAAGGCTATTAGTTAATCCTCACTTAATGGGTACTTTAATGTTTTGGGGGGAATGAGATTTGGAAGGTCAGATAGAAAACTTGAGTCTTCTGACATGGTTCAGTTTAGAGGTGGGCATCATTACAAAATGCACTTTTCCTGTACCTGCTCCTCTAGGTCACTAATCCTCTTATGGGGTGACTTTTAATCTCAAATCATATAATTCTGTGCTGTTTAGGATAAAGTATTAGGGGAAATAGGCTAATCTATTCCTTCCCCTAAGACTTACTGAAAATCAAACTTTATTATTATGTTTTTGTTTTGTGGTTGAAATATACTTAGTATTATTACATCTAATTATCATAACATTGTGACTTCTTAAATAATGAGTGGAGTAGGACTGGTTTTGTGTAATTATGCAAAATCTGAGAGTCATAGTAGACCACTAGATTAAACCTAAATAAGACTGCAAAAAAAACCTAATAAGATGCTAATGTGTTTCTCTCCATCCATTAATCTTTTACTCTTTCATAAGATCTTTCTCTATCTCTGTCTTTCTACCTCTCCTCTGTTTATAGAAGGAAGAGGCTTCCTAGATATTATGTGGTATTTTAGTTTAGATTTTTTTATTTTTTTGCTGTGACAAAAATACCAACAAAAACAACTTAGAGGAGGAAAAGTTTAATTTTGGGTTCACTGTTTCAAAGATTTCAGTCCATGGTTGGCCAATTCCATTGTTCTGAGCCTGAGATGAAGCAAAAAGTCAAGGCAGAAGGGCATGGAGTAATGGCAAAAGGGAGGAGAGCTGCTCAGCTTTTGGCAGCAGGGAAGCAGAGAGAGAGAGAGATGATAGAGATGATAGAGATGTCAGAGATAAAGATAGAGGTAGAGAGAGGGAGAGGGAGAGGGAGAGGGAGAGCTAGGTAGGTGGTAGAGCAGTCAGGGACAAAATATAACCCTCAAAGTCATGTCCCCAGTAACCTACTTCCTCCAGCCACACCCTACCACCCAGTATAGTAGTTCCTACAAATTCTAACTTAATTCATCAAATGAATTAATCCACTGATTGGGTTATAACTCTCACAATGTAATAATTTCACTTTGAATATTAACACAGGAGCTTTTGGGGGCACCTCATATTCCAGCCATAACACATGGCCACTTTCACACACGACCCTTTCATTTCACTTAAAGCATCTCTCTTTGCTGGGCATAAAATTAGGTTCAGAGCAGCATTTACCACTGTTCTATAACTTCCTTAATGAGAGTTGAAGCTGTCATTTAGGTGCGGTTTATATGATTTAAAAATAATCCCTAAAGGTAAATATTTAAAATGGTAGAACCCATGTATCTATTCAAGAAGCTGATCAGTTCTAGCCTTCAGAGTATCCAGAGTTTCAGTGATTAAGGGTTACTTCTCCCTGTCTCAAGAACAGACTTATAGGGTTCTTTCTAAGCTATACTTAGAATGAGGCCATTGGGAAGGCCCAGGACAAAGTCATGTTGAAGAACTATTTTTTGTGAGCAGAAGCTGAAGGAGTCAGGGGATCTTCAGCCTGGAAAGGGAATGATGAAGTGTGAATGTTCTGGTTGTCTGTCTTGAGACGTTTAGGATGTTGCTGTGTTGATCTAGATCATGGCCTAATGTTTAGGAGTTGTGGCCTAATGTTTAGGGGAGAGCTGAATTTATTATAGGAAGAGCCATTCCATTGTAACTGCCTGGTGAAGAAGTAAGCCCTCTGTGTCTGGTAGTATTTAAACAAAGGCTGGATGCTCACCTGTGAGAAGATTGTGGGTCAGATTAGCTTGGGTGACCCTGTGTGCTTGCATCTTAAGTGAGGTTTCTCCCATAATTAGGCCTGAAAAGATTTTCTTATATTTGAATTCTTACACAAGATAAATAACAAACATCTATTTAGGGAACATACACAAGCGTGAAAATACTTCAATTGATGCTATTTGGAATGCATTGTGGATTCAGATAATAGCATTAGTAAAATTGAGAGGAAGGAATTTTATAGTTTTAATTGTGATTTCTCTGTGACTGACCTCATGATTCAAAATATTCATATTGTAAATAAGTCATTTCGGGGCTGGCGTTGTGGCTCAGTGGTAGGGCGCTTGCCTAGCACAGGTGAGGTGCTGGTTTGATCCTCAGGACCACATATAAATGAAATAAATTAAATAAAGATATTGTGTTCATCTACAACTTAAAAAAATTTTTAAAAATAAATGATTTCAAATTTAGGCAATACAACAGCAGTTACTTTATAGCAGTGGTTTTCGTATGGGGGTTATTTTGCTTCATAGGGGACATTTGGAAGTTTCTGGAGATACTTTTTGATTGTGCTGACTGAGGGAGGTGGGGTGCTCCTGGAATCTGGTGGGTAGAGGCCAGGATTGCTGTTAAACATCTCATGACACACAGGACAGCACGACAAAGAACCGTTGAATCCAAATATGGATAGTGCCAGGGTTTAATAGCCTCTGTTTATGGAGATCATGAACATAACCACAGACTAATAAAAATTGTCCCGATGAAAACATTGCATGGATTCATAAAAATGCCAAACCTCAAGTAACTGTTAAGGGAGTGAAGATGATGTGCTTTGAAGAAACAAGTTTTGTTTTATGTGGCTCAAAAAATGACTTTGGTGAAAACAGACATTCTGTCAGCAATGTGTGTAGAGAGTTCCAAGAATGCTGCTTCATAAAATGAGTGAGGGAGAAAACCAACATTTGTGAATCAATATGTCATTGCATATGATACATGGTGCTATGTATTTGTAACTAATAAAATAAATCATATATGGTCATTGGCAATGTAGGTACTCTAAAAGTTGATATACTGAAGCGGATCAGAAACTTTTTTCCCACTGCTGGAGTGGAACCAAGAGCCTCACACATGGGAGGCAAGCACTCTGCCACTGAGCTGCCCTTCCAGCCCCATAAGAAACTTTTTGATATTTTCTTCACAAAAATGACTGTGTGCCTCACATTCTGGTTAACCTTTACTTGGACTTTATGGAAAAATCTAATCCCAGGGTTTGAAAATCTGCATCTGTGTTTGGTCTTCATATGAATGTTTTGGTTATGATATGAAATACCTTTCATCTTATGAATCAGGAAACAACGTCCAAAGGAAACTTCCAACTTTTATATTTTTATTTGTTTACAAAAATAACATATTGGAGTTGTGGCTCAGGAGTAGAGTGTTTGCCCAGCATGTGTGAGGCACTGGGTTCGATTCTCAGCACTTCATATAAATAAATAAATAAAGGTCCCTTGACAACTAAAAAATATTTAAAAAATTACATATTGTAAAATCCAGTATACTTAATGGGTTTTGACAAATATGTACAGTTGTGTAACCACCACGGCATCAAGATAAAAAATATGTCTGTTCTTTCCCCCAAAGTCCCTTAGTCTGTTCCTTTTTAATTAACCGCTTTCCTCTATGTTCTTGTTTTTTTAGTATAATCTTTACACATTTTACAAGTAGGATGTTAATTTTCAAAATAAATTCTTTTGTAGAGACCCAGCATCTAAATCAGACCCACATACACCTTCTCTGGACAGAGTGGGGTGTAGAACCCTGAGTTCATCTGTTCTGCCTCCTGCTGGCCCCACTCAGGGTCTTGGGGATTTTGGAGGGAATTGCAGAAGAGGCAACACTACTGATTTAATTCCACAATGCATCCCATGTTTGGTGAGATGGCAATGACAGTGTGCCAGGGCAGTAGTTGTGGAGAGAGAAATGAACTAGACAGATATGGCCCCTGCTTTTGTTGAGCTTTGAGTCTGGGACAGACATCAGTCCAACATGTGTACAAATTTTATTTTGGTATCCTGTATCCAAGGTTCTCCATTCACAAATTCAACCAACCTCAGATGGAAATGTTTTTCCATTTTTCTTTTCCTTTTTTTTTTTTTTTTTTTGTACCAGGAATTGAACCCAGAGATGCCTAACCACTGTGCCACAAACCCAGCCCTTTTAAATGTTTTATTTAGAGTCAGGGTCTCACTGAGTTCCTTAGGACCTGGCTAAGTTGCTAGGGCTGGCTTTGAACTCATGATTCTCCTACCTCAGCCTCCAGAGCTGCTGGGATTATAGCATGCACCAACACACCCAGCCCATTATTTTTTTTTCTTTTATTAATGCCTTATAATTGTGCATAATAGTTGCGTTCATTTTGACAAAACCGTACATGCATGGAATTTGATTTACTCCATTTCAGTCCCTGTTTTCCCTCCCTTCCTTTCTCCCACTATTCTTTCTTCTACTCTCTGTCTTCCTTTCACCCATTTATTTAATTTTGATTGGTGCTTTATAGATATGCATAAAGGTAGAATTCACTGTGGTATATTTATACATGCACATAGTGTAATTTTGTTAACTTATTTCTGCATTTCCTCCCCTTTCCTGTCCCTCTTCCCTCCATCTAGGTATCCTTCTTCTATTCCACTTATTTTCCCTATATTTTATGATATCTGATTTCCTCCCCCTTTCCCCTTATTTTGCTCTAGTTTTCATATATGAGAGCAAATATTTGAGCCTTGATTTTCTGAATGTGGCTTATTTCACTTAGCAGGATGTTCTCCAGTTTCATTCATTTTGCAGTAAAGCCACACTTTCATTCTTCTTTATAGCTGAGTAAAACTCCAATATGTATGTATACACACACACACACACACACACACACGCACGCACATACACACACATATATATATATATATATGTCACATTTTCTTAATCTATTCATCTATTGATGGGCCTCTGGATTGGTTCTATAAGTTGGTTATTGTGAATTGTGCTGCTATAAACATTGAAGTGGCTGTATTGCTATACTATGCTAATTTTAATTATTTTGGATAAATACCAAGGAGTGGAATAGCTGGGTCATATAGTGATTCCATTCCTAGTCTTTTGAGGAATCTCCATGCTACTTTCCAGAGTGGTTGCCCTACTTTGCAGTCCCACTAACAATGTATGAGGTATTTTTCCCCCACATTCTCACCAGCATTTATTATGGTATTCTTGATAATTGTTATTCTGACTAGAGAGAGATGAAATCTTAATGTAGTTTTAGTTTGCATTTCCCTGATTGCTAGAGATGTTGAACATTGTGTTGTGTGTATTTGTTGGCTATTTGTGTTTCTTCTTTTGAGCAATGTCTGTTTATTTTGCCCATTTATTAATTGTTTTTGTTTTTTGGTTTTTAGATTTTTTGAGTTCTTTATATATTCTGGATATTATTCCCCTGTCAGAAGAGTGCTGATGAAGATTTTCTCCCTTTCTGTAGGTTCTCTCTTCATGCTCTTAAACATTTCCTTTGCTGTGCAGAAGCTTTTAAATTTGGAGGCATTCCACTTATTAATTCATGGTTTATATCTGGAGCTTTGAGAATCTTGTTAAAGAAGTCAGTGCCTGCACCTTTGTGATGGGGTGCTGGCCCTGAGTGAAAACCTAGCAGTTGCAAGGTTTCTTGTCTAAATCCTAAGTCTTTGATTCACTTTAGTTTAACTTTTGTTCAGGATGAGAGATAGGGTTCTAGTCTCATTCTTCTATGTATGGATATCCAGTTTTTTCCAGCACTCTTTGTTAAAGAGTCTATCTTTTCCCCAACATATGTTTTTGGCATCTTTGTCAAATATCAGATGGCTGTTAAGTGTGTGGGTTTGTCTCTGTGTCTTCTAATATATTTCCTTGGTCTTATGTCTAATTTGATGCCAATGTCATGCAGTTTTTATAGCTATAGCTCTGTAGCATACTCAGAGATGAATATTGTGATGCTTCCTGCATTGTTCTTCTGGCTCAGGATTGCTTTGACTATTCTGGGTCTCTTATACTTCCAAGTGAATTTTGTGACTTTTTTCTAGTTCTGTGAAGAATGTCATTGGTATTTTGATGGGGATTGTGTTGAATGGTGATATGGCCATTTTGACCATTAATTCTATCAAATGGGAAGTATTTAGGACTTGATTGGACTGAGAGGTGCCTAGGATTAGGAAAGTTCTGGGTGTGCCTATAAGGGTGTTTCCAGAGAGCACTGGCATGGGGGATAGCACCCTGAATGTGGATGGCACTGTCCATTGGGCTGGGGTCCTAGATAGAACACAAAGCTGAAGAAGGAGGAAGCTGTGGCAGATGCGTCTATTGCTGCTGCCATCACCTGTGGACATTAGACTCTAGCTTCTTTACTCTTCCAACCTGGAATCTCACCAGTGATTCTCAGGGAGTTCCCAGGCCTTCAGTCACAGACTCAGGCTGCATCATTGGGCCCTCTTGTTCTGAGGCTCCAGCTTCTTAGACTGAGCAACTGCTGGTTCCTCTGGCTCTCCAGCCTATAGACAGTCACTGTGGGACTTCTGAGCCTAGAAACCAATGTAATACATTGAAAAAATTCTTGTAGTTTCTGATCCTATAAGCCAATCTAATAAATCCCCTTTTACAGTCATATATATACATATCCTATTGGTTCTCTTCGTCTAGAGAATCCTGACTAATATCTGTACTGAAGGTGCACAGACTTTTCCTTGTCATTATTTCCTAAATACAGTCTAACAATTTTGAGCATAGCATTTACATTATCCTGGTAGGTTTTATAAGTAATCTAGAGATTATTTAAAATATTCAGGAAGATATACATAGATTATCTGCACATAGTTCACCATTTTATTTAAAGGACTTGAACATTCATGGATTTTGGTATCTGTGGGGATGCTGGAATCAACCTCCATCAATCTCCACAGATACTGAGGGATGACTATAACACATAAAATTGAAGCTTCACCTTGTATCCAAAAGGAAAATTGTATGGTGTTTCAGAAGATAAAACCAGCAAAACTGAGGCAAGAATGATGTCTTCTTTGAGGGAAATGCCAATCATCACTCATTTCCAAGCTGAGGGAAACTTCCAGAGGGCCCTGAGGTGGAAGGTGCATGTGAAGAACCATGAGAAAGCACATGTGGCTGGACAGCAGGGAGGTCCTAGAAATGTGGTCAGGGGTTAGATGAAACAGGGCCAATTTATGTGTGCCATAAACAAATTTAAAAATATTTAGACTTCATCTCAAGATTTGAAGCTGCAGAAAGGTTTTGAGCAGGGGGAGTGGCATGATGAAATCCTCTCTTCCTCTCACTGTCTGCTGTATGCAGAATGAATGTAGCACATTGGTAGGTGAGCAAATGTGGAAGTGGAGGCAATAGTGGAAGAGTTACTTCAGCAGTGTGGGCAGCGGTGAGAAGGCTGGGCCGGGGTGGAGCTGAAAATAAAGAAAAGCAGATGTCTCACAGGTCAGTGCTGGAGGTAAATGAATGCCAGCCTGTTATGGGCTGAGTTGAGAGTGTCAGGGAGGTCCACCAGGTTTGGGACTAGAGCAACTGCCTTCATGGATCTATAGGAAGATCAGGTGTAGGAAGAAAAACCAGAGTCCACTTCTGGACAAATTAGATGGTATGGGGAAACATCCAGAAGGAAATGTCAAGGAGGCAGAAAGATTCAGGCCCGGAGTAACCATTGGTTACTTGTTCTTGGGAGAGTCACAACATGCTGTCACTCCTGAGTTTGGAATTAGGGCAAAATTCTATCTGGAATGTGGTCCCTTAACTAGGAGCACTGAAGCAGGAAACAGGATACATCTGGATTAATGTTGTAAAAGAAATGTGATCACAAGGCCATGGGAGCTCAGTGGCAGGTGTTAGGGAGTTGGGAAGGTTACCTGTCCAGCTTTGCTATGTGGAAGGTTTTCCTAGAGGGAATGTAGGAAGAACACCATCCCTGGGAGGGAAAGCAGTATGTGAAAATTTAGTAAAGCATGAAAATGGTTGGTCCATGTAGGGCCTTTCAGGTAGTTGGTATGGACAGATGGTAGAGACTGTGTGTCATGGGCTGGAAACATGGACCTTTGGGGTCAGGGCATTGAACTTGCAAGAGAGAAACCAAGAAAGACTGTGAGGAGCAGAGAGATGCCATTGGGTCTGTGACTGCAGAGTGCAGTGTGACCAGGGGCAGGGGTGGGCTCGGGGAGGACTCTGCAGCTGTCCACGTGAGGGGAGGAGGCTCCTAAGACTGCAGCTTTAGGAATAAAGAGAAAGGGCGATTTAGGGATGTAGGAGGCAGAACACACTGACCATGGTGGCAGAAGAGATGGAAAGGACAGGAGATTGTGGTGTTTCTATATTGAGCAAAGAACTAGTAGTGACACTGCTAACTACAGCGGCAGGCTCCAGGTGAGAGCGAGTTGTGGTGAAGTCATGAATTCTGCTTTGTGTGTCCAGACTTCCATGAACCTCTGGGGCAACCGAGATGCTGTAAGCCCATTCCACCACTGTTCTGTGGTGCCTGGTAATTAACCAGTTCACACTTTGCAGCCAGTGGTTTGTTTTTGAATCTCCCTTTAGACTGCAGATATTCTTTTTTTTTTTTAATTTTGTTGTGGTCCTGGGAATGGAAGCCATAGGCAAGGGGTCTATCACTAAGCTATACCCCTATCCCATGGGTATTTTTGAAGAAAAGAACTGAGTCATATTACCCCTTTTTTCCCAGTGAGTATGTTATACAGCAGTCTTTCAATTTTTTTTTGTTTACTTCAATCCACAGAAAGAAACAAACTCTGTATAAAGCCAACATATAACATCTAAAATATACCTGAATCAAAATTTTTATAAAATGCTCACCTGTAGCATTTTTAGTGCACTTTTATCTCTTCTCTCTCCTCCTTGCGCCCCCTTTCTCTCCTTTCCTTCTATTAAAAAACAGAACAAAACAAAACTCCTCTTCCTATATTCATTTAAAAAACAGTGAGTTAAAGTCTGCAGTGTGGAAACGTTTGAGGTTGAGCTCAGTGTGTTGTAAAGATCTTGAAATTTGTGGTCAGGAAGACTTAAGCATAGATTCTACTCTGTTACTGATTAATCATGTGGCCCTGGGCACGTTAGAAACCAAATTTTTGTATTTGTAAAATGGAGATGAAGGCCTGGCTCATAGTAAAGATCAAGTAAGTAGGCAAATGCATATAGGTGAACCTGGTTATATTCATTTGTCTTGCTGCTATGACAAATTACCACAGAATTAGTGACTTAAAGCCATGTAGATTTGTTATCTTATAGTTCTGGTAGTCAGTAGCTCAAAATGAGTCTTGCTGGGCTAAGTTCAAGGTATCAGCAGGGTTGTGCTCCTTTAGGAGTCACCGGGGGAGAATGTTCCCTTGCCTTTTCTTGATTCTAGAGGCCACCTGTGTTGGTATCTTCCTCCTACTTCAAATTAGCAGTGTAACAGCTTTGACTCTCTTTCAGACTCTGAGCTTCTATGTCCTTCTTCCACAGTTAAAGGATATCTTAGGTTCATCCAGAGAATCCAGGACACTTTTCTCATTTTCAGGTCAGTTCACTGGCAAACTTAATTCCAAATGCATTGATGACCCCTTGCCTTTTAACACATCCACAGGTTCTGGGATTAGGATTTTGACTTCTTTGGGGTGTTATTATTCTGCCTACCACAGAAGGGCAGAGAGCAGAACCTCATGGATATTCAATGAAAAGTTGATGACATTAAAGTTCTCTTTTAATTCATAGAATAAAAAAAAAAAAGTACCAATGAGACATAACCACCCCCCTCCCCCCCAAAAAATTCTGTCCTTTTAGTATATATTCAGTCTTAAGTCAGATTCCCATTTTATCTTTGGGAAACAGATATTTAAAACTGGCAACAAAATCTTATTGCCATTAGATGGTAAACAACACTTTTGAAACTCAGGCATCACTATCAAAACACTTTTAAACATGTTTTGCTTCTATTGAAAATTTGGTTAACATACGTTCAAGGTCAATGTTTAAGTCAATAATAAACATGTTGAACAGGCCAGGCCTCAGGCCAGTCTGGTGGAGTTCTGCTACAGTCCTCTCTCTACTCTGAAACCAAATCAATATTTTTATTTCACATGAGAGGGACAGAGAAGAGAAGACGAAAGGAGAGGAGGAGGAGGGGGAGAGGAGGAGAGAGGGGAGAGGAGAGGATGAAGAACAAACATACTTGGTGCACGTTTGTACGTAGTAGATGCTCAGTAAATATTTGGTAAATAAATGACAAAAGATAAAATCAATATTAAAAGAAGAGCAAACTGTGTTTTTGAGAATGACACAAGACAGATGCTTTTTGGAAGACTGATGTCTTGGAAAGATGTACAATTATAATAGGACCAAATATCTGTAAATAGGAGCATTATTCTATGTATTTTTAGCATTTCTTCTAGACTACACCTGGAGCTAAGCACAAGGCTCCTGCTGTTTCATACTGGAAAATCTGTTCTCCTGATGATGAGATTAAAGAGCTAAATCCTTGGAGGCTTAGCTAGGTTGCAAGCCTGCAATCAAGGCAGCACCCAATTCCCCAGCACTTTGCAAGCGATGTGGAAGGAGGGCCAACAGCAGCACAGAAGCCTCCAGAAGCCCTTGGAGCAGCTTAAGCAGCAGGGAGAAGGGTGGCATAGGCGGGGAGTGGAGCACCTGAATGTGAGTTCATCACAGCGCCTCCTCCTGGCAAGGAGTGATCCGGTAGCGCTAGGTAACTACTCAACCATGAATGGGAGGGGTGGGGAAGAGACAATGAAGGGTGACTGAAAACCACCAGCAGTCTTATCTGACAGACAAGCACCTGGAAGATGGGGGTTGGTATGTTAAAACCTACCCTAGCCTTAATTAAGAAAACTGATCTTTTGCAACCAAATCTCTGTGACCCTCCCTTATCACTTAAACTATGTCACATTCCCCAATCACCCTGATAGCCAAGACCCTTGCAAAATTTGATGGGGGCTATTTAAAGGGGGTAATGAATCAATTAAGGGGACAGGAAATTGAGGCAAAGAGTGACTCCTCAAAAACTCCTACTCGAAAAGAGTCACGATTCCTCTCTTGGAGGCTATCCATATAGTTCTTGTGTCAGTCAAAAGTCAGAAGGTGGACTTGGAATTCTAGAAATTTCCTGGGACTCCCAATAAAACTTGAGGGCAGGAGGGGTGCAGCATTCCTGTTCTCTCTGAGAACCCACTCTCTACCTTGAGAGTGTCTCCTTTCCATCCTTCTAATAAATTCATGATGTTACTCTGAATGACATGTTGGAGTTCTTTCTCGACTCCATTGCAAGAGTGGGGGTTTGAAGGGGGTCTCCATACTGCCTCAGGTTCCAGGAAGGCCCCATCCTGTAATAACAGGACAGTCATTTCAACAGCCAGTTGAAAGGAGGCAAAGGACATCATGGCTCATTCCAGTGCTGGGCCTATGAGTGTGGAGTACCACCTATGTGACACATTGACTTCTTCCCACTCCATCTGTCCTAAGTCACTTAGGAAGAATTGGATACCCTTTTCCCTTTGGATGAATGACTGACTCGTAGTTGTCAGCCCACATCGGACATCACACTGGTTCAGGTCAGGCTGTTTTGGAACATGATGTTGTTTGCTGTCCTGAAACCATGAGTGATGGCCTGGTAGAGCACATTTCTGTCACCCAGTGCCTTCCCTGGAGCAGACCCTCAGTAAATTTCTGTTGAATTAAGTGGTTATAGATTCAAACTATTTCTTAACAATTTCTACTTATTTTCTTGACTCCTGGTAGAACAATTTCATGGTAATGACCTTTTTAAAATTTATTTATTTATTTTGAGAGAACAAGATTTCATTGTGGTAAGAGCACAAGCTTTGGAGTTATATCATGATCAATATCCATTTGAGCAATTATTTACAAGCTATGTGACTTTTAGACAATTATTTAAATGACCTGAGTCTCTGTTTACCCATCTGTAAAATGGGAATAATATTCCTAACTTATCAACTTAATGTGAGGATTACTTAAGCTCTAGGGGAGACACTGATTGATCCAGGGGGGTCATTTCCAGGGATCAGACGTAATGGATTGTCATGCTGTTGTGGGAAACAGACTGGCGGAGGAGCAGCAAGCAGCCCTGGGAGAGGAGGAGAACTCCGAACTTTATTTTGCACTGTGGGCCCAGAGGAAACAAAAACTCCAAATTCTGAGCCCTGATCCACAGTTTCTCACGATATTTATAGGTTAATTGATGTCATCTTAGACCCATCCTATCACTGGGGTTTTTTTCCTCTCTTTTTTTTTTTTTAAAGAAATCCCTAATCTATGCAGCTGAAGGCCTTGTGCAGTGTCTCTAACATAAAACCTGCTCACAGAAACAGATAAGAAGAAATAGCTCTTTTCACAGACATCTATTACATTTCAGGAGTGGGTTGTCAGACTCTTAGGGCAGTTACTGACAAGCCAAAAGGTAGGGACCCATGGTTAATCAGGCTTCCAGGAGAAAGACTGAGAGAGAGGAGCAGAACTGACCACTTCCCCAGGCTTTGGCTCTTACTACAATGTTTTTGTAATTTCATTTCACAACCAGGTCTGGTTTTGCCATCACAATGTATGATCCCACCCTACCCCTGAGTGGGGCTCTCTATAGCATCTGTTCTTGTTCAGGGTGTGCAAAGATGAGTCAGAGAGAGAAGCCTCTGGAAGGGTAGAGTTGGCAGAGTGCAACCCACGGACAATCATCTCCTGCCTAAAGGGGCCTCTCTGAGTGTCTCCTTTTACACCTCAGGGAGGATTTTGCATCTTAAAGGAGTGTTTCTACGAGTGTCACCTTTGACTTTTTGGCTATCCTTTCCAAGTTCATAATCCCCGGAGAGGAGACCCTGATGGCCAGACCTTGTGAGTCAAATTTTCAGGATTGGGCTTTATGGAGGCCTGGGAGGAGTTGGTGGCAAGTGTTCTAACCCATGCTGAAAGCAGGTGTGGGCAGAATGTAGCATTTTACTCTTTATCCAGAGTTAACACAGTTCCCTCAGCCTTAAGCCTCTGCTCAGCCCTTTCCCCTAGTAAGTCCCCTTCATGACAACCTGCTCCTGATGCCTGAACCCACATCTCCAACAGCACGCCCATTGTAACTGGTTTGTGAGAACTCAGACAGGGACATGATAACCTTAGCATCTCAGGCCATGAGTGGAACCCCTGGCACATCATGGGAGCTGCTTGATTATCTGACTCGGGATGCTTTGGGCTGTAGGTAACAGAACCCTCAACGAACAGAGGCTTGATGTATGAAGATGTTCATTGTTAACATGGAACCAAAAGCTTGGTCTTCATCCTTGACTCCAATCCAATAACGAAGACAAGGTCTTAAGGAAAAGGAAAATGAAGGTTTATTGCTTTACTAGCAAAGGAGAAAGAAACACAGGGGATTCCTGTCCCAAAGGCTGTGATTCAGCAGGAACAGGGTGCTTTTAAGAGGTAAGTCAGAGAAAATAAGTTTAGGGAGGAGAGAGGAGGAAGGAGATAAGGGAAATGAAGATCAGGGAGGAGAAGATCAGGGAGAAGAAGGTTGGAAAAAGAAAAAAAACATGTAAGTTTCAAAGTCACAAGGGATTTAGTGAAAGCATCAAGTGAACCCCTGTTAAAAACTTACAAAGCAGTTAAGAGGTAAGCAGTCCCAGGCTTTTTCAATGGTTCAGCAATTTCCACTGGGACCCAGAATCTACATCCTTCTTCTTTGCCATCTTGTGCAGACTCTGTAGTCACAGCTTTACCCATGGTTACAGGATGGCTGACCAGCTCCAGGGCACCGTGTGCTCACAGCATTGCCCCAGGAAGGGTGATGCCAAAGAGCTTCTTTTGGACTGTGGATTTTAATCTTATCCATGAAGGCTGGTAAGGACTTCTCCTTATGGGTCATTGGCCAGAACTGTGCCCACGCTACTGTAAGAATAATCCACTTTATGCTTTGAATAGAGCCCTTGCTGCTCCGCCACGGCAACTGATTTTTAAAGTGGACAAATTTCTTTCTCTTCCTCTCTCTCTGTCCTCCCTAATCTCAGGGGAAACAGGTTTACCTTTCTTCCCTATTTATCTGTGCTTGAGTAGACACCCACATTTGGAAGGAAGTAATCCAGGAGAAGATCAGGGAGATCTTGGGGATGGTACCAGATGTAAGAAACGACTATCTCCCAAATTAACAAGAGAATTACAACTCCAGAGAGAGAACACTTGGAATGTAGCCTTTGAGTCACCTTTTCAAAAACCCCTTTTTCCTGCTGATGGGCAGAATCACAGCCTTTGGGACAGGTATCCCCTGTATTGCGCATTTGCTAGCAAAGCAATAAAACTTCTTTTTCCTTTGTCTCAAAACAATGTCCTCCCTATCGGATTGGCATAGGGGAGAAGGACCAAGCTTTGGGCAACACTACCACCAACCTCTGGCTAAGAGGAATGGTTTCCTCATTGACTTAACGATCATGGTTCCTGTCCTAGAGGTGGAATTCTTTTTTCCTTCTCTGTGAAGAAGGAGTCTCTGCAAACTTAGCAGGAAGATGAAGGAAGGTCTGGGGTTGGGGGTGTGCTGTGTTTCTGTGTCTGTCATACCTTTCACATTCTCCTCTCCAGCTTTGCCCTCCTGCCTCCACTCCAGGTTTTTAATCCACTGCCCACACTGTGAACTTTGTTTCTTCTGGGGGTCAAGATCCTCTGGAGACTGGTAGTTCTGAAGGATTAAGAAATAACTCCCTGCCATGTGTTTCCTTGTTTTGTCTGTTCTGTCTCCCATAGTACAGCGTAGGCTTTAAGGATAAAGAGCATCACAATCATTTTTGTAGCTATTAGAGACCCTGGCAGATGACTTGTGTTTAAAATGGGACTGCTGAATGAAGCAAGTGCCTAGATTCTGAACTCACTGAGAAAGTCATTTCTACGGGGCAGCAATGAGGATCCAGTTCAGTAAAGGAGTCAGAAGTAGAAGAGTGAGTCTCCTGAATGCAAGGTGAGCGTCAATCATGTCTATGCTCCCTGCAGTGAGAACGCTGGGAGAGTTCAGCCTACATTTGTGGCATTGAATTGGACTTAAGGAGAGGGAGAAAGAGTGAGAGCTTGAGCTGTTCCTCTGGGGACCATGAGGAACAGGAACAGACACTATGACACAGAGTTCAAGGTCGAAGATGAGGGACTGTGGCTGGCTAAAGGGTCCGCTGCTTTGGGAATAGCTGCACTTCTGCTTCTAGACTTGGGGGACTAGGATGGAAGAGACGAGGCACCCAAGAAGAGGAAGAGAGCTGACCTGGAGGTTACTTGGGGAGACCCTGTCCAAGACAGCCACTCGTAGGGACTTTAGGACCCCACAGTGCCAGCTGTGTCTGGGGGACTGAGAGGTCAGGGTTCAGGAAGAACCAGTGACAATCTGTGGGAGGAGCCGTGCCTACCATCGGCCTCTGCAACACCTGTGAAAGAAAGGACCCCAGAGAGAAAGAGCCGGCCACACATGTCTGCAGCTGGAGGAAATCCTTTCTTGCCCTCAAATTCTGGAGAAGGCAGAGGCATCTTCTTGAGTCGTTGAGAGAGACAGATGCAAATGGTGGGCAAATGGAGAATATGGCCTTGAGTCCTCCCCTGCATGAGGGAGAAGTTCTTCTATTAAATTTTAAATGCAATTGAAAGTTTAGATGGAACAGATTTATTAGGAAAACTGTTCTGGAAAAAAGATCTGGAGTAGAGAATTTTTTTTTTTTTTTTTTTAAATGACTAAGTGACAAGAAAAATAGAAAAACTTCAAAAAATACTATATAAGGAAGAACAAACAAACAAAAACAACAAGCAGATTTAAAAGACCAGACAAGGAGGAAAACAATGTGTGTGTGTGTGTGTGTGTGTGTGTGTGTGTATTTGCCCTACATTCCCTCTTTCAAAGATAATGATTCGAAAACATTCCATAATCATACTACTGGTTGCATTAATAACAAAGCACACAACACACAACAGTAACCTGAAGTGTTTATTAGAGATACCTTTGCTTCAACTGTGTCACAGGATATGAAACTGAGAGTAACATATTCATTCTCCTAATTGATATAGAATAAGATAATGAGCCACAGGCTCGTGAGCCTTCTGTACACTTAACACATTCTTTAAGAAATCAATTAATTGGAATGTAAAATTGCATAATAGAACTCAGAGAAAAAGTCAACACTAAGTTTCCTAAATGCTTTTTATCGTCAGAAGCAATAAAAACAGCAAAACTACAGATTTTACTCTACAAACATGTTCCACGGAGAAACAGGTAATTACATTTTTATCAACTGCACTTCCTGCCTTTTTTAGATGGTTGTGTTTTATCCGTCTCTAAAATGTTTTACCTTATCTACTGTTTCGGGTAAGAGCAGCAAATAGAGCAGCGATAAGCTCCATAATTACGGACATGGTAGGGTCTGGAAGGTTTGCGTGGTTGGAGTCAACGGGCAGTGTTATTATCTGAGGTCATCACACTGGGTTAAGTGTCCTTTGTGATGAATTTTCTGAGGATCTTGGTGTGTCTTCTGCTCTTTAGTGCAACCCAGTGGGAGGTGGTGCTGGATGCAAGGCAGAGAGAGGGGCTTTGGAGATGACAGTCTAAACACAAGTCCCACTCTCTACCTGATAACTGCAATCTCAGGCCAGTCACTTAACTCATGTAAGGCTCGGCTTGCTTCTGCCTAATAATAATCTTATCATTGCCTGCCCATGGCTACTCTGAAGGTTAATTGTAACAATGTGTGAAAAGAATGAACACAGTGCAAGGTAAATGAGACCAAAGACCAGTGAAATAAGCAAAGTAGTTTTAGAAAGATGATGCAATGATACCAACCAGAAGGATAAAAGAACAGATGTCATTAAAGGGATAAAATGGCTAACTGAGAAGACAAGGATGAAACAATGTAAAATTTCTGCAATTATTATTGTGACAAAGTAGAAATATGTCACAGTCTCAAGACACACATTTCTTCTTCAAAGAGTTTTGTAACTACTTGATAATATCTTTTAAAATTTAGGAAAGAGTTAATTATTTAGTTAAACCACTTAGGACTATTCCTCCTGAAACAACATATGCAAAATGCTCGGCATTAAAAGAGTCAGCAGAATTTGCATGTGTCTTGGTTCTTCGTGGTCTGCTTGGTTCAAGCAGAGGCTACTGTTCACCCATGACTTTGTTGATAGATCACTTTTCTCTGTGCTGTTGGTACTTGAGCTGTATTTGAGATACCTGAGAAAGGCACGGGCACACTTCTCAGAATATGAACTGATTGCTCTGTATAGATGCCTGTTTCTAGACACGGAGGTACATTTACAAATCTCTCTCATTTGCATGCAAAGATGAGCGGGAATAGCTCCTTGCGGAGGGGTTCAGTGTTTGTATTGCCCTAATGATGAGACTGCAAAGTTCTAGAAATATCCAATTGCAGCTTATTCTCTACTGAACGCCCTGATCCTAGGTTTATATCTGTGACTGTTACTTGCAGAATTGGACATTGTTTGGAGCTTCAAATTGGCTGCAATTCAGACCCAGGCTGAGCGCTCTGAGTATCCCCAGGGCTGGCGGTTTGCATGGGGAGGAGTTACTAAAAGGAAGCAGTTGCTTATTTGCTTGTATTTCTTTTCCGCTTGGCTATTCTGCTAATGCTGTCCAGGTTCTGTGGGAGGAGGGTAGAGGTGGAAGGAAAGAGTGAAAACACAAATGTCAGCAACACAGCATGCTGTTCTCCATTGTTCTTGGGTTTTGCCTATCCAGGTGTTCTCTGGTTTACAGATTAGTAGACTCTTCTCTTGTCTCTGTCCTTCCCTCGCCAGGGTGCCATCTGGCTATTTCCTTTGGGTGTTATTTCTCAGACAGTGACATTGATAAATAGTAAACATAAACCATCCGTTTTCCGCTGGCCAGCAGCTTTCTAACAGCCGTAAAGGCACATGTGTGCACTTAAATACCTGGAATCACCTTTCTCCCAGCTCATCTATCTGCTTCAGCTTTTATTCTGCTTGCTGTTTCTCTCCTTCATCACTAACCTCTCAGAGATCACAGGATTGATTTCCTTTCCTTTAATTGTTATCCTCATTATGAAGATAACATGCCAGTTTTAGAAATTTGTCATTTTGAAAAATTGGGAAACAAGTAAAATAACATACTATTCTGAAATCCCACCTCTAAGAGATTTTACTTATGTTTGTTCTATTTCCATTTTGTTTTTTATCCTGGACACAAGCATTCACATACATGTACACACAGAGTTGAAGTCATATTGTATCATTTATTTTTATGTCTTGTTTTATTTCATGTAACATTATATGCACTTCCTTATACTAATAAACATGTTGTTGACAACTTCACTAATCCATCATTTCCAATTGTAATGACATTTCTGATTTTTTTTTTATCCTTTCTCTTACTGTTGTAGCCAATTTTTCTGGCACAGATAATGCCACATGAGCATATTTTCCCAGACATCTTTGATGGTCCTGCAGAGGGTGAGATGCCTATCTTAGAAACTTAAGAAATGGCATTTTATTGCTATTTTAATATACATTTCTTTGACTATAAAATTTGTTTACAGGACTTGCTTTATTTACTCAGGGTATAAACATGATCATCAATTAGAGAATTTCCCAAAAGGATTCTTTAAGCACTTATGGTTAGTATTTGCAGGAATTTTGATATGTTCCTCTTGAGGTCTCCCAGTCACACCTCATCTCCACCTCATCAGAGAATCCATGAGGTGGAACTGGTCTGACTTCCAGTGTTTGGGAATGGAATAACTGGAGAGACTGAGAAACCCCTTCTGCCAGAGACTGTGCTGGAAGTTGCAGTTGTGCAGTTCGGCTCCTTATCTCTGGACCCCACACATGTGCACCTTTATTTTCAAGCTCAGCAGCTGTGCCGGGCTGGTTGAATCAAGGGCGAGGAGCATGATTATAGCATCAACGATACCTATCCAGATCTAGTCTGTGAACTGGCTCTTGGTTGTGCCTGGGCTGGGGATGCCTTCTCCCTCCTGGTGAGGTCCTTCTGGTCCTGGGGTTCCTTTTCTCTCAGCAGATCTCAAGGTCAGGAACACCTGGTCCAGGCAAGGTGCCAGTTTAGAATCTGAGAGCAGGGGAAGGGCCAGGAGCTCCACATGTTAACTGATCCATCTGCCTACCAGGGAGAGGGAATATACTGAGAACAGGTGTGTCCCTGACTCAGACTACCTGATTTTTCTCCCTGAGCTTTTAGTTTTCAACTGGGTCATCTTTGATAATTTGTTTAATCTCTCTAAACCCCAATTTCCTCATCTAGAAAAAAGGTATGCTAGTGCCTTCTGGTAGAATTCTGGTGAAGATTAAACAAAATAATGCGTGGGAAGTATATTGTATACTGTAGTTTTGGGGCACAAACATTTATGTTAAATAAAACCCCTCTGCTCCAGTGTATGGAGAAGTTGCTAGAAATTTATTTCTTGCTAAAAAAAAATCTGTCATGATTATCCTGATAAGTAAGTTTAAATGTTTTCCTTCAACTTTGTTTGCTGTGCTCATTTACTCTTTGGTGAGTTGCCATTCAAGATCTCTCTAGCTCTCTGCTTTCTTTTTTAATGAAACTTGGTTTTTCTTTATATCTTCTGTTTCATCACTGAGATGCTCATTCTTTGCTGAATCTTTCTATTTTTTAATTTGTTTTAAATGAGTTCTTAATTGCTCATGGAAGACATAAGCAATGTAATTCCATTATAGTACTGCCTTGGTGTCTATTGTTTCCCTCCATTTGAGTTGAGATTTTTCTGGTTCTTTGCATACTATATTTGTATTGTTTTACATGTCATATTTGGCATTATGATATTCTGGATTTTATCTAGGTTTTCCATTTAAGCAGTCTAACTAGAGAAGGAGCCTGACACTTCTTTTCTGTTAGGCAGGGTAACAAGGCAGTAGCTGGGTGGGGATGGGAGTTCTGGCTCCCCATGAGGTCTTTGCTGGGAACCTTGCAGGGATAGTGGGTTCCTTCAGCTCCCACATGGCCTTCACTGGCACCATGGGGGAAGGTGTGTCACCATCCCTGGGTGGTGGTGAAAGTGCTGGCTCCATCCTAGGGCTTCTATGATAACTGGCTTGGAGGGACTGGGAACCTCATCATTGCTGGGTGGGGTGACTTGTTACTGAGCTATTCCAGACTTCCCACTTGGTCCTCAATCATACTGTTGGCATGGAGGACTTTGAGATTGCCCAGATGAGATGAAAGTTGGGCTTCCACCTCAGGCTTCTCAGGAACCCTGTAACAGTCTGAGGAGGGAGGAGATCAAAGCTCCCACCAGACTTTGCTGGAGTGGGTGGGGCCACATTTTTTCCCCCTCTTGTGTTTGAATGGAGTTGAATGATTTCTTGTCTAAAAGTAACTAGTCTTCAGACAGGATGCACCCTGTTCCTTTACTAAGGAAGGGAGGATTTGGGGATGGCTTTTGTGCTTGGTCCATCCTCATTGACATTTCAGGTTTCCTGCTTCTTCAACACCATGTCTGGGATACAAGAAGCAAAAACTCAGGCAGCTCACCACAATGTCATACCTTGGATCCTGAGGTCCCTGGCCTGTTTGTCTTCTCTTCACTTTCAGAGTCTTCTTAGTTTTGTTCATTTTATATGTAAGTTCCAGGGTTTTTACTTGTGTGTTTGTTACTTTCTAGTCACACTAACAAAATACCTGATATAATTAACTTATAAAGAGAAAATATTTATTTTCATTCCGTGTATTGGAGGTTTCATTCTATGATCAGTTGGCTCTGGATAACTTTGGGCCCGTGGTGAGGGAGATCATCATAGTGGGAGTATGTGGTAAGGCAAGGCCACTCACCTCATGACCAGAACATGCCCCCAGTGATCTAAAGATCTCCTATAGTCCCCATCTCTTAAAATTCCCATTACCTCCCATAGGACTAACCTGGGAACTAAGCCTTTAGCACATGGGAATTTGGGGGCCTTCCTGATCCAAACTGTAGCACATCGTACTTGTCAGGAGGATTAGGAACAGTGCATATACCCCACCTTCCCAGAAATGAAGTGTCTGCTTCCTTTAAAAAAACAAGTTCTTATTTTTTTTAAATAAAAATATCCCCAGTAAATATTAAGTGTATCAAGCTTTTCTGACTGTCATAATTATAAAATCTATATTTTCCCTTATGTGATTTTATGCTTTTCTAAGACCTGGGACACATACTGCTGGGCGCTTAGAAAATCATTGATAGTGATGAGATAGAAAGCATTGGCTAAAACAGTGTTTATGTCTTTGACTGAACTGAATTTTCTGAACTGTTTCTTGTCATGGATAATTGAGAATTAGTTCCAGGAGAGCTCAGTCTCAGTTGTAGATTTAGGGTTTGGGTGTCCATGTCCTCAAGGAGAAAGTAAAACTTTCAAAGGACTGACCAGGAGGCTGCTGGCAACTAGAAAAATTGTCAATATCCAGATGGAGTCACTTGTATCAAATTCAACAAAATTGAGACAGGCGGTGGGGAAGGGGGAGGGTCCTCATGCACACACACCTATGATAATATCCATTACAAAGACTCTCTGAAGGCTTCTTACACACTTAAGCTTGTAACAAAAGTTTTATCAAAGACTTTCCAAACTAGCTTGCTATATGAGTCACAAAGACAACTGACTGGGTGCATGAGACCACTTGCCTGACCCTTGTTGCCACTAGTGAACTGACATCAACTCCTGCAATAAGCCCCTGTAATCTATGTTCTGTTTCCAGAACAAATTACAAGTGTTTCTTTTTGTCTTTTGCTTATAAGATATTCCTGTTGCCTTAACTCCTCCGATGTGCTTATGGTCCTTGTTGCAAGCATATTCTAGATTATAGTCCTCTGTTACTCTGAATAAATTCTATATTCCTTAGAGAACCTTCTCTCTCTGTTATTTAGGTGGACAGAACACTGGGAAAGCCCTTGGACTTCTGCTGGACTAGGGAAGGTCCTGTTTGAGATCCATGCTGGCTTTGCTGATACACTTTATTTAGGGAAGAATTAATGCCTTGGACAGTTTAGAACTGCAATAAGCAAGTTTTCCCTTTTGCAAAACACTGGAGACCTGCCCCTTATGATTGAATACTGCAAATTTGAACTTTTCTAGGCTCCTTGACTTTGGCTTCATAATTTATATGGCATTCCAGGTAGTTGCTGAACTTTCTGGCTCTACAATCAGGGGTATCCCTCAGGAAAATTGTAATTCTTGGGATAGTAGTTTTGGGTCATTTCACCTCTATTCCTCTGTGTGTGTGAGTGTGTGTGTGGTGTGTGTGTGTGTGTGAGAGAGAGAGAGAGAGAGAGAGAGAGAGAGAGAGAGAGAGAAAGAGAGAGAGAATTACAGTTATACATAAGTGGGGTCTATTCTGACATCTTCATGAAGACATATAACGATTTGCTTCATTTCAATCCCCGGTACTTCTCTCTTCCCTCCTCTCCTTTCTTTCCCTGATCTCCTTCCTCTACTGCTCTGGACTTCCTTTCATTTCTTTTCCAACTCTGTTCTTTCTTTCCATTTATTTATTTCTTTTTCATCAAATCATCAATTACATTAATTATGCACTTATTAACTCACTACATTCTTTTCAAGGAGTTCAAGGAAAACATGCATGAAACACATTGTTTTTCCTGACAAGATGATAGTGGGTCAGAAAGACAATGGCCATTATGGTGGTTTTCATGATGGAGAGAAGCACACGATCATCTCAGAGTATGAGGCACAGACAACCAGGGGGACCTCCCTAAGGAGGGAACATCTGAGTTTTGCTAGAGAAAGGAATTAGCCAGGTGGAGAGAGCAGGGGAGTGGGACTGACCGCTGTGGCAGGAGCAGCAGGATGGTGGGGCCACAGAGCTGGAGGTGTGAGGTGTGCTCTAAGGAGAGACAGGAGAGAGCGGGGGTCGGGTGGTGGAAGTCCCTGTTATCCTAGATTTCATGCTGGAGACCAAGGACAACCATGAAGAGTTTTCATACAGAGTTTAGCACTGTGTTCCAGAAAGAGCCTCTTGTTATGTGGAAGAGGAATAGCCACCCCAGTCTTGGAGGAATTCAACATGTTCATTGTACTAAGATATTAATGACTTTATATGAATCGAGAGTCACATTTTGTTTGTGTGCTTGCTTGCTTTGTTCTTACAAATGAGAATTGGGAGAATGGAAGAGAGCCCCCATTTTGTGGTGGATCTTCAAGTTGCACTACCTAGGTGAGCACACGTTGCTGAGGTTGAGCTGTGGCTTTTCTTTCTTATAACTCACAGAGAGCTGAGAGCTGCTATCATCAGATAAATTCTTCCCCATCCATCTATTTGTGTAAATAACAGGAAGGGCCTTTCTTGTGGGTTGTGAAGATAGTTATGAATGAAAAAATAGCTGCTTTTCAATGGCTTTGGGAAAATGATAAGAACTGCGGTGAAAGAGGGGGAAATGAAGGCTGCTTTCCATTCATTTTCTCTCTTTGGATCAGAAGTCATTAAAATGCAAATCAAACCTCTAAATACCCAGTCCAGCAGAAACAGGAAAACACAGGACAAAGGGTGTTTGAGACAACCAACTGGTGGCTTTGCAGAGGTAAGTGGGGGTGGGAGATGGTATTTGCTGTCCCCAGGAAACAATATTGCTTTCATCAAAAGGAAGAAAAAATGAGTTCTCTGGTTTCCTATGTCCCAAGGCTGAGTTTAATTAATGCAAGAAAGGGCAGCAGGAAGTGATAAATAAAACAAAACCATGATCTGTGTGAAACTGCCCTAGAGAAGTTAGAGGAGCTCAAGGCTGGAAGTCATCATTATATGAGGGATGAGATATGTCAAGGATAGAGGATGTCATATGGACAATGTAATGAAGCACCATATGGGGGAATGGGAAAACCCAAACCATTCCATAATATCAGAACTAAGATGCACAGAGCATACTTGATCACAGGTTCTCTACAGTTTGACAAAGTGGATCTTAGATGTCTCCCTCTTCATCAACCTGGGAGATGGAGGATGAAACAGATGGTACCTGCAGGGTGATGTCCTTGGTCAACAGCCACTTTAAAGTTTCACTGGAGATATGAAAGAGGAATGATAAGTGATGGATAATTTTTGTGGTAAGTGTCACAAAAGGACATTGGGCAGAAGCATAATAAGAAGCAACAAGAATACATCGAAGTAAATGAAAATCTGAGTTGTCAAATGCAGAATGGTAAACCCAGGTTTGCCCCTTTGAGAGTGGGTAATTAGTAAGTCATAATTCTTTTTTAGTAATCAATGAGTGGCGCTAAACTCTCTCTACTGTTTTAGGAGTTGTTATAAGGATTGGCTGAATTAATATGTATAGGGTGCTTAAGCAGTATCTGGCACCCAGAAAATGCAACACAAAAATTTTTAAAAACCACTGTGATGAAGGTGATCTGCCTGAGCCAGGAACCTAATTTGTGATAGTGAAAAAAAAAAAAAAAATGTTATTGGAACTGCTGAAGAAGAAATGCTATCACTTGGCTTCCCTGAGCTAACATGTGGAAGAGTCTACAGTCAAGGCAATGAGAAATCAATACTAGCATCTAAGGGTTGCTGAGAAGGATCAGAATCATAATACTGGGTTGAACAATGAGTCAGGGGTAGACAGTAGATGCCTCGGAATCAGAGCCAGGCTGAATGGAGCTGAGGGCAGTGAACAGCTCCAAGTAGGCAAAGATCTATATCATTGTTCTTTTTTATATGCACAGGGCCTAGAATAGTGACTGGTAATAGTAGATACTTTTAAAGTGTTTGTTGAGGGAATGAAGAGTTGAGAGGGCCATGGTCATATTGCCTGCTACGAAGGAAATGAACCTGAACAGGCATCCACTAGAGGGAAGCAACCTCTAAGGCCCAGGAAACTCCAAGTTTGGGTTGTAGAAGAAACCCAAAGCAGGATTAAAGCAATGGAAAATACTGCTTCCAAAGAAATAAAGAACAACTTAAATGCCCAGAATTTTTGAACTAGAATAAGGAAGACCGATTTAACGTTACTCTCTCTCTCTACTTCAATTTGTTTCTCTTTCTTTTTTTTCCCACTTTTTAAAAATTGATACATTATAGCTGTACATACTGATGGAATTTGTTGTTACATATTTGTCCGTGCACACAATACACAACATAACAACATAATTCGACCAGTATCACTTCTCATCATCTCCCCACCCCCGGCCATTTGGTTTTCTTTCATCTACCAGTCTACACTGATGTAAAGAAAGTGATTGCCAACCAATTTTAATCTCACAGGCAGAGTAAGGACACAGTCAAGTGAACTTTGGTTTCTGATAGTTACTGAAGCAAATTGAGGAAACTCTGGTCTGGAAGATCCATACCAGTGGCATTCGTTCTTCATTCTCCAGAGTGGTCTGTGATCACATGTGAGGCAGGAGAATGAACAGATGGGCTCATGAAGGCCCTCTGTCCTAGGAGGCGATGGAAGTGGAGACTCTTTGGACAGTCCAGATTTGCAAAGTGGAACTGAGAGGTAGGTGGGGCCAGGGAAGAGGAAAAGTCCACATTCCCAGTGAAGCCAAGGGATGGCACTTCCTCTTCAACGGACCAAAGGAAAAGATGTGAATTTTGGTTTATATAAGGTTAGTTACTTAATGTGAATCTTTATCTCATTTGGTATATTGTGACAGAAGTGTGGGATGGTGCTGCTGGTGATGGTTTGTGTGGAGGTGTAAGTGTGGGTTTGTGGTGTGTGTGTGTTTGTGTGTACACGTGCATGTGCGTGTGTGCACATGTAGACAAGAATAAAAGGGAGGGGTCTACATCATCAAATGCTGCTAAAGTTCTTAGCTATCTTCTATGTGGGTTTCCATGGAAACAGGAGCGGCCAGCTCTGAAATAAATGGCAGGGTAGTGGAGAAAAAGGGCACAGATAGTCATATTTAATGTCTTTTTATAATCTAGCTATTTTAGCACATTTGTGAGGACAAGCAGGCTAAAAAGAGTGATCAAAACACTCAGAAGTATTTTATATTTTAATAAAAAAGGGGAAACTGGTCATTCTGTTTCTGTTTTATATTGCTTTCACACAAAATAGAGGTTACTTCTAAGATTCTCTCTTTGATTTCTTACTTACTCCAGCTTGTGTACCAACCAGTTCTTGTTAAATATTTATGGACAAGATTAAAGACTTTATAAAACTTAGCAGCTGGCAGCTGTCCTCGCCTAAAGGATAAAGCAGAGAGTTTTCATTTTAATTGGATAACTATGTGACCGAAATATCTAACCCCCAAGGGAAATACAAGAATTAAAATATGTAAAGCAACTTTTAAAAGAGAAAATGACCTTTCACATTTTGTAGTGTGTATTTCCTCCTGTAGTTCCGTGTGAAGGTGAAATGACGGTGTCGACTTCTGCTGTTTCTTGAGGTTGAAGATGCTTTCCACGGGCGTGTCTTCACGACATGCAGGGGTGGGACACACAACTCTGGGCTGTGCTACGATACATGATTGCTTGTCATATTTCACTTCTAAGAGTCTTCGAGGCAGCAGTCCCATGACCGAAAAAATACTTCGTACAAAGTATAAAATACTTTATACAAAGTAAACCATCATCTGCTTGATCATCTGCTTGCTCAGCCATCTGACATTGGTTATAACAAATGGAAGTCAAGAGAGAATTTTCCATTTTTGAGCCAATAATTTCCTGGTATTTCACAACCATACTCTATGTTGAGTGTGGAGTTTCTGGTACTGATCTGAGAGACCCAGCTGACCTTAGCAACAAGTCAGCTGTTCCTTTGCTGGTGAGTTCTTCAACTGCTACTGGGGGTTGCCCATGATACTTCCTGAAATTTAGTTAAGGCCTAAATGTCTAAGTCAGGGTTGGCCAGCAAAGTAGCACTGACCAAGTCCTGTTAACTGACTATTTTTGTACAGTCCTGTGAGCTAAAAATGGTTTTTACATTTTTAAGTGGTTGGGGGAAAAAAGCAAAGAATTATAATATTTTCTATATGCAAAAGTTATATGAAATTCAAATGCCATTGTTCATAAATAAATTTTTATAGCAGTACAAACAAACTCATTCATGTTAGTATTGTCCATGACTTTCCACACTACAAGGGCAGAGTTAACACCTACAACAGTGACTGGATGGATCACAGAGCTTAAAGTATTTACTATCTGGCCTTTTACAGAAGAAGCTTGCCAAACTTTATCTAAATGGTTCCGAATTAACTTTAAAAAACTAGTTAGTTATCTTTCTTGTTTGGTAACTTTCTTTTTAAAATTTTATTTGTTCTAATTAGTCATACATGACAGTAGAATGCATTTATACATTTTGATAGATCATACATAGAGTGTAATCTCTCATTTTCTGATTATACATGTTGCAGGATCACATCAATCATGCAGTCATACATGTACACATGTATATGAGGTAACTTGTTTCACTCTATTATCATTCCTTTCCCTATACCTCTTCCCCTCCCTTCACTCCCCAAAAACTTACCAAACAAGACACATTCTTAATAGTAATAGTGATTGTGTTTGTATAAAGGTTTTGTGAAATTTGTGATCTTATTAAAAGAGAAAAATGTGGTTTCCTTCAAACAAGTCAGATAACTCCATGGACCACTTTCTCTAAATGATTCCTCTTCCCTCAGCTTCACATACGTGGAGTTAAACTACGCTCCCTGGGGAGTGGGATAGGTGAGTAATGTAAAACATAGACCAAATATTTAACTTTTCCATTTCTTCTTTGTATCTTGTGCTGTGACTTAAATATGTTAGCTAAAGTTTGTGCTTGAAAACTTAATTCCCAATGTAACTATGTTAAGAAGTGGGACGTGTAAAGGTGATTAATCCACTCAGAGACTTAAAGAATGGATTAATACTGTTATCACAGGAGTGGGTTTGTTATCATGAAAGTGGGCTCCTGATGAATGAATGAGTTTGGTCCTCTTTCCTCTCTCTTGGCTTTCTACACTTCCACTATGTGATGATGAGCAAGAAGGCTTTGGCAGAAGACCCCTTGACTGGACTTCCCAGCCTCCAGGACTTTAAGAAACAAATCTCTATCCTTTATAAATGTCTGAGTCTCAGGTAGTGTGTTGTAGCAGAATAAAGCAGACTAAGACACCTTGAGTAGAGGTCTCTCATATTTACAAATCTCAAAACCAAGTCCTGGGAAACTCTCAGTTGGCTGAAGTTCAAATGAAACAAATTATTAGCAGAGCTACTGCAGAACCAGGATTTATTGATCCCTTGCTTTGTGCCAGTTTCAGTGTTAGGTATTTGCACGCAGTTTCATTTATTCCTTTCAGCAACCTCAACTCCCAGGAGGGAGAGACTGGGATGTGGAAAGGTTAGACAGCTGGTGAGTGGAGAAGGATGGATTTGAGCCTCCATTGGTCTGACTTCAAAGTTCATGTTTTTACAAAGTCAATTTAATATTTACAAGGAAATCTCTCATCCAAGTAAGGAATCAAAAACAAAGCCAGAAGACTTGTAAATTTTGGATCTGAACAAGGTCTAGGAACTTCTGTCAGCCTGTTTGGTTATATTTCCTAGAGCCAATGCTGGCTTAATACCCCCTAAGTTTCTTCCAAGCTCTGTTTTCAGTAGCCAGAGATCTCATTTACGAGACTCTGGCCTTTATTTTTGTTTTGAACGTGCTATTCCTTTTGCATAGAATACTGTGTGCTGTCACTTGTTTTGTTGATGTTTCAGCTGTCTTTAAGGTCTCCAGAGAGGACCCGGGATTCTTGATAGCTTTGCAGCACCATCCAGTCTGTTAGGAATCTTTCTGCCTCCACCAGATAGATCACACCTTCCTTCAGTCCCTAGTTCGCATTTCCTTACACTCAATATTCTGCTGTGGAGTCTCATTCGATTATATGCTTGAGACCAGAAATTGTATCTGAAAACTTTATACCCTTGAAGCACTGAGCCTAGCACCTTCTGAAGGCAATGGACATTTGTCGATTAGGGTTACCTGGAAAATTGGCCCATTCTAGCAATTCACCTCTACCTATTCTCTGAGTGCCTACTCTAGTCCCAGTCTACAAGAAGCTGTCAGGTAAATCCACATTTGTTTATGCAGAGAAGGGGAAGGTTTGAACTGCCACATGATCTCTAGTCACAACGGGTTTGAAAGAGATTCTTGGGAAGAAATCTTTGTTACCGGAGTGACTCTTCTTATTACACCATATCCCAGGAGGTTCTGGCCCTACCCTAGAGGTCTGACAAGGGTGCTACCACGGCTCATTTTGGGAAAGTTCCAACTTTCCAAAATCTGTTCTTGACAGCTCTCCTGACCTGTAGGGAGCTGAAAGGACATGGGGTCTTGAGGTGAAGAGTATGTGCTTGGAAATCAATAGATTTGTATTTTTAGTTCCACTTCTGTCACTTATAAGCTCTGCAACCTTGGGCATTTGCTTATATTTTTTGGACCTCAGTTTCCTCACTTGTAAAGCAAAAGTAATACTGGCATTTGCCTCAAAGATCTTGAGAGTGTGATGGGAAAATGTACCTAAAGTACTTGTATGACAGCAATCATACTTATGACACCTAGATAACAAGAAAGCTACCCTAGGCTGCTTTTGGTAACAGGGGTTCCTGTCAAATCAGCAGATGACATTTTCACTCACTCTGTAGGTGGCTGCTGTTTGCTGACATTTGGGAAGGAAGAGATACAGGAGAAATGTGAGAAGTTCTTTTCTTTCCTTGTTCTCACCCTGCTTCTGGCCCTATGTTGTGGCATTAAGTGACATTAAGTAGCTTTTGTTTCTTCAGTAAAGCCTTTACCACATCAGAGGGTGTCATATGAGTCATTTGCTTCTTCAGAAAAGCCACTGACATAGCAGTGCTGGGTGGGTGAACCTTCTGAGCTGCACAAGGTGGGTTAGGCTTCTGCCACAGTCCTGATCTCTTCTCTGTGCAATATGGGCTGAGGCTGGGCTGGGGTGTGACTGTTCTCTCCATCTGGATTCTAGGTGTAAAGTGATAGTACAAACCACAATGATCATTTGTTATGTGCCAGACACAATTCTAAGCACTTTAGAGTCATTATCCTATTTAGCTCTCATACCATGTCTGTTTTAGAGAGATGGAAATAGATATAGAAAAGTTATATAACCTGCCCAAGATCACACAGCTGGCAGAGCCAAGAATCAAACCTGAAGCCATCTGTCACCAGGAGCCATGCTGAGACAAACTTATGTGGCTTGGTATTTCGGTTACCAAGAATTCTTTCCAAAATCTCCTGCAAAAAATGTGCAGCCTTCAGTGATGTACTTCAACTCAGGAGTTATAGTTCAGATCCTCAGCTTTGTTTTCTTAGAGACAAAATCCAATTGAGAAAGGATCAGACTTGGAGTCATTTAAAAACTAATTTGATAGCTGTAATTGTCCTTAGAAGTAAAACCCGTTCTTACTTTGTACTCCATGAACCTTTGTTTCTGAGTGTGAAGTGGTGGGGGAGGTGGGAAGTTGGAGGTGGGAGTCAGATGAGCTGTGAAAATAAGTGGATTTTCTCTGATGTCTAATCCACTAATTATGTCAAACAAAATTGGATCACACTTGTAATTCAGATTTTACTGTTTGCATTAAGAAATGCTGTTGGCAGAGTTGTGAGCAGGAAAAGGGAGAAGGACATTGCAAATCATTACTTAATGTGGACAGAGTGAGTGGTAGCCTTATTTGCGGGGGGGCAGTCAAGGTGTTGCATTTGGACTATTCAATTTAGCTAATGTGGCTGAAGCAGCAATGACTAATGTGGCAGCAGAGAATATTAAGGAAAATAATGTGGGAAGGTATTTAACTTAAGTCATAATGACTACTCTGTTTGCATACAAGATGAGAAATTCTTATCATTGTGTTTAAAGGAATTTTGACCCTCAAATTTGCTGTAATGATAGAAATAAAGATTGCATAAAAAAAAACCTTGGACTGGCTAGTACTTGCATCCTTTTTGAGGTTTTCTCAGATCCCTGCTTCATCTCCTCCCAATAGTGCTGATTCTGGTTGAAGGATCACTTTTGTTTTCTCAGACATCTTGAAGCTGTTTGAGGGCACCTCCTCCAATCTTCTCAACACACCAACACCATCAACTGATGCAATTCTGAGAAGACATAAAGGTAGTTTTCTTCTTTCTTACAAGACAGGTATATTGGGAATAAAAGAGTCCTGGAGGCATATGCATGGGGGAAGCAAAGTTTTCTAGAAAGTTTTACTATGGCATTGTCTCTGTCCATATTTTTGCTTCATTCAATTTTTTCTCTCTTTCCTGGTATAGTTTAAAAGCTTTATAAGATTATCTTTCAGAAAGAGGCTTTCCTTAAAGTCTGTCATTCATTCTGAGGCCCTCCAGGTAGGATAGTATGTTTCTGCCATCTACTCATTGAGCAGACAACAAACCAGAGTCTGCTCTGACCCTGCAAATAACAGATTCTAAAGTTGTGAAGTTCTTTGCCTAACTTATTCCCTAAGCTCACTTCTTCCTTTTTAGTTCTCTTTCAATTCCAAGTGAAATTCATTTTGTTTGAGGTCACTTCCAGGAAGTGAAAGGAAATGGGAAGAGTGGGTTGACACTGGTGTGGTTCTAGGAAGAGACAGTGAATACTATTCTAATGAAACCTGTTGAACCACAGGGGCTGGGGTGTGACACTGATGGAGGAAACTGGGGACAAAGGGACATAATTTCCCTTGGATTAGTGGAATCACCTTACTTACTCCTCCTCTTGCCACAGAACAGGTGGTGGTTGTTCATTTTATAACAGCTCTATTGTGACAGTCACACACCATAAAATCCATCCACATATACAATTTAAGAGTGTTCAGTATACATGTATATGTATATAGATATTTATTGTGTCAATGGTATATATTATTGTTTCTATATATTCACAGACTTGTGTGACCATCAACACAGTAAATCTTAGAATATTTTCATTCTCCTTCCCATTCCATACATCTATTAGTTACTCCCCATTTTTCCCTACCCTGCAGCCCTGCAATAGTTAATCTACTCTCTGTCTCTATAGATTTTCTTCTGCTGGATAGTTCATATAAATGGAGTTGTATGGTATCTACCTGGCTTCTTTCACTTAGCATGTTTTCAAGGTTAATCCATGTTGTAGCATGTATTAATTCTCCATTCCTTCTTTGCTGGATAATATTCCATGGTGTAGATGCACCACATTTTATTTATCTATTCTTTTGATGGATACATGGGTTGATTGCACTGTTGGGCCATTAAGAATGATGCTAAGTGAACATTAGGGTTCAAGTATTTTTGTGGACATATATTTTTCACTTCTCTTGGGTAGACAGTTAAGGAGTAGACCTGCTAAGTCTTAGGGTAACTCTGTGTTTAACTGTCTGTGTAACTGCCAGACTGTTTTCCAAAGTGGCTACACCATTTAGCACAGTTTTTTAAAAAAAAATATTTATTTATCTATCTATCTATTTATTTATTTATTTTTATGGTGCTGGGAATTGAACTAGACTTTGCGTCTGCTAGGCAAGTATTCTACCAACTGAGCTATATTCCTAGCCTGGCAAGGGGGTTTTTCAAATACAGTTTTCTTTGCTCTTATACCCCATCTCTTTATTCAACTCTTATTTTAAAAATCTCTTCCTCAGGGACACCTCAGTTGACCTAGTTTTGGTCTCTCTGTCATATGCCTTCATCACAATTAATATTATCTTCTGTATAAATATTTCATCAATTATTTCTTGTGTACACATTAGCTTGAGACTCTGTGCCTCAGTTTATATGTTTATGTATTTATTTGTAAACAGGGACATTAATATTTAAATTATAAGGGAGAATCCTAGAGATTAAGTATCTGGCAGTTTGAGGCTTAAAGCACAGTAGGGTTAAAAGTGGCAGTTATTGTAATACTTCCTGTAAGTTATATAAAACCAGAACCTAAATGACTCATTTAATCAGCATTAACCAGATGCAATGGCCTCTCCCAAAGTTTTCTACTAACTAGTTGATTTCTGCTTTATGTATTTTGTTGCCTAGGAGCTTTTACCAGCCAAGAGACAACAGACATGCAGAAAAAACAATGGAAGGAAGGTGTAAACAGAGAAATTTCTGTTAATTTATATGAATTGGGACTGGCTATTATTTTATTTTATAAGGGAGGACTTTGGTCCAGCTCAAGGAATACCAGGACTGGGTAGGGTGTACTTGATGAACCAAAATGATTTTGGGGGGCTCGTGTTTGCATAACGGTTTGTCTCCAATGTTTCTGAAAAGTCCATCACTGTATTTATTTTGAATTTTTTTCCCTCAAAGCTGAGGTGAAGACCCCTCTCAGAATGATAGTAATGTGTTTCTCAGCAGAGTCCAGGTTCAGTACAGAGACAGGGAGTATGACGTATTTTCTGGAGGTGAGGCTTTGCCTGTGTTTGAAACTTCGATGTAAGTACCTTGCTCCAGGTTGTGCCAGAATTGCTGGAGATTAAAGCTGAGATGCTGGTCAGGGGCCAGGAGTGGACGCAGGGCTCAGGGCAGTGCTTTGTGACCTGGAGAGTAGGATCTGGGGTTTTGTGGTCCACAGTTAGGGCTTTGGGGCTCATTCCCACTGCTAGAGTCTAAGACTTTGCTGTGCTGAATATTCTGTGAGTCAGAACAAGGAGCAGGACATGCTCCCTTCCCACAGTGAGCTGCCAGAGGGGAAAAGATGGAGCCCATTAGGAACTGGCCTAGGAATCTCCCAGGTGGATGGGAGGGTCACCAGCGCAAGCACACACGCATACATAGGCACATGTGTGTGCATGCACACAATGTCTGGCACCATTAACATGTCTTCTCTTTACTCTTCTCTCTTTCTGTCTTTTGATTTCCGAGTCTCCTACTCAGTGCCTGCCCAGAGCTCCCCTGGGGACACCCTAGGCTCTGTCCTGCTCCCTGACCTGAAGTAAGTGCTATGGGTACCCTCCTGCTCTCATCCTCTACTGATAACCCTGCTCTGCTCTCTCCTTCTCAGCTTGGGAACCTGCTCGTCAGGAAGGGGACCCTGTTGCTGGCAGACTCAGTCCTCTTCTTGCCTTATGGTTGGACCAATGCCAAATCAAACTGAAGCTCTTGGCCAGCTGAGACTACCTCCTGACTTGGTTGTGTTCCTGTCCTATCCTGCTCCCCTCACTCCTCTTCTGAGAGTGTGCTCTCCAGAACTGGAACAAGAACCTCCATCTCGGGCCCTAGAGAGGTGAATCTAGAACACTGCCCATGCTCATGCCTTCCTTCTGTGCTCTTCAGTGAGGACCCAGCCCTCCTTAACACTGCCAGTTCTCCTGGATGCTATTAGTCATATTAGTAATTAATCATAAATAAATCCTCCTAGTATATTTGTAGGCTGATGTGTTACTCTTTCCTGATAATATAAGATCTTAACTTCACTAAGCATTTACTTTTGGGACTTGCTCATATAGCAATTCTAATGGGAAAATGCCAGCAAAATTTTATGCATGTGGCTGATAGGGCCTGCAGGGAGGAGAAGAAAGGGTTACTTTTGGTGAAGGGGGCCTTTCTGCCTCTGCTATGGCTTGACTATGATTTTTCCTCTTCAAAACTCATGTTGTTTAATTCCCATTGTGAGATTTTAATAAGGTGGAAACTTAATTCAACTATGGTGGGGACTTTGGGAGGTGATTAATGAGACAAGGTCATTAGAGTGGAGCCCTCATAATTAAATCCTGGTGATTTTATACAGGGGCAGAGAGAGTGAGAGAGCAGAAAACGCATGCACTCCCTGTTTCTTGCCATGTGATGTCTTGTATGGCCTCTGGACTTTGCCATCACCAGATGTGTGTGGCCTCCATCTTGGACCAGAAAAGTGAGCCAAGATAAATCTTTTTTCTTCATTACTTGTTCAGTCTGTATTATTGTTGTTAGCAACAGAAATACATTAATACAGCATCTATTCTGAAGAGATTTTCTGAATATCCTCCCCTTTATCACCCTACCTATCAGGGAATTGATTTCTTCCTCTTTCATCTCCTCAGTTTGCATAACTGATGAGTATCTCTTTATTACACTGACCATATTACATTTCAATCATTTATTTTCTTGGCTGTCTTCCCCCAAAGACTGGGAGCATCTAGAGAGCAGAGGCCTTGTTAAATTCATTTCTAGACTCTCAATGCTTGCCAGAGTACCTGGCATCTGGTAGGAACTCAAGTGTGTCATGAAATAAATTAATAACACCAATAGAGGACCATTTCCTTCTCTTCCACTTTCCTATACACTGAATCTGGGCATAGATACAAGTAACACATACAGACATTTATGGAAGAATAAAATGCATAGAATATTAATTGAATGTTTTTCTTTATGGCATTTCCCAGATTTTCAGACTGGAAAATGATACTAGCATCTGACAGAAAGAGAACCAAACTGTAAGAGGTGAGAAACGGAAAGATGATCAGTTTTTGGAATAGGTTTTGTGGAGGGATCGGGACAAACTCAAGATAGACTTGTGGGATCTAGAAGCAGAGAGGACTGAGCTGCCTTTTCCAGGTGGGTCCTCAGACAGGAGGCAAGGCCCTGCGGGAAACAGGGTGCCTGGTTCATCTAAGCGGGGTGTCTTACATGAGAATCCAAGGATCCCTGGAAACTAGACTGCCCTGCAAGCAACAGATCTTTACTAAATATACCCAAGGGGTCTAGTGGGTGGAGTAAGAAATGACTCAGCATCTGCCTGACCTTATAGACTGTGTTAGCCAGTTTTCTGTTTCTGTGACAAAATACCTATGGGAAATAATTTAAAGGAGGATTTATGTTGGTTCATGGTTTCAGTTCATCATCACTTAACATTATTGCTTCTGGACTTGTGATGAGACAGAGCATCATGGCAGAAGTAGATGATAGAGCAAAGATGCTTACTTCCTGGTGGCCAGGAAGCTGAGAGAGGGGAAGGAGTTAACATTCTGATATAACCCTCTGGGCCATGCCCCAACAACCTACTTCCTCCAATAGGCCCCACCTATTAAAGTTTTTACCACTTCCCAGTAAGTTATGAATCCTTCAATGAATTAATCCATTGATGAACTGAGAGCCCTAATGATCCAATCACCTTGCAAAGGATCCCGAACAATGCTTCTCTGAAGACCAAGACTTCTACACATAGGTTTTAGGGGGATGTTTCAGATCCACATCATAATATGGACTAAGGGCTACCCAGTTGGAATAAATCTTTGGAAGATGATTGACTCCAAAATCACCACAATTATATAGCTACCCTTGTGGAAAAAGGAGTCAAACAAAAGAATGTAGTTGAATTATGAGGGAAAAAAAAAGAAAAAAGCTTAAAAGTTACATTTATTGGATAGCTCAACTTTGGACAAACTTTATACTGATAAAGAGTAAAACTGAAAACTCTGGGCAAATGAAGCTAGAGTCAATAATGGACATGGGGGTTAGAGAGATTTAGGGTAAAAGAGGGCCTGGCACTTGGGTATGGCTAATGGGATTCCAAGGGTTTCAGTGAAATCAGGGTAAAACCCCTGGAATATATACTGATTGCTCATGTGGACATAAGGAAAAGAAAATGGTAGGTGATCTCTCTACCTGGGTTTTTCTGTCCCAAACATGCCAACCATGAGCATCTTATAAGCATAACAGGGGAGGCCCAGACATTTTAGAAAGCTAGCCAGAACACTGACAAAGCGGTATCCCCCAGCGCTGACGTGCTGGGGATATTGAAACTGCTGTTGTTGTGAAAACTGAAAACTGTGCCAAGTACTCACTTGCCTGGAGTCAGAAAGGCAGCCTGGAAAATTTCGCTTGATAAATCTAATCATTATTTTTTCCCCTGGATACTCTTGGGCAGATTCAAGACTGCTTGGAGAAATGGATATCAATACATACAGATAAACACCTGTATATAGACATAAACACATACAGATAAACTCCCGTATACCAACATAAATACAGATAGGATCATTTATTGAATACTTCCTATTTTGTGGTCTCTATATATGATTCCATAGACATTATCTCCTTTTATTCTCCCTTCAACAATGAAAAAAGAATGATATTATTTTACATTTTCCCAAGAGGAAATTGAGGCAGAGTACTGGTTAAAAACTTGTCAAGATCACAGAGCTAGGAAGGGGTAAGGTATTTCTGTACAATTGTACTTAATCAAAGCTGACCCTTCTGTAGTTACGTTGGATGAATTTATTGAAAAATCCCCTCATCCCCTTCCCCAACACTATTCAGCTCATTTTTAATTCATTTAACAACATCATTAGCAAGAACTCTAAGGAGATGATGCTAACATAGTTTAGTGAAACAGGGAGACAGTGGCTGTGGAGAGAGGCTGGGTGCCTTTGGGTGTGTGCATACAGGGCACTTATGTTCTTACAGGTCCATGTGTTTCATTGAGATTATTTTGTCTAACACCTTAGCTTCCCGGATGTGAAAATAGCAGCTCAAACAGGAAAGTGACTTACCCAAGGATCCAGAAACCAGGTTTAGAAGGACCCTAGAGATGGAGCTTCTATCTCTGGCTCAGCCCAGAGGGGAGGAAGGTGCTGAATGAGAGGACAGGGAGCTGTCTAGCTCACTAACTTCTTGAACTGATTCTCTGTTTTGTCAATTGACTGCAGTGTCACTACTCAGAACACCAGACACCTCTGACTTAAAGTGAGGGCCGGGATGAATTTTCCTAAGCCAAATTGAAATGGATTTTGGATTATCTCCTTTGTTCAGAAAGATCCCCTCTGCATTGGTTACTTTGACCTTTCACAGACTCCCAAGAGCCCTACATCTCCTCTGTTTGAGGACGTTCTGAAAGTCTTCCTTCCATCCCTGACCAGGCAGGTCCATAGACACTTCATTAATAAGCACCCATCCTTCCCTTAGCATAGGGCCAGACCCTAAAGCACAGGTTCTACTCTGCTGCTGTTCTTGGACTCAGCCAGACCTCATTTCCTTCATAAGAGTGAAACCAGGAGGGTTTAATATAGGTTTATAGTCTGTAAAAATTTTTAAAATAAAAACATTAGGAAAAACTAACAATAAATAGGCTTATGCCCAGACTTATTTAACTTTTAAGAAATAAAACATAGAGTTTCTTTTATATCCCTCTCAGTTGTAACCCTCCCAAAGGCATATGCTATGGTGAAGTTTGTTAGTGTTACAAATATATTTCACATTTCTATTACATATTCATATGCACATAAATAATAAACTTGAAGACATTAACTCATAGTATATATAATTAAAATTTATATTTAATATAAATATAATTTATATAGTTATAGAAAATGACATTTATATTCTCTATAAACTTTAAGCTCAACTAAAATCTCATAGTTAATTTAATCAAAATTAAATCATATTTGCATAAATATAAGGTAACATTTATATACTATATGTAAATGCTCCACAGATATTAAAATTTGTAGTGTATATATTACAAGTTAATTAAAGTTTGCAAAATTGTGCCTAAACTCTTCATATCATGGTGCAACTTGCCTTTTATTCAATTCTATATATTGTTATTTCTCTTCACTTTGAGGCGTATCATTTCCCTTCATTCATTTGAACTATGATGGCATCTTCCATTACAGGAATATGTCATGACTGATCTCTGGCTGTCCTGTGGCTTGCTGAGTACAGTTGATTGAAACTTCTTGTGATTATAAAGAATGCTGCTGCACACATTCTGTGGCTGTCCCCTTGTGTACATGGGTGAGTGATTTTAGGATAGATACCAAGAGGTGGGCACTTTCCCCTTACCAGTATTGTCAAGTTGCTCTCCAGAGGGCTTGTGCTTGTGTTCCTCACTTTGGTGACAGGAGTCTTCCATTTCTGTGCATCTTTGCTGACATCAAGCCCTGTCACTCTTGAACTTTGTTGTCCATTGACTGGATGCAAAATAGTATCTCACTGGCATTTTATTTGTATCTTTCTGACTATTCATGAAGGTGACAATCTTTTCATGTTTACTGGTCCTCTGGATTTCCTCTTCTGTGAAATTCCTTTTCATAGCTTTTGTCTATTGATTCTCTTGGGTTATTTATCTTTTTCTTATTAATTTGTGGGAGATTTTCATATTCTGGGGTTTGATCATTTATTGTTTTTGAGTATTAGCAATGCTCCCTCTGGTCTATGACTTATCTTTGAATGTGGTTTATAGTGCCTTTTATTATGTAGATGTTTTACATTTTTTTGTAGTTAAATTTATCAGTTGTTATTACACAGCTTGCATCGCATATCCTGTTTAAAAAAAAAATCATCTGTCTTACATTGCTCCCTTTGAAAGGTGGCATCTCTGTGTAGGAGGAAAGAAGAGGCTTTCTTACTACTTTTTAATTTCTCAATTACAATGACATTGCAATGAGTAGGTAATTCCAAGTTCAGGGCTAATAATTCCAGATTATTTCCTATCATGATTAGAGGTAAAAGTTCTGGAGTGAGACTACCTGGATTTGGATCACTCATTTTGGGGCAAGTTTTATAAAGTCATTCAGGGAAATGATACTCTGGTACCTACTTTGTGGGAATGCTATAAAGACTGAATTAGTTTATACAATTATACCCTAACCTATGAGTTTTAGAGTTTATCATGGTACAAAAGCATATCCATACAACCACTTGTTTTTTTACTTTCAGCACATTCAATAGATTAAACAATATATTCAGTACTTTAAATAAAGACAGGTTTTGTGTTAGATGATTTTGCCCAAGTGTAGGTTAATGTAAATATTCTAAGCATGTTTAGGTAGTCAAGGCTAACCCAGGGTGTTCAGGAGGTTAGGTGTATTTAATGAATTTTTTGACTTAACGATATTTTCAATTTATGACGAGTTTATTGGGAGGCAACCCTATTTTAAGTCAAGAAGCATCTGTACAACAAATCCCTTAGAGCAGTTTTTGGTGTGTTATAAAACCAATAATTATGTGTCGTGATTGATAGTGTTATTTTATCATTATTAGTACTCAGTTTCCTGCTGGTTTCCTTAGGATACCTGGGGACATGCTATCTGCTATTCTCCACACGTTCTTGTGCCTAGACTGAAATCACCTTGGTTGACTTGGCCAGATGCCACCTTAAAGACACATTTTCTGGGAGGTCAAGGAATTAGAATGATAATGGTAAACTCATTACATTTGCTGCCCCTATTTGCTGGTATCAAACATTTCATCTCATATAATTTTCAGAAAAAGTAGAGAATTAAGTTTCAAGAAGATAAGTACTATCTGAATTCAGAGAAAGTCATTATAATTTTTAATCTCCAGAATGAGGTTCATTAATACAGGTGGCCCACAAGGACTTTGTAGCATTATCTGTTGTGGCTCTTTTCTGAGTGTCCCTTTTTCCTCTTCCATTTTAGTCTTCTTTCATTCTTGGGTGTCTCATATAGATCGCCAATGACAGCATCACCTCCCTTGCACGCAGAGAGGTAACACATGTTATCCAAACTGGATTATCCCTCTGGCTATACTAATTTTTCTAAGTGATGGGCATGTGAATCAAACTGTGCCAATCAGAGACATTACTTGGGAAAGTTTTTGAAGTTGACAAAGCGGAGAGAAGTCTTTTCTGGTAGATAGCTGATGAGATGAGTCTGAACTGCTGAGCACTAGCTTTGCTTGACTAGTAACAGATTTTCCAACTCAAATGTCCAGCCTCATAGAGAAGCCCATTGGAGAAGAGGAAGATGGTCTCAGGTAGTAGCAGAAAAATAGATGTGGCCTTGAGGGTACTGGAACTCCTCAATTTATAAGTCGTCTAGAGATGGTCAGGCCCATGTTTTCCAAGCCAGTTTGGTAAATTTTTGCTTTGCTTCTGTGAACTTCTGCAATGATGTTTAAACCTTATTATATCTTCAAGCAAGATCCAGTTGAGCTCCTGCCACTTGGAATGGAAAGAGTTTTGACTGTAGAGACATAGAGGAGGTATAAAAGAAAGATTAATGATCTTAGTATTGCGCCTGGGTCCAGAACCTGGTTTTACTTGTTACTAGTCATGTGGTTTTAACCTATGTGTCAATTTCCTTATCTCTAAATGGTAGGGTCCTGTGAAATAAGTGAGGTAATGAATATACAGTGCCTGGCATCACTCTTTGCACAGAGAACTAACATTTTGCAATTATTGTTTTTATTAATACTCGTCAATACCATATTAAGTAAAAATTTGATTATGCAAGTCTTGCATGTCAGATATCACTATCTCTCCCCTGTCCATCTTTTATCTGGCATTATTTGGATGAAAAAATAGCTAAGATATATAAAAATAATAATGATTACTTTGCTCATGCAAAGTATTAGGGCATATTATGAGGTTCACAGGAGGAGTATCAGTCAGGCTCCTGATAGGAAACAGAAGGCACAGGCTGTTTTTAACTGTATATAGCTCAATGAATGCATTGCATAGACCAGATCAATGGGAGTCACACGATATGGTGATAAACTCAAGGGCCAGCAATAATGGGAGACCATGGCTACCCCTGGGCCTAACAAGGTGAGGGCATTGGGACAGGGCTACAAAACTATGTGACAGCTGTAGCTATAGAAGGGAGGTCACTTGACAGCACTGTGACTTCTCTGTCATTGCCCAAACTCTAGGCCTGTGGGGAGGTGGGAGACATGCTTTCACACCTTTCCTTCTTGCCCACTTCAATATATTTCTGGAACTTTCTATTGACTAGACTTAACTGAAAGTTGCAGGGCCAGGAAACTTTGGTGATGCAGTCACAGAGGCCAGCCTTATTGGCAGACACCAAGCATAGTATGGCAGGGGATAGAGCTGCAGGGTGCTTCAGAGAAAGACTAGCGCAGGAGGGCTGAGGAAATTGCACATTAAATAGGACAGAACAAACAGAAATATGTGTGCATGTACACTCACACACACATGCATGCATGTGTTGAATATCCCTTGTCAGAAATGCTTGGGACCAGAAATACTTTGGATTTTAGATTTTTCTGTTTTAGATTTTGGAATATTTGAGTACACACGATAAGATATCCTGAGAATGGGACTCAAGTCTAAATGTGACATTCATTTATGTTTCATATATACCTTATACAGATATCCATGTGATTTTACACAGTATTTTCAGTGCACCTGCAACTTGTCACAGTAGGTCAGGTGTGGAATTTTCTATTTGTGACATCATGTTGGTACTCAAAAAGTTTTGGATTTTGGAGCATTTTGGATTTCAGATTTTCATTAGGATGCTCAACCTCTATATTTAAATGTATATGTATATGCATGTGTGTAGTGACACACACAGATTATCCCACAAACATCCTCTAGTATAGAGCAAAAACTTAAATTTTAACCCCAAACTTAATATGACACAATTTAAACAAAGTTTCAAGTTGCAGTGTAGTCTAATCAGTGCATAGAATCTCACATCAATGTCTTGAAAAGCACACCAGCTATCCATAAAGGGATGAGTAGTAACTACATACAAAGCGAGTCTTGGCTGATGCCATATTAATTGTGTAGTGATGCAAAAACTGTCTCATACACGTATAACACCAAGATCTGAAAGTTTATTACTTGCATACGGGCATATTACTATGACCTAGTAAGTTGACTAAAGGTTTGGAGTTTATTTCCAGTTAATATTTTAATGCCAGGAAGAAATTTTTGACATTAAGTGGGAGGTGCCTAATATAATCGGACTTCACCCATTTAGACAAAAGTAGGAAAAGGCAAGTCTGAATTGCAGATCCCGTTTAGAATGATGATGTTTTATTATTTTAAATTTTACAAGGAATTGAACATAAGTGGACAACCTCTTGTCCAGAGGAGATTCTTGATGGATCTACAAAAAATTTGGGTGAGGTGGAGTCAGGCACACTGACTCACTTGCTATTTCATCTCTTGAATCAAATAGTCCAGGATCTAGGACATGATAAAAGGAATTGGAACAAATGATGCTTTACCTTCAGAAAGTCTCCAGGTTATGTGCTGGTCAACTTTGTGTTAGCTCTGCACTGTCCTGGATCTTCTGTTTCAGGGACTCAGCACTCACAGTTTATCGAGTTGACCAGATTTAGATTCAGCCTTTTGGACTGACCTGGCATTCTTTCCAACACATATTTCTACACTATGACTTCAGAGAAAAGAATCCTCATCTGTGTGACCTGCTTCAGATTTCTCTGCAGGGCACAGTTGGTCTTACCTGACTCCCACCTCATCTTCAGCCAGAGGAGGAGCAGCAGTCTGTCAAGTTCCTCTCATGCTCTTTTTGATCATAGATGCTGCATTTGTGATTTATGAAGTATGACTGTACAAAAGGGAGGAGGTACATAGTTAAGTCAGCAAATACAGAAAAAATGTTTTGGTACATGTTTCTTTAAATCTAGCTGTTTTCAAATGTCAGCATACATCAGAATGACATGAAGGGGTTAATATAAGGTAGGTTTCTGGGCCCTGCTCCTAGAGCTGGATTCAGCAGATCTGAGATAGGGCCTGAGAGATTTGTGTGACCACACCAAGAACCACTGCCTTAGCCACGTTCTCAATCAATACTGGTGTTCACTGTCAGGTTCTGATGGACATGGGTCAAGGGTAAGTGTGTCCATCCAGGATGTGGTAGGAAAGAGATACCACTCTGGCTATTAAAATAAATCTAATACAGGGAATTATGAACAGATGAAATTATTGGAAGGACTGGAGGAATGTCTCTAGGGTTGATCTCCAGGAATGACTGCTGGGATATGGTGGCAGCATTGGCCTGATGGGGCAGCATTGGGTACTGTCCTAGGGAGGGAACTGGGGCATGCAAAGGCCACCACTAGCAATGTTGATGTCAGACCACACAACCAATGTGCCCAACTGTCTCTCCATGTCTGCATCTCTATGACTCTGTGGCCAACAGAAAATGTCAGCTTCTCCCTTCCAAATATTGCACAGGTGCATATAGAATCCTAGTAGAAAGGGGTCTATTTTTTTTTTTAAACTTATCAAGATAGGGTTTCAGAGAGTGACAGTTGGAAGAAGTTCAGTAGGTCTAGTTTCTGGAAAAAGGCAGAAGGTTTTAGGGAGCTTCATTTAGCGCATGCGATCTCCATGCATTTAGTTTCTCTTCAGATGTTCTAACTAGAGAATAGTCACTGGCTGTCTCTAGGTATTACAAGTTTTTATTTAGACATCAAGAAGAACTTCCATAGCAGGGAATAAAAGAGGAAGAATATTAATTTAACTACGTACATTTAGGAAAGAGAAACCACTCGAGCTATTAAAAGAAATCTAATACAGGAAATTATGAACAGATGAAATTATTGGAAAAACTGGAGAAATAATAACACTATAGGAATGCTGTCATGGCTTTTATCCTATTTCATTTTTTGAAGTTTCCCAACCCTAGCACTAATAACATTTTGCACCATATAAATATTGTCATGAAGGGTCTTCTTATGTACTGTGGGATATTGAGCAACATTCTTGATTTCTACCAAATGGATAACAGGTGTACCAATCCCCTGTTGAGAAAACTAGTAATGTCTCTAGACATTGCCAAATGAAACCTGAGGGGGAAAATCACCCATGGTTGAGAATCATTGATGTATTTAATTTGTATACATATGATTTTTCAAGTATAAGACTATTAATTGAAGAGAGAATGTATTTATTTATTTGCTGTACTGATTGAACCCAGTGGTACTCTAACATTGGACTACATACCCAGCCCTTTCTATTTTTGATTTTGAGACAGTCTTGCTAAATTGCTGAGGGTGGCCTCAAATTTACAATCCTTCTGCCTTAGCCTTCCAAGTGTCTGGGACTATAGGTGTATACCACTGTGCCTGACTATTGCAGACCTTTTAAAATCAAAATGTGCAACCATAAATTATGACACACATATATGGTGGCATATTATGCAGTTTAAAAGATGTGTAGTCATGTATCAAAGTATACTTAGTATATTACATTTTTTAAAAGTGCATTTCATACTGTCTAATTCCAGTTTTGTGAAATGAAATTGGATGTGCATTGCAGTTCAACAACAACAACAACAAAAAACCCAAAATCACAACTGTGTTTTTTTTTCTGAGTAATAAGATTACCAGTGATTTTAATTTTTTTCTCTTAATTTTTTTCTATGTATTCAATTTTTTAAAAGAAACATACCTACTATATATGTATATATGTTATATAAATAATATTTGAGCAATTGCTGTCATCGCCGAGGAGAGAAATCAAACATTTAGGAAGCATCTGCTCTATTCCGGCATGCTGTCACATATCTCTTTACCCTGGTCCACCTGAAGGTACTCTGGGCTGTCATTGGAATGCATTGAAGAACTCTAGCAGAGCTGGATTCAGTCCTGGTACCAGGATCTGCCTGACCTTGGATGAGTCAATCTCTGTGTATATGTTTCTTCCCCTGTAAATAGAGCTAACCACTCAAAGCAGCTCTGAGGATTTACAGCAAGTATTATCAGTGATTACTGTGCAGAATTTGCCCCTGGGTAGGGACATACCCTTTCTGTTTTCCCCAACACACCAGTTCCAGTCTTGCAGTGACTGCCCTATTGCTTTCCCTCCCTTCTACATTCCTTAGGAAGACAGTAGACCAGAAGAAAAGGACTGTGCCTTTAAGGGCAAAGGAGCTAGTGAGTAATGCAAGGAATGCAGCGCCTCTAACTAGGCTGGGTTTTCTTTTTCCTTGAAGAGGCTGCTGACAGGCCCTTTAGCAACACAGAGGCTAATTACTTGCCAGGAGTAAAAGAAAATGTGTCATTTGGTTGTTCTGGCGTTTCCCAGTACAATAAATCACAGCAGTGGGACCCCTGCTTCATTTGATTTAATAAAGATTTTTAAAAAGAAAAACAGTTTTCCTTGTTTTTTTTTTGAGAGCTGCTGGTCATTTGTGTTTGTTTCCTCTAGGGCTCGTAATAGCGTGAGAACCATTCACATGACAAGTCACGTTCAGTGAGCCCTCAGAGTTTTGCTGTCTGCATTTGTGCTTGTCCACACCATCTTTACCACTTCTCTGGGGCCTTGCTCCCTTCTGTTGATGTCCCCAGTCCCTCAGCTGGATCCATCCCTCTGATTCCTCAAAGCTGGCTCGGCTCACCTTGATAGTTTATTTGGCCATTGACTCTGCTGGCCTGGCTGTGGGTGGCAGGTGCACCCTAGTCCACCCCTCCTTGTATCAAGACCACACAGCCCTGCCTTCCACGAGGTCTCCTAACAGTTACAAGCCCTCAAACAGAATGGTATAGGTTAAAACTTGGAGATGGATTTTTATTTATTTTTTTATTTTTCTATTTCATGAAAGCCAGAGAGCTCGCCATTAAGAGCATCTGTGCAAACAGGATTTAGCTTTTCCTCTCACTCTGGCTTATATTAAAAGGTATGGCTTTTTTAAAAAAATCACCATTTCACAATGATTCCAAATTACATGCTCAAAATGAAACCCCTGACAACCTCTGATCAAAGAGAGGTAATGGGACATAATAGGAATGCTTAATTTCCTCTCTTCCTATCACCCTTCCTTCCTTTTTCTTTCTTTGACAATAATGACGTATTTTATGGGGTACGATATTATGTTTTGATCTACTCTGCTGAAAGATTCAATCATCTTTGTTCTTTTAACTTCCTATATATCTAAACTGGTGGTATCCTTGCCTATGAAGGAACATTTTTCTTTCTTTTTTTTGGGGGGGTGAGGTGTAGCAGGGATTGAACTCATGGGCACTTGGCCACTGAGCCACATCCTCAGCCCTATTTTGTATTTTATTTAGAGACTGGGTGTCACTGAGTTGCTTAGCATCTCGCTTTTTGCTGAGGCTGGCTTTGAACTCTTGATCCTCCTGTCTCAGCCTCCCTAGCTGCTGGGATTACAGAAGTGCGCCATCCCGCCCTGCTAAAGGAACATTTTTTTGAAGCACATTCCTGAGTTGCCTTCACATCTGTTTTCGTTTTATTAGAAGTTTCTTCTCCTCACACCTTTATTGAGGTTTAATTGTCAAATTAAAAAAAAATTAAAGGTTATTTTGTACTATGTATATTGTGACACAATTGCTATAATCAAGATAATTAACATATCCATTCTCTCACATAGTTTAAATTTCTCTCCTTCCTTCCTTCCCTCCCTCCCTCCCTCCCTCCCTCCCTTCCCTCCCTCCCTCCCTCCCTCCCTCCCTCCCTCCCTCCCTCCCTCCTTCCTTCCTTCCTTCCTTCCTTCCTTCCTTCCTTCCTTCCTTCCTTCCTTCCTTGTTTCCTCCCTTCCTTGTTTCCTCCCTTCCTTGTTTCCTTCCTTCCCTTCTTCTCTGGTGATAATATTTAGATCTATCCATCTGGTAAATTTCAATTATGAGATTCAGTATTTGTTAATGGTAGTCACTCCACTGTTCTTAGACCTCTAGAACTCATTCATCTTGCATAACTGAAACTTTGACCAGTATCTCTACATTCCCTTCTCCACAACCCCCAGCCCCCGTTAGCCCTCCTGCAACCCCATTTTACTCCTTGTTTCTGTGAGTTTGACTGTTTCGGCTTCCAAGTGTGAGATCATGCAACATGTTCTCTGTGTCTGATTTTCTTCAGTTGACCATGAGGCCCTTCAGGTTCCTATATAATGGTGCATCCTTGTGGTTCCAACCTTCCATGTGGTGGAAGATAACTGGTAGACTCCTCCTTCATCCTGAGAGACAGCACACACTGGCAGGTGGAGGAGCGAACCTCAAGTGTGAAGTTGGACATGACAGTCCCTGTGAATCCATCATGTTGTCCCTGATCCCAGCACCTCACCTCTTTCTGTTTCCTCATGTCATATGGGCAGTGCCACAAGACTCTGATGTCCTCTGCCCACTCTACCTAACTGACCAGGTTTAAAATCATCTCATAAGTTAACTCATTCTAGGGATGTTCGTGACCAGTAGTATTTGTTTTTGACATTTGCTGAGAACTTTTGTATTTTGGCAGGAGGATTTCTAGAACTACAAAGCTTTGATAGAGTAGTGCTCAGCTGTGGCTGCATATTAGAGTTACCTGGAGAGCTCTAACAAACTACTGGAGCCTGGGGTCCCCACCTCCTGATATTTTAATTAAATTGTTCCCAGGAGGAGCTGGAGGAAATAAAAGTTCTCCAGGTGATTGTAAAGTACCGCTTTATTGAAAATGTCTACCTAAATATGAAGGATGGCATCTGTAATGGTTTATATCTGGAATGTCCCCACAAAACCCATCTGTTGAAAATATGACCCCCAATGCAGTAAGGCACAGAGCAGCGGCTTTTAGGCAATGACTGGATCATAGGGTCATCATCAGTAGATTAATCAGAACTTCTCAGGACCTCATTATCTGTCTCATGACACTTTCTACAGGAACTGGTCTGGGACCACCTCATGGTCCACTGAGAAAGTAATGCTCCTTGGGAGCTTGCAGCAGGGGCTTCCCTACAATTACCACAGAGAGATTCTTGTTTCTTGATTATAGACTCTGTTTCTAGAGCAGTAGCCCAACCACCTTTTTAATGGAATAGTACTATATATATCAGGTACTTCAAAAGTCATCTAATATATGTAGTTTTATTTAATTTACAGTACCCACTTCACATAATTTTATAGATAAAACAGTCTCTGAGAGGCTGAGAAAATTGCAAAAAGTTATGTGGTTACTAGAAGACAGGTCTACAAGCAGGTGTTCCACTGGTGCTCAATTAGTAGGTGATTTTTATCATTAGATATAAGTTTATGATAAATTTGTTATTTTTAAAAGTTTAAAAGTAGTTAATTACTGATGTTTTGGTAAATTTAACAAAATCAAAGAATTAAAAATAATTCCACCTCCTAGAGATAGGGTACCATTTTCTTCTAATTTGTGAGTATGTGTTTGCATTTAATACAAAAGTGTATTAAATAACCCTGAAGGCACATGCACACAGTGTGTGTGTGTGTGTGTGTGTGTGTGTGTGTTTGTGTGTGCGCACGCGCGTGTGTGTTAAGTAAATGCAAAATTACTATGCTTAATTTATTGATAGTGATAAGCCCTGGAGTTCAGAAGAGTGGTTCACTCAGCCAAGGGAGAGAGCATCTTGGACGTGTTCATTACCTGTAACAGGTAACATCTAAGTTGGGTGCTGCAGCAAGAGTGGGAGATATGTACGTGAACAGGTAGGATGGGGCATCCTAGGGAGAAGGACAGCATGTACAAGCCTCCAAGGTTGAAGATAATTATTTCTTGAATGCAGTACTCTGACCTCCATTTTGTCCCGGGAAATATGCACACTGGATACATTTTCCTTTATGCCGATAGAAACTACAAGTTATGGACCCATCAGCATAATGGCTTTCTCTTCTGCCTGTTCCACTGAGTCAATTAGAATTCTGGGCTTGCTCTTGTGAGAGAAAGTTACAGAGCCTTCGCCGTATCCAGTGGGAAATATATTTTTTACCCATGGCAGAAAATCTGTTTAATCATTTGCACATAATAGACCATATGCTGGTGCGGGGCTGGAAGGTGACATGATAAAGGCAGAGAAAATCACTTGCCACAGGTTCAGGTGATGAATGTATCAGGCAGGTCTTCACCTGGGGAAAGAATATAGATTCAAGTGTGCTCAGGTAGGATGAAATCTTCCCCCATCCTGAGTGCCACGGCAGTTATTACAGAGGTTGTGTAGGGCAGGCACACTTCTTTCTTAATGAAACATTGAAAAGGGCAAAGTCTCTGCCCTAGTTTTCCTCTAAAGATGAATAGAGAAAGAACCAAAGTTATCTTTATCCTACGAGATCAGTTAAAAAAATCATGAAGCCATAAAAAAATCTCTTTGGTATATGGAAATTTCATGTGTTTGCCCAGAAAGTAATGCTCTTTTTCACTTTTTCTTCTGCTCATTGATTGCTACCCCTAGAAGGCTCCTAGTTAAAAATGCATGTGAAAAGGGTAATTAATGATTGCAGTAGTGTTTTGCACACAACTTCCTGTGTGCTTTTGCATGTGTATTATTTCAAGTTCTCAGCAGGTTCATGGGGCTGGGTCCACAGTTGAGAAGTCTTGAGGACATTAAGGAACTCGTGAAGGATACAGACAGGAGCAGAGCAGTGATTCAAACCTGAGTCTGTCCCACTTCAGACTCCAAATACTTTACTATATTTTGTCTATTAAACTGGGTGACTCTAGGGTGTAATTGCTGATTTTCAATAATATCAAGGTTATTTTACTGGAAAGAAGGAAAAGCAGTATTGAAAAGTGTTAGAAGTCTCTGCTATAGTTGTTATTATAAGGACTCTAACCTTCAGTCTCCAAACTCCTCTACCTACAATAGCTGCCTGTATATTTTTATCTGGTAGGTGTACAATCTGACTCAGACTCCCTAAATTATCTCTCCTCTGAGATAACCTCTTCTTTATCTTTCCGCTGAATTCCAAACTTGAATATTTGGTTATCGGCTCTGTTTCCACCTAGATGTCTAATACTACCTCAATTTAGCATATCCAAAGTGGGGCATATGAGTCCTACCTTTTAACTGCTCTCTCCCACCTATTTCCTATCTAGTAGATGGCAAATGGCAACTGTGCATCTACCAGGCCAAGAAGAAAACCTGTGGCTTTCTCTCCTATCTGAAATAGAGATCCAGCTTTATTAAGGAAATATGCCAGAATACAGCCATCTCACATCCCCTCAACTGCTATTTCCACTGTGTCTTGTGATGTTACTTGAACCTGTACTGGGGGCAGCCCACGTCGCTGTTTCCTCCTTTGTCCCCCTGGTCTATTCTCTAGGTCAGAGTGATCCTTCAGAATGTAGGAGATTGTACGTGTTCTCTGTTCAAAGCACTCCACTCCCTTCTGAGCGATCTCCACATCCTAACCAGGAGCCCTTGATATCCTTTCTTATCTGGCTCCACCCTCACCTTTCCTCCTCCCCATCTTCTTCACTCAGTGTCAGCCACCATGCTGTTTCTGGAATGCACATAGCACTTTTTGGCATCCAGCATAGCACTTTTTGATACCCAACATGCTATTTCTTTGTTCTTCATCTGTTCTTCCCTCCCCTCAATAATGGAAGCTTCCTGAGAAAAATGATCATGTATGTTTTGTTTCCTGCTGTATCTCTATCTTCGAGAGAACAGTGTGTGGCACAGGACAGATACTCAGTGAATACTTGTTGAAAGAACAAATTAACAAACATCTGGGCAAATGGTGGTGTGAAAACGTGAGGGTTCAGTCCCCCTACAGAGAAGTGGGCTGCCGATCTATTCTACCCTTGATGCAGAATACTTCCCCAAGACTTGGAGTCGTGGCTCTCAGCCAAACAGGGCATCAGAGCCAGTGTACTTCAATAGAGCTGTTGAGTTTTTACTCTGCATTTACCTTGACTGATGGTTTGGTTCAAGTTATGCTTTGTGGGAAATTCATTCCCTCCCGGAGTTGAATGTCTCCTTGGCATGATTTTCAACTCAATCTTCTCTGTCTTCAAGAGCTCAATTGTAACCATACAACCGTTCCAAATTTCATCCTGGTCAAATCAAATGCTGCACTTGTAATTTCACCGCCCTTCCCCTCTGCATCCTGTGCTCCTCATTTTCTCAGATTTTCCATTATGGAAGATTGGTTTGTGTTGCTTCCCTGTTAGACCTGTAAGACCATGAGTTTGGAGTCTGGATTATGGAGTACTTTATTTCCTCATGGTGTGTCTCTTAAATTCACATAAATGGAATAGCTACAATATGTTTCTTTGTGCTCAGATATAAAATAGTTGGTCTAAAAAATCAGATGTAGTTGAAAGCATATGACATATTTTCATTCTGGTGCTAGATCTAATGGGTTATATGATCTTATCAAAGACCTTTGCCCTTTCTGAACCTTGTTATAAATGACCTCCAAGAAAGCTTTCAGTGATTACATCACTTATTAATTTCAAAAATCACCTCTTACAGGTTTTTAAAAAAAATTTTAATTTTTTTAATGGTGCCAGTGATGAAACCCAGGCCCTCAAACTTGTTAGGCATTCTTTCTACTACTGAACTATACCTAAAAACATCTCTTATTGGCAAGAGAAAACTGATCATTATTACTTTGAGGGAATTGTATAAAATTTAAAGTTAATAAAAATTTGATTTAAAAACTATTATTTCTAATTGTCACTTTCAGAGGAAGAGCCAAATGACCTTTCCACTTCCCATAAAACTAGTTCTTGCTTATTTATTCACTTATCTAATTATCAGATATGCTGCATTTCCTGTTGATAACAAAATTACTATCAAATTTTGCAATGATAAGATCTAGAGCTGGAAGAGGTTTGCATTGGTTAGGACCAGATCAGATGTGAAGAAGAATAAAGTGAACACTTCCATGAGATGAAAATTTGCTTCTCATGAACACATTACTCCCAGGCAAGCAGCACTGATGGTTTTGGCACTCTACTTCCAGAGACCTGTGCTCTTCTTCCTGATCCACCAACTATAGGTTGCTGTGCTTATCTGTATGGTCAGCATGTCTTGCCCAAGACATGTGTTTCAGCCCTCAAGAAGCAGTAAACAGGCCAAGAAGGGCATGTCTAGGCCTTTGAGAATATGGTCAGTAGTTGAACTAATCAAACCTGCTCACATCTCATTATTGATAATTAGTCATACAATGTTGTCATATTGTTATGTGTATATGCAAGGAAAGATGGCCTTCATGTCATGTGTGTAGCTGAAAACTGGAGATCTATTACAATGAGAAAAGCAATGGGAAAGTACATATTTGGGAACAGCTATCAGCTTCTGCCTCAGATGTCAACACTCTCATCTCATGGACTTGTCAACTTCAGCCAATAGAAGGAAAATATATCCCAGGCTTTATGGCCCAGTTACAGTGGAACTGAACCCTGGTCTAGTCACTTTGGTCTGATGGACAGGGCATGGGTTTAAAGCCTGACAGAACTGAATTAGAAACTCTTTTTCCCCAATTACAGACTGTGTGATAGTTTGGAAATAGAATAACTTTATGAACTCCATACATAAAATGGGGATAATTTCTTTCTTGAAACCTTTCTTGAAGGTTGACTGGGATGATAAATGAACTTTTGTGTCAAAGATTCTTTCAGGGAATCTAGCACTTCATACCTTGACCTCCAAGTTATAATTTTCTACTACATAATGACATACTCAAACACACAGAGACACTATGGAATTCAAACCTCTTCTTAAATCTATTTTTCTGTACAATTTGACTTAATATTCAATTATGATTTCAATGTACATTAAGAGATGGGCAGAAAAAAGGAGAGATTTTTTTAGATAAGCTTTCAATTATCTAAAAAATTTAAGTTAACTAGAATCTTTCATGCTCTGAGCATTCTAATTAACTGTATAACATTATTTCAACAACACATTATGTACTGTCTGTAGGCTTACCACTAATGTTTATCATTTTCACTTTTATTTTATTTTCCAGGTTGTTTTCATCTCCAAATCCTTATGTCAACATCTGTGTTTTATTTTTCTTGTGATGATTTTGGAGTTAAGTAAATTTAGTTTCCAAAGTCTGGGAAAAAATTAGATTGGCTATTTTAAAAATCTGAGAAAGTGGGAAAATGTTCACATCTACTTGAGACTTTTTCTTAGACCACTTAAAAATTCTGTTTTTTAAAGTGAAAATATCTAAAAGAACATACATAGATTGCTTGAGAGAAAACCCTCCAGTCTGAAAAGAAATCACCTAAATCCAAACCATATGTGATATATAAAGTAGCATTTTGAATATTCATATTACGGTGTGAAACTCAGATCCCCAGAACGTTAAGTTTCACAGTGTGAATTGAAATGAAGACAGCAGTACGAATGTCACTTCCCTAATGTACAATATTGCAGTTCTACCCGGCATCTTTTTTTCTAGATGGGATCACTAGAGAACAATCGTGCTTACAGATATGGCAAACATGCCCTCATTCTAATTATATAAGGCACTTTGGAAGGAAAACAAATTTTAGCTCAACATCTTTCTGAATGAATTTTAATTCTGGTAATGGGACACTATTATTCTTGTCCATTCCTTTGGCTTAGCTTGTTTTTGCAATATCAGCATTTCACTTTGTTTCTGCTTATTCTTGAGCCCTGGTTGAAATCACCTCTGAAACGTAGTGGATGTTTATTTGCAATCTGCACACTCACACTTCTTTTCTTAAGCTCCTGCTGTTATGCCAAATACTTCTTTCTTTACTTTCATTCATCTTGTTAGTATCTCTCTCAACAGATTTGTCTCAGAACAATCTAAATTATTTTCAATTTCTTATAGTAGAACAAAGAAAAAATTGAAGTGCTTTACAGCAAGTATTTTGCCTTACTTTGTGAATGCATTTTACATCCTTCTTTTGGCACACCTGGTAAATCCATTTTAGTATTATTCATCTCCATTTATACTGTTAATGGATTTTCAATTGCAAATTATGTATAGAACATGCATCAGAATACTTCTTACAGCTATATGAATGGATTCATACATCCATAATATTCAATCAGCCTTTGGCTTCTATCAACAAGTCCCCACTTTGGAAGCAGCTAGCTAAAAGGGAGGAACAAAAGATTGGTGGTTAATATTGATTCTGGAATAGTCTCTTGTAGATATTTCTGGAGGATTCTTTCACTACCTTCAAGTGCTATACTTAAGTATAAAGTAAGAAAATTTGAAGATGGAAAATGTAAGGATGTTAAGAGTTTGGTCTTAAGAGGAAAACTCCATAAATATTTTAGTATTCATAAAATGAAAGAATAGATCCAGGAAACAAAATTAAAGAGTGTTAATAATCTTGTCATTATCATCTAGTTAAAGGTTAAATGGCATTTCCTCAGAGAAACTAAGAAGATTTCTTTCCTCTAAAACAGTACTACTCAAAGCATGTCAATGAACCATTGGGAGACAGGTTCATAAAATGGGTACAGAAAGTGAGAGTGTTTAGAAATTTCATGGTAATGTGATATTGTTGTGACATCCAAGTGGATAACCAGTGGCCTTGTCTTATTGGCCAAGATGTACACCACTGGATGTTGTTGAGTTCATGTGGTACTCGCCATGTTTAATAGCACCGTGTTCCAGTCAAAGGTGAATTCAAAACAACAACAGCAACAACAAAAATCAGTCTTTATCTACTGTATGCAGTATGAAAAGCACTGCTTTAACAAGTGGAGCCATTGCTAAGTCAATAAAAGAAAGCTTTAATATTTTTCAACCTTTTTAGAGGAGAAGAAGAGAAGGAAATGGGGTTCCTGGAGCAAGAAAGGACAAAGGTTAAAAGTCTCATGAATCCTGAAGATGGAGGGGAATGTGCTGGCATCGTCTGGGCATCCATGAGGCCCAGAGCTGCTATGGGTCACTTGGCCCCATTCAGTTCAGAAGACCTGTAGTTCTGGATGCACATTCAGGGAGCTGTGACTGCAGCTGCATTGACCTGAGTGTGTTTCTTCTCATTTCAGGCTGTCCTGGAAAGCATCCTGGGAGAGCTTCCTCAGGCCTCCTGCAGGGAACTTTGCTTCCGTGGGGTTGCCTGCATATGATCGTGGCTCTCATCCAGAGCAGTAGCCAGTCATTGGTGCAGCCTTGGTGAGGGTTAACTCATGAATCTTTATAACACATATTGCTAAAAGTTGTTCAGTCTCTTCAGGATTAAAACATTTTATCTGCAGCTAAATTCTAACTATAAGCACAATAATAAGTGTACCTTATGAGGCTTAACTTAATATCTATAGGCTTCACTTAGGGTAGAGTCTGATGATTAAAAAGTGTCCTATACAAGGTGGCATTGCTTGATAGTGTAGGATTAATTCTCTATTTCTCTAAAAAGTTTTTACTTGATTTTTATTCTAAGAATAATGTATATATTTATAGTTTTGGCAGTTTTTCTCTTATTGTTTTGTATTCTTTCCTGAACTGGTCAATCAAGTGTGACTACAAGAGAAGACTCAGGACAGACTCAGGAAAATGAAGTTTATTATACTCATGGGTCCTAGAGACTGGAGGCATGCCACACCATGTAGGGCTACATGGGAGACACCATGGTGGTCAGGAGGCAGGAGATCAGAGGAGTGGGAAAGGAAAACCACTGGGCCTGAGCTGTATTGGGGGTTCCATGGGAAAGGCAAGGCAGGGCAGCTTAAGATTGACTTATTCTGAATAATTTGGTGACTTGTAAACTGCAAGAGTGCCCTGGTTGCCCTGAGAGGATTACAGTACATAACTGTTTTCTTCTAGGGTGTAGGGGCCAGATAGAGGCTGTATGGCTCTGCATTGGTTAGTCTGCTTGCCAAAGACATGCTCTTAGTTGGGCTTTTTGCTGCCAGTGAGAATGACTCTGCCATTAAGGGGTTTAAAGATGTCATAATATACAGAATATATATATATTTGTGTGTGTGTGTGTGTGTGTGTGTGTGTGTGTGTGTGTGTGTGACACATATTTGGTCCCTCTACCCAATTCCTTCCATTCTCTAAGACCAACCCCATTGTTTTTCCAGAGATGGTTCATAGCTTGAATGTTTGAGGTGGCAAACATTTGATAAGCTTTATTTAAACAACTTCCCTGACCATGGTTGAGTAGGTGTTTCTCAATATTTTACCCTAATGTTACATGGCTTTACTATATCCATGAAAACTGTGACTAATACCCTTACTGGCTCTCTCTAACCCATTACCAGTCTCATTCTCCTTGGTACCTTTCAATATGAAGACTGGCTATCTAAATATTTTTTTTTCCCCAAGACTTCTTTGCAGTTATTGGTGGCCATAGGACCCAAATCTGGTCCCTGACCTTACACAGAATTCTGCTGTAGGAACTCCAGAGGAATCTTTTGTTTTTCTGATGGAAAGGAATGCGTTATCTACAATGGCCACTTTTCTTCTTCTGATGAAAGGACCTGATAGGTGGAGCTGCGGCAGTTATCTTCCCTAGACTAAGACAAAAAGAAAACTTTCCTTGTTAAAATCATCATGGTTCCATTTCTTGCTTGCAGATGATTAGCTTCCTAACCAATGCAGAAAACGTATTCTTTGAATAACATATTTTTCCAAGTTTCCATGGAGTTTTCTTAAGCTTTTTTCTGGTTTGTGTTCTGATAAGATAGAACACTTGAACCTAGCTAGCTCTCTTAGCCCTAATGTGTCTTTTAACTGCAGCTCATCTAAAAAGTGCAGAAGTAAAGTTCTAAGGTTCATGTTTAATTAAAAATTCTACTGCAGTACTGCTTTTCATTTTACCTTCCTTAATTTTCATTTCATAATTCTCTGGTTTTCTCTCTGTCCCTCTTGTTCTCATTTTCTCTCATTTTCTGAAAATGGAGCATTTGAGATTTGAGATGAACTAATCAAAATTATTATTGTCATTGAAAAAATATAGAGAGAAGTAAGACATTTATATTAGAATTTTATGTAAAAAGTATTTGTATTTGACAAGGATTGTTTTACTTTTTAGAAGTTCATGGTCCCATATTAGGAGTCAAGATTCAAAGAAGGTGTTTGAAGTAAGATGTAGCACTGTTCTTGAAGTGGTTTAGTATGACAGTAAAAAATAGAACAGAAGGTGGCAAAGTTATTCAGTGAACTTGGTTGGTCTCCTGGCACACTCAGAGTCTCAGGGCCTCCCTCAGTCACCCTGCACAAATTCCTGCCTCTTCCTCCTCCTCTCACACAGTTTTGTGGGTTCACCCAGTACTTGCCTTCTCTGCTATAATTTATTTGTTTCATGGAATCTTTGCTTCTAGGCTGTGAAAATTTGGAAGCAGCCCCTGCATCCACCCCTGCATTCTCAGAGACACTAAGGATCCTGGAACTTACAAGGATCTCAAGAAAAATTTTCCAATATGGAAATAAAAATTAAAAATAAAGAAAAAATCATCTGAAATAAGTTAGGACCAAAAAATTAGAGAAGAGGTGGCATGAGTTTTTATAAGGTGATATAAGAGGTGGCATTCGTCTGAAGAAAACATGTATTTTCTTTTCTTTGACTCCCCTCAGGAAAGGGGTTGAGTTCATGGTACTCATAGTGACATTCTTTAATTTTTTTTATTAAAATATTTTTTTATTTTTACAGACACATTTTGATTCATTGTACACAAATGGGGTACAACTTTTCATTTCTATGGTTGTACACAATGTATATTCACTCCAATCATGTAATCATACATATATATATATATATATATATATGTATATATAGGGTAATACTGTCTGTTAACCCCCACAAGTAGTAAGGATATGTAATATTTGTAACAAAAAACTTAAAGTTTGTTAAAAAAAAAAGCTTGCTTGCTGGACAGCTTGCTTTCCCATTTTTTGAATCTCCCTCTCTCTCTTTCTGTCTCTCTTTCTCTCTGACTCCTCCTTACCCTTTCCTTTCTGGCAACTTTGAGCTCTTATACTGTCCCTTTGCCAAGTAGCTCTCCAATCTGGGATCTCCTAAATAAAGATATCACTGCAAGGCCCATGACATTTCTTATCTCTCCTCTCATCAAAATCTGCCAGGTGTCTCTTAATTCCTTGCTTTTTTCTGGGTAATCCTTTAAACTACTGTGATCTAGGGAATTAATAGTTATCAACCAATAAGTCTCTGCTTTATCATTGTTTGCACTTGAAATACATCCTTCAAGGCCTTCATGCAAAGGTGAGGGAAATGCCATGGGTACTGCACAAGATCCCCCTTCTGCGCTGAGCTCATTCCCTCAGCTGCTCAGTATTGGCTACTGATGGCTTAGAGCTGTATCCCAAGAATCTGTATCTCCAAGAATCATAGGGGCTGCTGTGCCCTTTTCCTGGAGGTCAACTGAATTCAATGACCATTGACATAGGAGTACAAAGACCAATTCCCCTTGCCACATTTGGGGACAACACAACACTGCAGAACTCCCCGTGGGTTTGGCTGAGGTTTGTGTTACTGGTGCACGGCAGTTCAGTTTCTCTTTCTGCCCAATTAGCTCTCCTCACTTCTTCAGCAGTTTTGTTTCTGAGCATCCCAGCTCCCTCCCCACAAAAATGCATGCAAACCTCTGGCCAAAACAGTTGATACCAGAAGTGCTCCCGAGAAGCAGTTTCTTAAATGGGAGGTTGGAGTTAAATCATTCACTAGCTGGAGGGTGGGAGGAGGTCATAAGTGCTGGTAGGTCATTCCCTGGTGTGCACAAGGTACAATGGCTACAACTGGAAATTAGAGAAAGAGAATGCACTGGCTGGTGCAATAGGTTAGATGTTTGGAAGGTACAGCTACTGTCTTAGTCCTCATTGTGCTGCTATAACAAAATACTTGAGACTGAGTAATTTATAAATAAGGGCAATTTATTTCTTTTGGTTCTTGAAGCTGGGAAATCCAAGCTGGTATGGACTTGGGTTTTGCTATATCCTCACATGATAGAAGGTGTGAGAGGAACAACTCCTGTCCCTGGTCAAAGCTCTTTAGAAAGAGTCCTTATAACCTAGTCAACTCTTAAAAGTTCTGTCTCTCAATACTATCACATTGGAGGTACCTGGATTTTGGAGGACACATTCAGATCTTGGGAAGCTGAGGAAGTAGGATTGATTGAGCCCAGGAGGTTGAGGTCAGCCTGGGCAACAGAGTACAACTCCATCTCAAAAAAAGAAAAATCAGCAGATTCTAGGGATTATAGAATTGTAGAATGAAATGACTGTTACTAGGTTCTATTAGTAATGTTTTGGAGAAAGATTTAAGAACTGAAGGTAATTGGTCACTATGTAGAGAAGCATGACAGTGAGAAGGCCTCCTGGCAGCATGGAAAAATCTTTGCAGATGGAGAGCAGGCAAAGCCAGGGATCTGGTTCAGGGTAGTGGAACTCCAGAGAAGGTTATTGCAGCCCCAGCAAATCTTTTGTGTTAGAGTCAGGACCTTGACTTGGACTCTGTGGGACACAGACTTCCTTAGTATAGTGACTGCTGGGTCAGAACATATGAGAGGCTTGAGGCAGCTCATCTCCCTGCATCCTCTGTCCCTTGCTTTCTATGGAATGGTAATATTCCTTTCATTGCTAGAAAGCAGTGCAGAGGCCTTTGCCTGCAAAGTACTCTATGCCAGTCTCAGGATGAAACCACACCACCTCTCTTTACCACTAGGCCAATAAATGTCAAATTAAAGTGCAGCTTAGCTATAGTGAAGGGTCAGATATGCTGAGGGTAAAAAGGGAACTCTAGGCAAAAAGAGCTGTAGGACCTAGTCATTACACACCTACAGAGATGGGATATATACATGGGATTGGATCCTGAGGGTGCTGAGTCAAGGTGTGACACAACATAAAGTTGGATAAGGAGAATTCATCAAAATAAGAGTACTCTGATACTGCATTTAATTCTCCTAGGATGCAGAAAAGAACCTCAGGGTACTGTGCTAATCAGATACTGGGGTGACTCATGGATGCTTAGAGAAAACAGTGGGAAGTAGAAAACACCAGAACTGCTGTGGCAGACAGTACAAGAGAGGACCAAAAGATTCAGAAAAAGTGGACAGTTAAGCGAATAGACTACAAGCTGTTTTTCAGAAGAGCCTGTAGAACACTCCATGGAACAAAGCAATGTGGAATGCAGTGAAGACAGGGCAATCAGCAGCCCCAAGACTAGTAGTGACAGTCCTCTATAGACCAGAGCTAAGAGTAGGAGATGCTATTATAGAGCCATTGCAATGGAGATGATCAAATCTCAAAATAATAGGGACTGAGTAGGGACACTTAATTAGAAGCAAAGAGGGTAAAATTATTGTAATGAGAGGCAAGGTTGGAATGGCCCTGAGGGAACACAACCCATGCCAAGTTATAGAGATGATTGATAGACATGGTATCCCCAGGGGCAAGAGAGGTTGGCAGCCAATAAGGTTATTGCTTAATTTTGCAATCAAAATAAATCAAGATGGATGATTGGGATGATGAGGGCAGCCTAAAAAATAAAATGTCATAACTGCTTGACCAGTTACTGGACTTGAGCCAATTATGAGACCTGGAAATTATTGAATGAAGGAGAAATCAGATCCTTATGAGGAAGGATCCTGCAGTACCATGGCAAGTAGACCTGGTATTAATATCTACCATTGCCACCAAAGAAAGCAACAGCTATTTATCTGAGTCATTTGATACTAGGTAAAGAGGGCTACTTAAATACATTGACAAGTCTTGGGCAGAAGGTCCAAGTTTATATAAATATGTGAATAATTAAAATATTATTATTCTCACTAGAGTGGTCATTATAGAGGCCAGGTAATAGATGGAACCCTGACACAGTTCAGCTCCGAGTGAATCTATGGATCCATCTAATGGTCACTTTCTTGGTTCACTGAATATATAATTGGAGTGAACATACTTGGTAGTTAGCAGAAATCTCAAATACCTTTCTTGGATCATGAAAGACCTACCATAGTATGTAAAACCATGAGGAGACTCCTAAAATTTTACCCTTCCCATATGTGTTAGTCCATGAAAAACAATATTGCATTCTAGAAGAAGTGGATACATTAAAGACTTAAATGGGACATGGTGGCTTCCATTAACACTCCCTTTCATTCCCTCAGTCTGGCCCCTATCAAAATCAGCTGTAAATTGGGCCAGATATTCAAGAAGGAGTGTATCCTATTGTAGGCTTTGGTAGGTAGGACATGAATGCTTTACATGGTGGGAAGTAAAGCACTGTGGAGATTTGGAAACCTGACACAATAGAAAATTCTAGGATCTAGTAGTCTAGGACATCCTGGGACATTCTCTGAAGGTTCAACACACACAATTATTTGTTGGTTAAAAAGAAATTAGGGTGTCTTGTGTCTCCCACTACTAAGACTTACTACCCCTCTTTGGGTTCTGGGCAGCATTTTCCATTATGGAAAACGAACCTATTTCCTGGATAACATAGAAAGCTACAACCTCTGAATGTGGTTTGGAAGAGGAAAGGACTCTGCTGTGGGTCCACTTTGCAGTGAAAGCAGCCTTCTTCCTTGAGTCATACAATTCTGGATTATACTGTACTGGTGATAGAGCAATCTTCATTTACTGGAGGTTTTCTCTTTTTGTTGTTTCTTTTACCTGTAGTCAGCTGCAGTGAAAAAAATATTAAGTGGAAAATTCCATTTTTAAGTTTTAAATTGTGTGCCATTCTGAGTTGAGGGATAAAAATCTCACGCATTAGTTGTAGGTTTCAGATCCACTATCATGGTATTGCTAGTGTTTGAGTAACCCTTATTTTACTTAAAAATGACCCCAAAGTGCAAGGGTAGTGAGTCTGGCAATTCACATATGCTAAAGAGAAGCTGAAAGGTGTTTCTGTTATGTGAAAAGATGTATGTTCTTGACTTAATAAGGAAAAAAAGTTTTTATGCTGAGATTGCTAAAAATCTATGGTAAAAACGAATTTTCGGTACATGAAATTGTGGAGTGGGAAAAACAAATTTATGTTAGTTTTACTGTAAGAACCCAGACTGGAAAAGTGATGGCTACCATGTGATAAATGCTTAGTTAAGATGGAAAAGGCATTTAATTATAGGGCTTGGGACTATGTGTGATTTCAGGCAATCCCTGGAATGGAGTCCCCTGTGATGGGGGGCTACTATATTTGTGGTGGGAGAAAATGAAATGTAGAGTTTATGAAAAACCCCAGAAGGAGAAATATTATAGGTATCTGGGATTCTGGAACCAGGTCATGCTCTCTGTCATAGAGTAGCACGTACTATTTGAAAGTACCATGGCCTGTTACTATGGCCTGGTAAAAACTGGGTATTTGTCATGGGACATCAAATGACCACATAGCCATAGTTTCACATAATGAGTTAAGTTTTGTCAAATACATCAGATCATAAGTTTGTGGCAGGTCAGCCCCAATCATTAGTGAGACAAAAGTGGCACACCCAAGTTTGGGCATGAGTGGGGCTTAGAGGGCAGTGGAAGTTGTATGGGTCTACAGCCTAGACCTCCATGGTCATGCACCTCTGCTGCATCTGTGCCTTTCCCTCAGCCTGACATATGGCCACAGATGGGTCTCTTATGATGGTTGACAGAGGAGAAAAAGACCGAGTTTGTTTCACAGATGGTGTTAGTCAGCTTTTTATCACTGAACAAAATACCTGAGAACATAAAGGAGGAAACACTTATTGTGAGCTCATGGTTACAAATTTAGTCAATGGTTGACTACCTCTGTTGCTCTTGGCTAGAGATGAGGCAGAACATCATGATGGAAGGGTGTGGAAAGGGAAAGCTGTTAGCTGATGACTGGAGAGGGAGAGACCATGACCCACCTGCCTATAGTTACCACCCATAATCCATTCAAATTATCAATCCATCAAGTAGATTAATCCACTGATGAGATTACAACCCTCATGACCTAATCATTTCACCTGTGAAAATTGCTGCAGTATCTAACACATGAACTTTTGAAGAGACATTCCAGACCCAAACTGTAACAGATGGGTTGACTAAGTATGAGAATACAAGCTAAAAATAAGCTGTTATACATTAGTTTTGTTCAAGGTTTGCCCTGAAAGAAAGCAACAATGGGAAATCTTTTTAGGGGCAAAGATTTGGGTGCTGCATCTAATCATCCACTTTGGAAACAGACTTAGCCCTAGGTAAGAATATAAATTTATGTATGTGAATATCTATATATCTATATCTCTGTATTTCTAGATCCCCCTAGGTGGTGGTGTATATCTTGGCTGGTTTGTCAGGAGTCTGGAATGAGATAGACTAAGAGGGAGCTGAGAGAGAGAGAGAGAGAGAGAGAGAGAGAGAGAGAGAGAGAGAGAGAGAGAGAGAGGCATGTGTATAGTCCTATTGGAGTGGGCACTAAGTGTGATCTTTGTAAGCTATATTTAATGCTTCAGTGAGCATCCCCATGCAAGAGGCATTACACAGGCAAGGAGAAAATGTCTTGGACAGTTGATGTCTGACAGTTCCTGCTATTGACCACTCTAATGCTGGTATAATGCTCTCACAAATGGTTGCTATGATAGCAGGATTGGAGGCTATACATAAGGCCTGCAGCAAGAGCTTCCTCTTTCCAGACTGATCTCACTGTATTGCCATCAAATGTTCCATCTTTTTGCAACAGAGATGGTTCCTGAGCATTTGCCATAATACCATCCCTTGAGGAAAGCAACTGGCCAGTCAGTGGAAAATTGATTACATTGGAACCTTTCTACCCTGAAAAGAGTGATTTGTCTTGAGTGGGATCAATGGCTATTCTAGATATGGCTTTGCCTTTCCTACAAAGCCTCAGCCAGCACTAGAATCCAAGTGTTTCTCATGTGTGATCCATTGACAAAAGATTCTCCATAATATTGGTCAAGATGAGGGAGCATACCTTACTGTGACCAGGGAGGTGAGGCAATGGGAACCAGATAATGGATACTCTGCTCATATCATTTAGCATGTCACCCAGAAGCTGCCAACTTGATAGATGAAATAGCATTTGAAAGATGCAGCTTCAGGAACATGTGAGAATGCAATATACATTCTGAATCAACGACTCTCAGAGACATGGGATGGAAGCAGGAGTGATCCTACACACGGTCACTCTCGTTGATACTTCTGTAGAGTTTATACTTACTATCTTCTTCTCAATTTTGTCTACAAGTCTAGAGGTTCTGGTTCCTGTACAGAGAATTTCTCTTGCAGAGGAAGGACAAGTAAGAGTTCTGTTCTGCTCTAGTATGTGGTTGCTACCCACCTACTTTGGGTACTCACATCAAAAGACCAACAGGTAAAGGAGAGTCATCACCTATGGGGATAATTGACCCTACTGGTCAGGAGGAATCAGGACTGCTGCTCTGCCAAGGAGACAGAGGAAAGAGATTGTCACCCAGGGGATCCACTGGGGCCTCCCTTGATAGTCCCCTGTCTAAATGAATAACTGAAGAGTTTGAGAAGGACATAATGATTAGAGGCTCAGATCTGTCAATGATGAAGCCTCAGTCACACCAGTATGTGAGCCACCAAGTCTAGCTGAGGTACTACCTGATGAAGATGGAAATCTAGAATGAGCAATAGAAAAGAGAGATAAGTACTATTACGTGTGACCTTGACAGCAGTTCTAGCAGCAGCAGTTCATCCTATGGGACCAGTTTGAATCCTGGAGAAGCTGTTTCCAAATGGGGTGAGCGGACAAAAAGAAGTATGTGGACCCATATGGACTGATTCAGTGGATGATATGCTTCCAAGACCTCCCTTTCCTGACACTCCCCTTATGATAGACTCATTCCTTATTTATTGAGAATGCCAGCTGTTCATAGCTTTAAGTTATGTTTATCTTCTGGAGTTGCCTTCTCTTTATTGAAGATGCTTTGTCTAAGTTTATACTCCTTCCGGGGAACTGCCACCATCTTTCATTACTTGATACTGGAGAACAAGGGTCTAGCCTCCTTAACAGAATGGGGATAACTCTGAAGAGTCATCTGACTCCAGAGCTCTCCACAGGATGAGCTGAGGCCTCTCTTGGAAGAGTATCATGGTTCAACTCCCTCCTCTGCCCAACTCTGTTTTCTTCTCTCTCTAGCAGTTTTCATTCCTGAACATTCTTCCCCCATAGCTCCTCAATACAAATCTTTCCCTCAGACTCTGTTCCTAGAGGGCCCAGCTTAGATGGAGTAGTAGGCATATTTTGAGAATTAGTAGAAGTTTACTTCAAATCTTATATGTGGGTGGAGGTTCATATCTCTTGGGAAAAAGTTTTCCTTAGAAAAGTGGAGATGGAATTCTATGAGAGAGGACACATCAGCTGACATGATCCTTTTAACTTCTCAGCAAATAGGTGCTGTCTTGGTGATTAACATGTGATTAACATCCATGCCTTGAGCATACATTAAAATAATATGGTTTTGAAGAAGCATTTATGGGTAGCCTGCTTTGGATGCCTATGTGTCTTAACCTAGATCTTTGCATCATCATTTCCAGTAAAGAAACCAAGGATTAGAAAGAGTCAAAGTTATATTATTTATTATTATTGTTTTCAAATTTATTTATTTAAAAAACTGATATATAAAATTTTGTGTACTCATTGTGTACAACATAATGTTTTGCAGTATGTATACATTGCAGAATGGTTGTTAACAGATACACCCCTCACATAATTACCATTACTGTGATGAGTACACTTAATATCTACTTTTTAGCATTTCAAGGATACTATATTTATAGTCATTAACTATAGTCACCATGCTGTGGCTTTGGCCACCATCTCCCCAGACCCTATCCCCACTCGCTACCCCAGCCTCTGTTACTTCCATGACATCAGCATTTCGGATTCCACATATGAGCTACAACATGTGGTATCTCTTTCTGTGCTTGGCTCATTTCCTGAACTAAACCAGGGACCCAGTTCTTTCCATCATCAGCTCCTTGTCCTCCCTCAACCTTTAAGCAAGTGACTGTAAAACATTGGCAAGGAAGAGGCATGTGAAAGTGGCTTAAGCCCAGAGCAGGGGTTTTATTTAAGCAGCCTTTGGAGTGGTCACTTCCTTGTCACGGTTGCTCCAATCAAGGAGATGGATATAGGGTCTCAGGTCTGCAGCTGTTTGTCTGATCATTTAACCTTTGGAAGCAGATTTTATTAAAGTGTTCCTGTTGCTGAAAATGAATTACAAAGCTTTCCCTTTTCTGTAGGAAATAAGAGTGCCCAGATGAGATTACACGGCTTCCTATGATATCTAAATAAGATTAGTTTGCTGAAGATCACATTAAAATCCCATTAAAGAGACAGTTCCGCTCCAGCCCCCCTTCTCCTCAGGCAAGTTCCCAGTGAGTTGATGAAAATTGCTCAGGGATGACACACAGGCTTTGAACCCCCTGTGGAGACACGGGGAGGGCGGACATACTCCCCCAACCATGTTCATCACAGGAACAGGATTTGTGTACATGGCCCATTACTTACAGATGACAGTTCTTGACTCTAAGGGGGAAAGACTTTAGGGAGGAAATGGTAATAAGATGAAAGGCGAGGAGATGGAGGCACTGAGGTCATCCCCAGAGAGGATCCAGGAAATCATGAATTCATTTTTTATGTGACAAGGATAACAATATTAATGTTTAAGTATTTATAGCCTTCCCTCAAGCCTGCTCCTGAGAAGGAGGGATTCTTTTCTCTCGGGGAGCTTCTGAGCCTGGATTTTTGTTGTGCTGATCTGTGTAATCAGTGTAACTTTGGAATTGTTACTGAGCAAAATTAAATTTTTTTTTTTTTTTTTTTTTTTTTTTTTGAGTTTTGAGAGGGCAAAGGAGAAACCTGGGGAGAGGAAAAGAAGGGAGATGGAGAAGAGCTGTTGTGATAGCTTGGCCTTTGGGAGAGCGAGGCAGATGAGATCTAATGTAATTACCCTCATGTATCTTCAAGGAGCATCTTTGAAGACCTAAAGTGCTTTTCAATGAGCTTTGGAATGTAGAATTCATGTTGTTGTCTTTTTAAAAGTGGCTATGAGGTAGCCATAAAACGGTCAAACTTAATTTTTTCATTAATTTAATTAATAAATTTTCCCAAGTACCAGGTATCTATAGAGATACAGAGAAGATGGTGTGTTAGTTAACCTTGTGTTACTTGAACAAAATACCTGAAATAAACAACTTATAAGGAGGAAAACTTTATTTTGGCTCATGTTTAGAGGTTTCGTCCGTAGTCACTTGGCTCCATTGCTTTTGGGCCTGTGGTGATGCAGAACATGATGTCAGGGAGACACGGTGGAGGACAGCTTCTACCTCATGATAGCCAGGAAATATGAGGAGAGGAAGGCACCAGGGTCTCCAAATCTCCTTTAAGCCTACCTTCCCAGTGACCTAACTTGCTCTTACTAGGTCCCATCTCTTTAAAGTTCCACCACCTCCCAGTAGCACCATGAACTCGGGACCAATCCTTTAATAGATAGGACTTTGGAAGACATTTCAAATTTAAACCGTTAGCAGATGGATAGAGACCACAGTCAAGTTTCAAGGATGTATAGGCAACTAAGTACAATTCAGTGCAATAGGTGCTTACATAAAAACAAGCGCAGGGAGAAAGGTGTCTGCAAACTAAGGCTATTTTCATGTGGACAATGTAGTAAGACTACAGAGAACAGCCAGGGTAGCTCTGAGGGATCCATCTGCTCAGGGCTTGCCTGGGCTTATGCTTGGGTGATTCTAATGGTCTGCAACAGTTTCTGGTACTGTCTGCTTCTTCCCCACCTCCCAAGAGGCCTGATGCTCAAATTTTATGACTTCCTCTGCTGATAGAAGGTAGTGACTTTTATCCAAATACAAAAGTAAAAAGGGACAACATTTAACATCAGGATTCTTGATGACCCTTGTCTCAGGTACCTTCCTGGGAACAGCATCGATAGAACCTTGGACATTGGGCACATCTCTCACTTTCATTTAAGGTTGTAATTTGAAAGAATAAATTCTCAGCATGGCTATATTTAATACCAACTAGCTTAGTTTTGTGTTACTAACATGAAAATATGGAATCAGATACAGTCATTTGAACTCCTTTGCCTCTACCTCTTTTATTTTGAAATGCGTAGTCTGGGTTATTAGAAGTTTTATTTAAACATTTCAGGCCACTTATTTTCTTTGGTCCTAAGAACATAGTAAAATGAAATATAAAATAACATAAAAATAGAATTGAATAACCAAAAATGCTATCTTTTAAAAAGTATGTATAATTTTTACCAAAAAAATTATCCTAAACATTGTAAAAATGAAATAAAATCCTTTAGTAAAGACATTTTTTTCTCAGAGCAGTGGTATCAGTTGGGTGGGGATGAAGTTTCTTCTTCATAGTTTTAAAAAGTTTCCAAAATTTTTTTTCACACAATTGTGTCCTATTCACCTGGTAATCATAAGAAAAGGTTAATATTACTTATATAAATCTAGTATAGAGGTCAACTGACCAGTAAAGTGTGTCTTTTCTTTGAATTCTAACTCAAGTAACCAAAAATGTTTAGTATTGTAAACTTTTCTGAGGCCATGTTTTAGAGAGGAGCTTAGTCCTTAAATCATTGACATTCATATATTGAGTAGCAAAAATAGTTCATTGAGTAGCAAAGAATGAAATTGTGGAAATAAGCTCACACATAATTCCTACCATGGGGGCTGTGGTAGAAATGATTAAATTCCTGTTGATGATAATGACTTCAAAAGGCCTCTGATCCCTATAGAATTAAATGGAGTCGTCTATGAACTCTATTTCACAGGTAAGAAAAAAAAATAGAGGTTTATTCAAAGATTTTTCATCTTTTCCAAGGCCTTCCAGTCATACCTGGAAAAGATCCAGAATCAAAGTTTCAGTTATTTTTTCTACTACCCCATGCTATCATTGTTATTGTTATTATTAATGTTTCTTTGCCTGACAGAAATTGCATGGACTAATTTTTATTGTATTTATTCTAGCATTTTTAGAATTTAATACTTCAACATGCTCATGCATAAACGTAGGTGGTTTTTCCTGGAAAATGAACTCCTCTTTTTCTTTTCACTTGGGGGTAACACTTGGTATGAGTAGTTTACTTTCTTAGCTTTGACTTTGATTGCTTTCAGTGAAGACTGGTTTTTTTTTTTAATGTTTTAAAAACAACAGCTTATTTCAATCAGTTCAGTGAAAAACAAGGAACCTGCTTTGTGCTCTTTCATTGATACTGTTGCCTGAAATGTTCCATTCTCACCTACTTATGCTATTGTACAGATATTGTACAGAACCCTGATCCTGCTTGTACTTGGGTTTGGGGGTGATGTGGGAAATCAATGTTACGTGCTCCAAGTTGCTCAGGGCTCTGAATAGCAAGGTAAACATAATCAAATTTATTCAGAGAACTTAAGATCCTCAGGTTTTGTTTTTGAAGCAAGTGAGAAGAAGGCTAATACAAAATTAATCAATTTTATGTTGTAATTCAATTCAATAGGTCTTTATGGTTTGAGTGACGCACTCTAAGCAGTTGAGATTGCAATCTTCACCTGGCTTTATCTTTATTGAGGGTGTGGACTTTAGAGAAGATGCATGTCAAGAAGTTTCTATTTTCACTAGCACCTACCTCACAGTTGTCACTAGATTGATTAATTTGTTTCATCCTCAATTTTCTTTACTGTGTTTATCTTAAGGCAGATTAACTGTGGTTTGGCACTTCATTCTTTCTGTGTTAAAATGGACAGTGATTAATTATCTGCTATTTGTTTTATATATGAAAATGAGTTTGACCTACATGCAATATGTGTCTTTGACTATCTGAGATACTTTAAACTTTGGTTTCAGAAATAAAAATAAAACATTAAATAAGGGCAAATTAATGATAAATAAACACTATAAGTAATGAAAGTACAATAGAAGTACTTTTTTAGAACTGCAAAATAACATAGCCTACTTCTTTACATGAGACCACAAACACATTTCTTAATGCATCTATAGGTGTCACTGTTGAGATATTCTACTGAAAGAACACCACCACTCAGATTCGAATTCAGGGAAGGGCTACCAGGATAGAATTTATCAAGGGCTTTTGACCCACTCATTCCCCTTATTTCCCTGATGTTAGTGTAGTAGTTGAGTCTAATTTCTTGGCATAATTAAAGGAACTAATAAAGATTGTTTTGTTATTTTATTATTGGGGGACAGAGAAGTCAGTTGGATAAGGAGTATGACATATAGGTATAGAGTGGAAATAAAATGTAGAACTCATTTCTTAAATTTTAGCTCAACATTCCTGGATTAGTGGTTTGGAGAAATTAATGTTTTTTTCATCTTCCTTTCTTTTTCTTCTTATTACCTGCTCCAGCCAGCCAGAACCTCTGATCACAGAGTTGTCCTATGTCCAAGGATCCACTCCCAGAAGGCAGGTTTCCTTCATTAGGCACCAATGAAGGATCCAAAGGGTGTTTAACTGATAACCCTGTTTTTTTGAAAAGGGTTCCTAGGTTAGAAGCAGGATAAATTTCAACATATTGAGGTCTTATGACTCTGACTTTACAAAAATTCTCTTTTTACCTTTTTTTGTTTATATAGTGATTTGATAACTTGGGGAAATGTCTTAGCAAGGTTAAACCTCAGGAAATTGTTAAGGGGTAATCTACTTTATGTATATAGATATGCTTTTATTTTCCTATTTTAAAAATCTCCCTTTACTAATATATGAATTTATTATTAAGTAGTTATTGCTCTCCTATTACATATATTTATTTTGCTAGAAGTTAGAGATAGAGAAACATCAGAGGCAATCTTTCTTTTCAATAAACAGCATTTGATAGAGAGAAGTGAGAGTGCACTGTAAGAAAACTAAGTGATCAGTTTATATGGAATATCTAGAGGAGGGCTATCAGATTTGCTTGGGGATCAGGAGATATTTCAGAGAGATTTGACTGGTCAATGGACGATAATCTAACAGTGTCCTGTGAACACGAAGTTGTGGGGTGAGGAAGGGCCATTTTGGGCAGATGGAGCATCTCTTAAGGAGCAGCAGACACAAAACACCAGGTGCGCAGGGAGCAGTAAGCAGTTAGGTGTGGCTGGGTCACTAGGATGAGAATGGCAGGTGGCGTGGTATGGGGTGCGGTGGGGTGGGGTGGCGGAAGGCAGCACTTCCACCGTGTCCTTTCTGTAGGATCCTCTGAGTACCTCACTGTGTTTCATCCAGAGAAAGTGACATCAGCATTCTTTTTCTTTCCCTTTTTTTCCCCAAACTTAGCTGTTCCTATTCATCTCCTTTAAAATAGAAGGCAGCTTTCTGAAAGGACAGATTCTGTTAGAGTTGCCAGCTATCACTGGGTTTTTGTTAGAACACAATCGTTTTGACGACTTATTGTTCTTGGCTGATGAGGTCAAATGGAAAGAGTATGTTGGTGGGTTTTCTGTGCCTGATGAGAATAATTAAACTCTTCCTGTTACAAAGGGGTATGAGGTATTTGTGCTGAACATTACCCAGGCTCTTGTGGCTGACATGACATAGACAATATTTCTATTGTGACTACTTTTTGCCAGACACTGTTCCAAATACTTTATATATATTAACTCGTTTACTCTTTGCATCTCTGTGTCATGTAGATAATAATGCCTTTCCAATTTTATCCATAAAGAAATGACTTGCCCAAGGACATATAGCTAATAGGAGTCAGCTGGGATTTGAACCTTCGGTAGTCTGGTTAAATAAAGTTACATATTATCTAGTAATTGGATATTGCATATTAGTTATACTACATAAAAATATGCTCTTAGGGATTTGTTGTTATTTTATGGTAATGAAAGACATTCATAAACTTTTGTGGGGGAAGGATATCTGGAAGAGCATCCAGGAGAGATTCATGACTAGAGAAGGTAGGCTGGGAGTATAGGCCGCGGAGTTTCATTAGCTCAGGAAGGCTCCCTGGGAGGTCCCCGAATAATTCTCTATTCCTAGAGGATGCTCACAGCTTCCATCTCTGGAAAGAAAACAAGAAAGAGAGAGATAGAGAAAGAGAGAGAGAGAGAGAGAGAGAGAGAGGAAGAAAGTACAATTTCTGTCATCTTTGGAATTAGTTTCTAAGTAGTTGCTAGGAATGATCCTCAATGTATGGATCAGACTCGAGTTTTGATCAAATGTACATAGAAACTATAAATATTACTGTTTTATTTCATGTGTATGGAGCAACAACAATATCCTTGAGGCTGTACAGATTCAAAAAGACATCATTCTTGCCCTAGGGGTTTACATTGCAGTCAGATTGAAAGTTTTTACTGGATCTGAATGCTTCAGGGCTGCACGTCACTCGTCCCCTTCTGCTTCTCTCCATTTTAAATTAGCACTTATTCCCAAGGCAACTGTCGCCCCGACATCTGCCACACTGATTTTACTCAATGCTTTAGTCAGGGGAAAAGGAGAATGTGCCTAATATTTTTTTCTTTTCAGCAGTTATGCATCAAAAATTATATCCGCCCTTTTTTATATATACAACGATCAGCTACTTCTCTTAGTTTTCCCCGTTAAACCAGAATGTTAGATGGAGAGTTGAAGGGATGAGAAAGAAATGCTAGAAAAGTCCATTTACCTGTAAATTCGCCACCTGAAGTGCTGGCTACTGACATGTACACAGTAGGTGATTTGAAAGTTCCTGACATTTCCTGAGTGACTGCTGAGGCTAGACAGATATCTTTCTTGGTCATCCCTTGTCTTACTATGAAAGAAGGAGCTCAGGATCATCCAGGTTTCTGAAGCAGGGTAGACACCAGGCTCATCCCGTGTACATTTTGTCTCATTTAATCTTTCTCATTAATCTAGACAATAGGGACTATTTTACAATCAAGGAATCTGAGACTCAGAGAGGCTACATGACTGGTGTCAGGCTGCATAGCACATAGAATGGGGCTATGAGTATAATCTCTGGTGGTTCCAGAGAAGTGCAGGGCACATGCCAGTCAGTCAGATGGTGCAGTAGCCTGCCACCTCCCACTAGTTTCTCCCACTGGTTATCCCATCGCACTCCCTTCTTTTTAGAGGCAAGAACTCAAATTACTCTTGTAGGTTTTCCTTAATAGTTTTAGGAAAACTGCAGTGTTTTCATTGAGAATTAACATTTAAATTCTATTTTGTCATAAGCCTTTATTCATACCCTCTTTCTTTTTAAAAACTTTTTACATATTTTTTCATCTAAAAAAAATTGTTGCAGTTGGTTACACATGACAGTAGAATGCATTCTGACACACTGTACACAAATGGAGCACAACTTCTCATTCCTCTGACTGTATTTGGTGCAGATTCATAATCACAGATATATATATATATAGGGTAATAATGTCTGTCTCATTCTACATCCTTCCTATCCCTACAGACCCACTCCTCCCCTTACTCCCCTCTGCACGATCCAAAGTTCCTTCATTCTTCTCTTCTCTCGATCCCCCTCTATGGATTATCTTCCACTTATCAGAGAAAACATTCAGCCTTTATTTATTGGGGATTGGCTTAATTCACTTAGCATGATATTCTCCAGTTCCATCCATCTACCTGCAAATGCCATAATTTCATTCTTCTTTAAGGCTGACTAATATTCCATTGTGTACATGTACCACATTTTCTTTATCCAGTCATCTGTTGAAGGGCATCCAGGTTGGTCCCATAGTTTAGTTATACCCTCTTTCAACAGCAGATGTGAGCCTTTCCCTTGCCCTGGTCATCACCACATCACAGTGGGGAGTAGGAATAGAAGGCCCATACTCCCTGGACTCCTGAGGAATGAAGGGCTGTCTAAATCAGGGGTAAGTTTGCAAAAAACTCACAGTTAAATAATCAATTTAAATGGTAGCAGAGATTAGTGGACAGTCACCTGAGGTCAAGAATGGCTCAGGATTCTGTGAGTAGACCCGATATTAGAAGACACCCAGTAATTTTCCCATGTAGCTAGTGTCTGTCATGCCAAGCAAAAGTCTCCCAGCACAAGTAGAGTTTGTAAACCATAGGCTTCTGACCCCTGGTCTCTATGATATTCTGATTTAATTATTTTACAATTAAATTGGTTATTTTATGAAGGTAACATAGCAGTTAATTCCATTCTTAGGGATGGACATCAATACTCAGGCCTAAATAATTTGAAAATATTGTGTATTTGTGAATGACTGAAAACAATTGTTTAATGGTCAGCCTGCAAACAAATCCCAAAGAAATCAGTTTGTAGGTACGCTGGACTTCACAGTGGAAACACTAGTATCAGGCTTGAGAAAGAATTGGCTCAGTTACAGAAGTTCCAGCATCTTGGACTATAAATGCATCACTTATTTATTCAATGGATTTCCATAAACATCATGGTGGGCAGGACACTATACTGGACTCTGCAGTCCAAAGTCAAGGGTTACTTGGCTCTTTTGTGAAGAAATGCCAGGTGGACCCAGCGGATGTTTTTCTATAAATTTATGTACTTCTTCCTCTCAAATGGTCAGTAGGGGATTTTAAAATCTCTGTAAGTGGAAATTCAGGGCACAATTCCAAACTCTTCATTACATTAGTGCCTGGCAGATAACCAAAGAGTCTAAGAGAAACTCAGGCAAAACAAAACAACAACAATAATCACGAATTGGTAAGGGATAGTCGAACAGGATGCAGCAAGAGTAACAGATTTTTTTTTCTAGAGGGTTGAGACGTGGTAATACAATTTCATGGGTGATCTAGAGTGGCTATTAATAGCTGTGTGATTTACAACCCCCCTTGGTGTCTGGGGCCTTCAGTGTCATTATTAGAAGAGATAGTCTCCTGAAGGAGAGCTCCAGGCTTCACATCTGCTGCCCACTCCACCTGTGCTGTCCTTGGCCTTCTTCTCTCACTGATGAATCCCCCCATGCCTGCCCCATGGAACAGACCCCATCCCTTCTCCCCTACCCAGGGGCATCGCTCCAGCCATTGTTCCCTCTCTCTCCTGCTTGATCATTTCTGGGTCCTTCCCACCAGCCTGCAACATATTTTAACCTCTCATTTCCTCTGACACTCTTATCTCCAATTTCTTCCAGCTTCTATCCCCTGTTTTGTTTCACAGCAAAGCTTCTCAAGTGTAGTTACTACTTCCTCAGAGCTCCTTTTTCCATTAAATAACTCACAGTGGGCTTTTGTCCCTGACATGCCACTGAAATGCTCCTATCGAGGTCACCAGTGCTCACACATTCCCATTCTGGTGGTCAACCTTCCTTCCTCCTCTTATCTAACCAGGTTTGCAGCATCATTTGAAATAGTACTTCACAACTTCCTTCCTAGAACATTTCCTACTCCTTTCTGTAGGTCCCTGCCTATGCCAGTGGCTCTTCCTCCCTTTTTATTCCCCGGTAACTGACCCTACTTCCTCTTCTTGACTTTTACACCTGAAGGTTCAGGATCTCTGCTTGCACCTTCTCTGTCTTCTCTCACTCCCAAGGTGAACTCATCCCATCTCACTGTTAATGACCATCTCTATGTTGAAGACTCTCACATACCTTGGAGTCTTTGAGGACTTACTGCTTTTTTTTCATTCACATCCACATTCAAATCCTTCTTCTTAAATCCTAATGACTCCTAGTCTTTGACGTATGTCTACAACCGTTTCTTATTCCCATTACTTTGACCAGGTAGCCCATGTCACCAGGTTTACTGGGAAGACCTCCTAACTGGTTTCCATATTTCCATTCTTCACCCTCATTTAGTCTGTTCTTCTCAGTGTCTCCAGAGTACTACTTCAAAAGGTCAACCTCATGTCACTCTCTTGCCTAGGTCCCTCCAGTGACTTTCCACCACACTTAGAAGAAAATCCGATGCCTTACTATAGCCCACGATGCTCCATGTTATCTGTCTTCTGCTTGATTTCTGTGTCCCTCCAACCTGCCAAGGTGCCAAGAACTTTCAGGGGTTTATCCCTGGCCCTTTGTTCCTGTTGCAGCACACTTCTCACACGTTTGTATATGGCTCACTCTCTGACTTCCTTCATGTCTCTGCTCCATATCACCTAATCAGAAAGACCTTTTGGAATCACCCTGTGGAACACCAACACCCATTTCTCTCTCTATATAAACTTTATTTTCTTTTCATACTAATCACTTACATATTCTAAATTTATCTGTTTATTGTCTATCTCCTCCAGGAAAGTATGAACTCTATGCCATAAGGGACTTTGCCTCTCTCATTTATCCCTGTATCTGCAATAATCAGAACTTTGCCTGGCACACGGGAGACTTTCACTCAGTCTTGGCTAAATGAATGGATGATAGGATTAACAGATAAGAGAACTAATGAAAATTTGACTTTGATATACCTGACTGGTAGAGAATGAGATAAAGTTTTTGGAATCTTTCTGGATTATAATTTCTGAGACTGGGTAAGTAACTCAGAGATACACTTTCAGATTTGCACTAATTCACAGATAAGAATTATAAGAGGTAACAATCATGTAGTACTTACTATTGGCTGAATTTTCTCAGCATTTTAGATATGTAAGTTAATTTTCACTGCCAACCTCGTGAAGAAAGTTTTGACTTCCTTTTTATAGAAGAGGAAATTGAGGCACAGGGAATGTAAGTATTGTTTAAGGTCCCATGGTCCCTGAGGTAGGGATCTGAACCCAATGTGTTCTGACTTTGGAGGTTATGATCTTAGCCACTGTGGTGTGTTGCATACTTTGACTAAAATATGTGGTTTACAGAAGGAAAAGCCCCCACAGACTCTGGCAGTAACTTTCTTTCTCACACCAAGTGTAACTTAACTGAATCCCTTTTTATTAAACAGATGCAAGTGGGATCATCTTAGCTGAAGCAGGAATGGGAGCTAGGCTTTCCCTTTGAACTGCATGGTGATTCCTGATGCATCTCTTGGGAGTGCTCTAGAAAAGCCCCAGGGCCCAGGGATGGAAGCAGCAAGGACTTGGAGTTAGACAGACCCAATTACAGACCTGCCACTTTCAGGAATCTTCCTTCTGAATCTCAGTTTCCTGTTCTATCAGATCGGATTAATAATACTGATCTTAAAGAACTGTCATGAGATTTCATGTGTCTTAACAAAAAGCACAGTGTTTGGTGCATAATAGATACTCAATCATAGGTATGTCATTATTTAAAATAACAGTCTTTGACTAAGCTGTCAGTGTGGATGAAGGCTATTTAAGGTAGTCTTTACTTTCTGCTTTGTGTCTGATCTTCTGATAGAGCCTACTAATCTCAGTTTTCTCTCTGGTGGTCCAGGGTTCTCTATTCTAGCTGCATCAGGAAGGCTCTGTATGGATTGGGGTCCCTGCTTTTGTTCTCCTTTACTGCCTGTCTCTACCCTTGCTAGGCAGATTCAATAATTTAAGGCTCAGTACAGTTGCACATATAATACATGCAGCCAATGCAAGATGTGCTTCTCAGCTTACCTTGACGGAGCAGCATCTCCCTAATTGTTGGAAGCACTGCAGGCAGGAAGCCCTTGGCAATCTTTAGGAAATGCTGTGGCTAAAGGGAGCCACTTGACCCAAGGTTATGCTTCATTTCCTAAGCGACCATTGACTTGTCAAAATGGATATGTAAAGGGTTAATCTCTGTGTCTCAGTGTGGAACAACTCTGAAGAACTATCCCAGCTTTCCAGTCCTGTGAAATCAGGGGAGGTCTCTTTGCATCTGTATCACATCCAGCTTTGTTTGCTGCTTTCCACAATGAGGATCTGAGAGCACTACCTAATCAAATTCCTGCATTCATACCCCCATCTCAGTGTCTATTCACTGGGGAATCCAATATGCAACAAGACTTGAGGTTTAATCAGGATCTTCAATACTAAAATCAACAAGTAGGATCTTGGGGACTGTAACATGTTAGTTGGAGAATTTTCTCCAGGAACTTAAAGGCCTGAAAATTGTATCATGTACAGAATACTCTCTGATATGCACAACTCCATGTAATATTCCCTGATACATTCATTGGTAACATTGACCCCATTTTCTTATCTCTAGACTCCCATCAAGGCATGTTATCCCTCTTGGATCAGACCCATCCTAAGCCTTTCTTCCCACATGTCCTTAAAAATCCTACCAGTTGCTTACATCTGCTAGACAATATTTTATGACCCTTCCTTGAGGCTGCTGCTCTTGTTGTTCCATCCAATCCATCTCCGGTTGTTGGCTACTAAAAGTCTCATATATATATAAAGTTCACACTTCTTTCCTAAAATTTTCTAGGGGAATATCAGCCTAAATATCATGTAAGTTTTGTAATGACAGTCCTACTATCAAATGTTTACTCACTTTTTTTATATCTTGTATCACAATCATTTGCACATGTCTTGCCAACTATTCATTAAGCACATGTACAGAGAAGGCAGTTAATAAGTACTCGTTAGATAACAAACATGTGGCCCTGAGCAAGAAATGATTATGAAATTGATTCCATTTGTTGGCCATGTGTTATATTAGGCCTCATTATTTATCTCAAATTACCATAATAAAAAGGATACTATTTTATCTTTTTTACAAGGTGAAGAAAGTGAGGCTAAGCTATCAAGTAATTATTTATTGGTTTTTTCTTTTCTTTTTTTGTTGCCAAGGATTGAACCCAGGGGTGCTTAACCACTAAACCACATCTCCAACCCTTTTTAAACATTATATTTAGAGACAGTCGCTTAGGGCCTTGCTAAGTTGCTGAGTCTGGCTTTGAACTCACATCCTCCTCTGGAGCTGCTGGGATTACAGGATGCTCAGCTCAAGTGTTTTTCTAAAAATTGCTCAAGTGGTAATTTGATATGGACTGAGTAGATTTAAGCCCAGGTAGGTCTGATTCCTAATCTAACTGGGAGAAAAAGTACCAAAAGTACCCAGGAAGACTCATTGCAGACCCCCATGCATACCCTGCAGGGTTGTGTCCACAGTGCTCAGATGCTATATAAGGGCCAGAGTTGGAGCACTGGTCACAGTTGAGGAAGCACGAAGAGAACTTGAGAGTTGAATGTGCAACTGATGAAGGTGCCAAGTTTTCCCAGGAACAGAGCAGGTAGAGAAGGGTCCATGAAAATTATCTAAGAAAATTGTTGTTTAGGGCTTTGGGTGGAGGGTGAAATTTCTCCCAAAGAGCCAAGTCCCGGAAAGAAAAGGTCAACATCTTTTGTTTTGTTTACACTCCTGCAAACTGTGATCAATTTAGTTAAGGGCAGAAGGAGATGCATGAGAGGACAGGCTCTGAGCAGCATGAAGGAAGGTGACAAAGACATATGGGGTCAGCTCTCAGAACAGAGGGGTTCATCTGACAGAGTGGATGCCATTCTGTCTCGCCTCCTCTTACAACAGGAGCCTTCTCCTCAGAGGAAAGAGGCAGGAGGATTCTTTCTAAAGTACAGTACAGAAAACGGTCTTTGTTTAAATCAGTATTTTTCAGGTTGTAGGGCCCTGATTGGTAGCAAAAGAATAACAAGGGGAATTGATGGGGCTGCATCTTCTCAGGCCCTGCCCAGAATCTGCTGCATGAGAAACTCTGGGTGCTGAGCCCAGCTGAGTAGGCTTGAGAAGCCCTCTGGGTGATTCTAATACTCAAGTTTGGGCACCCAGCACTACGCCTTTCTCCTGTGACTCTTTCCCTGTGCTTTATCTTTGTCTCTTATGTCCTTTCCTCACACATTAAAATCTTGCCTTTTCCTCCAAGCTCAACTTTAGTCTTTCCACCTTCATGAGGCTTTCTCTGACCAACCTGATCCATAAGAACTGCTTCTATTTATGACCATGAATTCCTGGGTATTTTTTTCTTTTCTATGTGACTGTCCTCTGTCTCTGGACTATGCTGGGAACTTTTTGCTGAATGTGACACTTATTTGTAGTCCTTACAGTTCTTCCTACATAAGAAGAGCACAATAAATACCTGGTGGAGACTGATGGAACTCTGAGCCTAAATATTTTATTTCTGACTATCCATCATTTTATGTGCCTCTGTGTAACATAAAAGGGGAAGAATTCTTCTGGTAACAAAGAGGAAATCTGTTTTTATTTTGTTATATTGCTTCTAGTTCCAGAAAGGATTTAAGGAGGTTTAAAATGCAGCAAAATAACATATATTAGAAATAAGAAAGAAGAAAAAAGGCAAAGCAAGGTTGGGGACATAAAATGAATCCAGAAATGAGAGCAATACAAAAATGCTGCCACATAGTCCAATCCACTCACTACATATCAACTCAAACTTTTGCTCTTAGCTTCCTTATCAGTGATTGGGAAAATAATGGCTTTTAAGTGCCCCAAAAAGTAATAATAGATTTACCTTTCATAAAGTCACACAAACTCCAGTGTTGTTTCTTCATTCCTTTCCTTATCTTTGAATTGGCCAAACAGCTATAAGATGCTAAGAAGTCATCCTGGATCTTTGAAAAGAAGTTTCCATGATTGTTCTCATTTTTGCAGATGGCATGATGCTCATTATTGTCACTGGACAGAAAAACAGTCCACCTTCCCTCCCGAGCTATGAGGAAGCTCTGAGGTGCTGGGAAATGTCTCAGAGAAAGCTGTGGATGGAGGAAGAGGCACTGGGCCTCTGCAAGACCTGTGAGGAGCAGAGACAGGGTCTGTCTAGCAAGCTGTCTTCCTTGTCAGCAAAGCATTTATTATGGTGGTTGGGTACCTGAATGATTTAGAGCTGCTTTGGGGTTAAAGTAAGAGACACTCACTTGAAGTAGTGGAGGCACAAAATAGGAATTTATGATAAAGATAATGGAGTATTTCAAGGCCTGTGTGAAAGGCTTAGGGATGGACTGTAACCAGAAAATGGAGAGTTATAGGGAGTGCTTTCTTTGGTCCCTGGTTATCTTTGCTTCTCTTATTGTATGACTGTTTCTTCTTCCTTCAGAAGAATGTTATTCTCAGCTCTTCTATCCACAAAGTGGATGGAAAGTGACCACCTTAGTAACTATATCACAAAGACAGACCTGAGGACTCCAGACCTTGTGTGTTCTGATTCTATAGATTTGTGACAGGACCCAAGGATGTATTAGAATAAAAGTCCCCAAGAAAGTGTAATAATGATTGTCCTGGATTTGTGAATGCTTCAGCTGCCTGAGAAAATGGCCCATAGTTTACAAAGCATGGTGTAAAATGCACTGTAACAAAGGGACAGTCAAAGAAACTTCCTCTGCATTACATCCTACACTGTGCACATTTCTTTCTTCTCCCAGTTTGTTCAGGGGGATGACCTAGGAGAGAGTGGAGTAGAATCAGTATCCATTATAGAAGGCCTTGTGTTTGAGAATGTATAGATGTGTACATGTGTGTACATGCATATATTGTGTTTATGTATGTTGTATATGGGGTATGTATGCTTGTGTGCAGTGTGTGTATGTGGTATGTATGTATGTGTCTATGTGTTTGTGTGTGTGTGTGTGTGTGTGTGTGCATGTGTATGGGTTGTATGCAACAGTAATATTTGGATGGTACAGAGTGAGGACATCTGCCCTAAACTGAAGTGCCTTGAGTATTCCTGTGTTTAAAGAGATAATATACCTTAACACATGTGCTGCCCTGCGGCAAGATAGGCTTATTAGGCATCCTACATCACATTCCCTAAACAAGCACACGGTGTAGGTACTACCTTTAATTTATAGAACAAGAAGTTGAAAGAGAGTATTCTTTTTTTGTCTGAAGTAAGACAGGAAGTGGAGGTGGTGGAGCTGAGATTCAAGTTCCATTTATGGCTTTTGATCTGGAAAACTTTTCAAGTGACAAAGTTTATGGAAGACATTGACAGGCAGTCCTTAATATCATTACTAGGCTCACTAAACAAACTGGAGGGTTACCACTTTCTGTTCTCCCACTGTTTATCTCTGCGTTGGTCTCCTGTTGGCTGTCTTGGATACTAGTGATATGGGGTCTTGTCAAATCAGGCAGGCTGACGTTTTAACCTGAGTTATGGTAGTATTCCTAGTGCTAATACTAGTACTAGTAGTAGTGGTATCTGACACTTATTGTTCCCACTTTATGCATCAGGTACTATATTGGAAGATTAGCCCTATTATTGACAAGAACTCTATAAAGGTAGGGACACTAATTACATTTTTTAGGTGAAGCTAAGTAGCCAAAGACCACAATGACCACAAATGCTGGAGTGAGCATCTATTAGAGTCCAGGCTTTTGTCGTTATTGTATTCCACAAATTCCTTTGCTCCCTGAAGGATGGCTCCAAGCTCAAAATACTTCCATCTGCTTTTCCTCCACCTCAGCAGGACTCTTCCTTTCTACCTTGGCTGGCATTTTTGCTCCTTAATACAGAAAGTGAAAGAGACATCGGCTGTACTTGTGTATGCCCTCTTACAGACAGAGAGGCTCAAAATTTAATAAGTGTCTCTTGGAGTTAGTCAAGGAAGTAATTAACACTGGGGCACAGAGGGCACCCTCGGCCTCCTACGTCTGGCATCAGGAAAGTCAACTGTTCATCATTAGCACATGATTAAGTAGTTTATCATGTGAAGGCGGTGCTGGTGGAGTAAATGCAGTTATTTGTATTTATCAGAGTCTTGATTTTGTTCTATTTTTCTCACAAGGCCTGGAAGACTCCGAAAGGGGCAGCTGACAAGGACAGGCACAGGAGGGAGGTCTCTGTTCTGTATGGGACCAGGTAGAGGAGCAGTACAAATTGGAAGGAAGGTATGATTCACTGAGAACAGTGACATTGGAAGATAGTTTCATTTCCACTTTTGTCCAGGTAAAAAATATAGACCAGAAAGATTAAATTTTTTATATAGGTTTGTATAAGAAACAAGAAAGGGGAGTATGATTTTGCTTCAGCTGGATTCCAAATTTTAGTTTTTACACTTTAAACCTATTGGCAAACACCAGGCAGAGTTCGAGACCTAAGAGTAATTAGAATGCTGACAAGAAGAAGGAACCAGAAAGGATGCCAAAAGAAGATAGTTGTGGCCGAATATATTTACTAAAGATGGCCACTTTACTCCATCTCACTTGTTCTTCTTACAGTGCAATATTGAACTTCATCATTAAGAGTTAGGATCTATCTTTCTCTCCCTGAACACCGTCTTACTGATTCTTAAGAGCATGCATTTTGGGAGCCCTGAACCAACATGTAAGAAGTCTGACTCTAGTCCTGAGACACCATGCTGGAGACACCCATTAAGCAAGAACTTTGAAGGAGAAATACTTGCAAACCCAGCTGTTCCAGGTCACAGTGGTTCAAGTCTTTCCAACTCAAATACATGAGTAAGTGGGTTTCCAGAAAATGATGCTACCTCTGGCCTTCAAGCTGCCCCCACTCTCACAGACTGGAGTGGAGGCAAACTTGAACCTGTCTCAATTAGCAGATTTGTGAGCAAAATAAAAGTCTTTGTTTAAATCACTAAGTATTGCGTACTGCATTACATAGTCATAGTAACTGCTAAAGTAATTGGTGAAGCAAATATTTAATCATCCAAGTCTCTGAGATCCAAGCACCTACTTGGGTAATCCTTTTATGTTGGCTCAGGCACCAAGTCTTAAATGACCTAATATTTTGACTTTTGATATTCTTCTGAAGAAAGTTCAGTAGTGGGTGTCTTCATATGACCTCCAAGAGTATCCTAGCTGTGTATGGTTCTAGTTTTGCACATGTGGGAACATCACTGTCAACCCACAGGGAGACATTCTAAGAAAATTCAGAGAAAGTAAGTGGTGTTAGGTTGGGACGCGCGGATCGCCATCCAAGAGCAGAGAAATTTAAGCTAAATCTTGAAGGATCAGAGGAGTATCCCAGGCAGGAAAGGGATTTGGGCAAAGGCATAGGGTGGCCAAACATAAGGCTGACTTATGCTCTGGTAGGAGGGCCAGCCTAGCCAGAGCAAAGGATTCAAATATAAGGAGAGAGTGAGGACAGACTTGGAGGATTCCTTCCTTTGCCTTTAATGTCTCTGAGAGGGTTCCCGAAGAACATGGAGAACTGTATCCATAGGAGAGGGAAAGGGCAAGGTTTCCAGAAGGATAAATATGAATTCTATACATTCATTCATTCAACAAACATTCTGCAGGATTATAGGACTCCCAGGGCCTCATCTGGCATCATGGGGGAAACCACTCCATTTCTAGACATTAGCAGAGCATGTGAGGAAGAAGTGCTAGAAGACTATAACTTCTCCACATAGGCCCTAGATGTCATCCATTCCAGTGTCTTAAAGACCCTTGCTTTCAAAGTTAACTCTTCTTTTTCTGGTCCTTTGAATTTCTGCTTCTCCAATGCCTTTAAATACACATATCACAACCTCAGCAAGTATCTTTTTATTTCTTTTACTGGCATTCTACTTGAACAAATGCATCTATGAGTTAGTTTACTCTTCAAAAGGGCTCTCCTTAAATATGTGCAACCAGTCCCAAACAGTGAGCTTTTCCACTTCCTACATATTTCCCATAGTGATGGTGAAGGACAGTGCTGTTCTATCTCTCTGCCACACCTGAGGTACAAGCTACCTTCTCTGGAGTAGTTCCATTCCAAATTGTCTTTCTACATCTCTTGTCTTATGGGCTTGTCTCTTTCTTGTGCCATTTCTTTCTTTTCCCAAATGAAGAATTTTCTAAATTTGTTAGAAGATCTCTGCTCGTCCTTACACCTTCTCTTTCCCCATGTCCCCTCATACTTACAGTTTTAACTGTGACATCTCAGTGAACAGTTCAATAACCAAGATAATATCAACTGTTATGACCCCATGTACTGAGCACTATGAGGTACTGTATTTCACATTAAATGTTTTATATCCCATTCAATAAATTCCTCTGAAGTTGTTATTATTGTCATTTAAAAGTAAGCAAACTGAGGGTCACAGACCTTAAATAATTATGTCTAGTAAGAACCCAGTTTTGCCTGATTTCGAAGCCAGTGCTCTTACTTCCTGCATGAAATTAACTCTTTCTTTACTCTCCTGAGCACCCACATACCAACCATCCCTGGATATTTTCACTTAAATGTCTTTCTGTCATATTTAGCTCTTTGTGCTCAAAACTGAATATCTTTTCACAAAATCAGAATTGCCTCCAAACTCCTTAAACCTTTTGTCAATCATTCTTCTGTTTTTCCAACACCCTTTGTAAAAAATGAATTTACACCTCATCATGACAAGGACAAGCTGGTCAGCACAAGGAACAATAATTATGGTGAAGAAGAGCAACACCCCACCCTCAGGGATAGTGGCTGTTATGTGACTTTGGGAGTCAGAGCACAGGCTGCCAGGGCCAAAGGACAAGGCTTACCTATGCAACGTTGAGAATGTACGGTCAGTGGTTGAAAAGAGTTCAAGACTGCTGTGTGTCTTTCACAAGCATGATTATCTGCAATCCCAAACACTCCTTTCTCCTTGTTCTTACACCAGACCAATGAAGAGTGGTCCATTGCTCCTGGATCACTGATTGAAGAATGTCAGAATTGAATGCAACCTTAGATGTAATTTTAGGCTAAGCCCTTTTTTTCACAAATGAGGAAACAAGAGTTTAGGTAGATGAAGCATCACCTGCTCCATGAGGTCTACTCTGACTATTCTATTAAAAATTACAAAAAGCTTCCTCCTCACTTTGTGCTACATTTTTTTCTGGAGGCTAATGTGGTCATGCATCTTAATTTGCAGAAAAGTTCCTGTTTATACCTGCTGTTCTGAATAATTATTATTAACATTTCCTTTCATTCTCAAAGCTATCCCAATTTTAATGATAAATTATCTGGTGACCCTATTCCTAAGCTTTAGCACCTTCTCACACACTATGTCATTTATTTACTCAAGTGTCTATTGGCTTCTGTCTGACTTGTCTCTGCTTGACTAGAAGGCCTATGAGGGCAGGGGTCTTTGTTTTGTTGATTGCTGTATCCCCCATAATTAGAATAGCGAGGCTACATGGTAGATAACACTGGTAAGTAGGTTTCTGATCCCTTCCCTCGTTTTCCTCCAACTCTTTCATACATTGAGTTGGGGTGGAGTGGGCTGAGAGGTGAATGAAAGCAAGTGGAGTTTAGTGCATTAGAAAGACTGTGACTGGCTGGGTGTGGGGTGCATGCCTGTAATCCCAGTGACTCAGAGACTGAGGCAGGAGGATCTCAAGCCTCAGTGATTTAGTGAGGCCCTAAGCAACTTAATGAGACCCTGCCTCAAAATAAAAAGAGCTGCAGGTGTGTGTGGGTGTGGTTCAGTGCCCCTGGGTCCAATCCCTGGTATAAAAAAAAAAAAAAAAAAAAAAAAAAATTAGAAAGAAAGAAAAGAGAAAGGCTGCATCTGTACACTTCTATGAGCGAAGGGTGGGGAACATTGTAGAATTGTGGAATCTTTTTTCTTACTCTGTGAGAAACACTGAGGAAGTCAGGGACATAGGGACAGAATGAGTTGCCTTCTAGGAAAACCCTATTCCTTCTTGTTTATTGTTCTCTGGTCTCTGGTTTTCCACACATTTTTTCACTCACCTTTAACCTTATGTTTGTCTACCAAGTTCATAATTATGCTTAATTTCCCTAGTTCAGTATGTTGTAAGGTCATAAGTTAATTGTGAAAGGTAAAAAAAAAAAAAGATACTTTAAAATTATAAATTTATCTTAAGCTCATTGAAGACCATAATTTATTGTTTTTAAAAGGGAAAATGAGCAAGGTTGACTCCCTTGTCCCTCGCCCTCCCCTTTTCCCCATCTCGACAGTCTCCAGAGGCTGCAATCTGTCCCAGACAGGAGGAATGGTAATTTCTGTCAGGAACATATTTTCTGCCTTTATTCTATCCCTGCAGATCAAATGCTGACGCTCTGGCAGATTACCAGTGGTGTTGCAGGCTCGTCCCCCACCCCCACCAACTGTGAGATCATACTTTTCATTTAGAGTCAAATCATGGAAAGAATCAGAAAGGATTATATTGTCAGAGGTAGCAGGAAGGAAGTAAACAAATGTCTTATTAAACAGCCTCTGTGGAGCCTCCAGGTGCAGGCTGACTTCCCTGTTGTGGGATGGAAATAAAATCCCTGGCATTTTCCACAGGACCCTAGAGACACTGATTGCTCTGTAGTCTGTTCTCCTGTGCATCATGGCCAAGTGTCAGCATTAGTGACTTAGCCCTGCCACCTGCCCCCATGTTTCTAGAGGGGAGGGAAATGGGGCTATTGTAATAAGGGTGGCCTATGACCCTGAGGAGAAGGTCTTTAAGCTCAGTTTACAGCTGGAGAGATTGGCTTTAGGGTAACACCAGTGTCAGAATAGCTTCTGTAAGCCATGGAGCAAGTGGCGTGGAAGGTAGAGAACAGTTACTGTGTTAATAATTATCATCAAAACCACTGGTATTCACTACCCTGGGTTTCTTCTAGAATGATCTTTTCTCCCCTTAACTCATCAGATTCTTTACTGTCTGGTCCAGTTCAAACTCTACCTCATCCTAGAACACAGAGGTCTCTCCTTTATATCTTCTCTGCTAATGGATCTTATTTGCCAGTGATGACAAGTGGTGCTGCATTCTGACCTGGAAGGGGAGTGGGACCCTTTTGGGTCAATCTTCTTTCGCAGAGATGGGAATAAAGAGTCAGACAGATGAAATATCGTGTTAGAAATCACACAGTTGGATATGAGCATATAGGGACCATCACACAGGGTTTCCATCTCCCAGCAAGTTTTATTTTATTAAGCCATTCTGAACAGTACCAAAAGTACTGAAGTTTTTGAATGATACCATCTCATTAGAGACTGAGAGTATCCTCTGCATAGCTCTGTGGCTGCTTGTCTTGATAAAGTTACATTCTTTTACTCTTCATGTGCATTGAAACACTGTACCTTTGTTGTCTATGTCTTTCATTGATCTCTATAATCCTTGTGACAAGTACCATCATTCATATATTTATACAAACACTTAACACCTATTATACATGAGAAAGGTGCTAGATGGTAAAGACCCTAGAATAAAAACAAAGAAAGAATGAAAAAGACCAAGTTTCTGCCCTGCTGAGTTTAATACCGATGGTTCCCCTATTTATGATGGTTTAACTTGTGATTTTTCAACTTCACAGCAGTTTGAGAGCAATACACATTAAGTAGAAATTGTTCTTTGAATTTTGAATTCTGATCTTTTCCTGGGCCCGAACTGTGCTGTATGATCCTCTTGCTCCATGCTGGGCAGCTCAGCGAGACACAGCAAGTGGCCAGCCATGTGAATACAAGGGGAATAAACAACACTCTACGGTGTGCTGTGGCTAAGTTTGAACAATCAGTAGATTAGATGTAATGTATTCAGTGCATTTTTGACTTAACGATGTTTTCAACTTATAGTGGGTTTATCAGGACATAACCCCATTGTTGGTTAAGAAGCATCTACAAACATAAAATTAGCACTGTGATAAAATGCTAGAAGAGGGAGGTATGGGTTGCTGAAGGAGATACCTGAAGGGAATTTGACCAATATAGGACAAATATGTGATCAGGTAGGGCTTCCCTGAGGAAGAGACAGCTGCCCTGAGAGCTGAAGGAGGAGGAGGAATGTGATGCATTCTGGGCAGGGGAGGGGCTCCTTCATTGACAGGGAGGCGTGAATGTCAGCGGAGGCAGGAAGGGCCAGACTATGCTAGGTCTTGCAGGCCATGTTAAAGCTTTTCGTCTTTTCATTTTTAGATGAATTGTTTTGACACGGGAGAAATCAATCTGAGGATATGATCACATTTAAATTTGAAAATATTTCTCTGCCCTGTGTACAAAGGATTGATCAAAGCAAGGCAAAAGGTGCTGGTGGCCTGTGCACCACAGAAGAGATGGAGAGAAATGGATGATTTCTTTCAAGAAATATTCAGGGGCTAAAATAGATAAAAATGGGATGATTGTAAGGTGTAAAGAAAATGCTAGGAATGACTCACTTGGAGATTTCTAGTTTTGGGGAACTTGATGAAAGTCTCCTTGAAATGAGCTGTGAAGATGATTTCTGGGTTTCTGAGGAGATATTACTGTATTCATACTGGGAACGTTGAGTCTGAGTTGCTTACAAGATATTCAGGTAGGGATGTTATGAAAGCAATTGAATGTATAGACCTGAAGTGGGGAGGAGAGGATTACATTTAGAGTCATGAATTTGGGAGTCAAAAGTGTGCAGATAGTATTGAATGCATTGCCAAGGTAATAAAGCAGTGGAGAAAGAAGGGAAAGAGAAGACCCTGCAGATCTTTCCTATCCTCCAGATCAAGGAGATAAATGAGAGAAGGAGCCAGCAGAATCACAGAGGAGAACCAGGAAGGGATGCAGTATGAAGCCCCGAGAAAGTGGACAAGCTCCCCCATGTTCCCACCACCCAACTGACCAACCTACTTGAATGTATTCCTAAATATTCTTCCTTTTCTCGACTTCGAATAGACTAGCTCTCCCTTCTCCCTCACTGAGACCAACACCTATTTCCTCTTGTCTGCTCTTGCTTCTGACACTGATATTTGCCCCATTATCATTTCAACTCTACACAGGGTCATTTCCATACACTTGGATCTGATGTGACACCTCCCATTATTAAAAGTCAAACTTTTTCATGATCCTCCTTTTTTTCCAGCTACCTTCGTCCTTCCCATTTATTTTCCTTAAATGATAAAACATCTTCATTTGAACACTCTACAATCAGGTTTTGTCCCTGGACTGCATTGAAGCTGATCTTGTCAAGGATACGTGTGGCTGGCAAATCCAAATTCATTCCACTTCTTATTTTACTTCACTTATTGAAGGAAGTAGTTCAGAAAGACTTCCTTCAGTTGGCTCCAACACTGTTCTCTCTTTTTGTTTTTCTACCACCCAACTTGACTGCTTTTTTTCAGTCTCTTCCTGGTCTTCCTGACCTCTAAATATTGAAGAGTCACAGACTCAGTCCTTGAAACCCTTCTTTTCTCTAATTATTTTCACTCCCTAGACATTCTCATTTGGTCCTATGACTTTAAACTCTATCTACATATTGATAAACTCCGTAATTGTGTATCTAGTTTCAACTTTGGTGGATTTCAGATTTTAAATTAATTTGATAAATAACTTACCTACTTGATACTTGTTCAAAATTGATCTCATGCCCCTCAACAAATCTATTTTAGGTGCACCATTCTCCATCTCAATGAATAACACTCTGTTAGGCACAGTGGCACATGCCTAAAATCCCAAAGGCTCAGGAGGGTGAGGCAGGAGGATAGGGAGTTCAAAGTCAGCCTCAGCAACTTAGTGAGGCCCTAAGCAACTCAGTAAGATCCTGTCTTAAAACAATAACAACAACAACCAAGGGGCTGGGGATGTGACTCAGTGGTAAAGTGCCCCTGGGTTCAATCCCTGATACCAAAAATAAAACAGAACAAAAAAAAAAAAAAACAACAAAAAAAAAACAAACAAAACCTCAGTTCTATATTCTTAATTTTTGGACAAAAAAAAAAAAAAAAAAAAAAAAAATCCCAAAACCAACCAAACAAAAAACTTGAGTTGTGTTTAACTTTTTTTTCCTCTTTCTTTCTCTCATCTCCCACACCCAGTCTATCAGCAAATTCTGCTGCATCTTCCTTTGAAATATATTGCAGAACCTGATCACTTCTCACTAAATGCTCTTTTCCTGTTCTGAACAGTCATTTCCTCCATGAAATATTTGTTTCCATATTAGCCTCTCAAGAGCAGCCAGAACAGCCACTTTATAATATAAAATCCCTTTATAATATATCACCTTATATCATTCCTCTGCTCAAATCTCTACTATCTCAACTTCTTTTGGTCTCTATTTACATGTTTTATAGAACATAGCATTATACCCACTAATCTGGGTGTATTCTTTCCCTTTATCTTTATTAAGTTCATGCATATTCCACCTGACATACATTTGTTTCATTTGCTCATTGTCTTCCCCACCAACATTAAAATCCTTTATGTCAGAGATTTTGTTTATTTTGCTTACTAATACATCCTAGTACTTAGAATAGTGAAAGGTACTTAGTAAGGTATCACAATTACTTGAATAATGCAATAAAATTCTATAGGAGTTCAAGTAACTTAATTTATGAAAAAAACACTTATTAGATTTAACTAATGGCTATCACTAAAGTCCTTAGTAAGAGAGATTTCTATTGAAGTCAGTCAGGAATGAGTATTGAATGAGGAAACAGAAAAGTGAGAATAGACAAGAACTTCAATGTTGAGTTAACTTCAATCCCAGCATAATCCTCAGCCTGTAATCCCAGCAACTTTAAAGACTGAAGCAGAAGGCTCTCAAGTCCTAGGCCAGCCCCAGCAACTTAGCAATATTCTGTCTCAATACAGAAAATAGAAAGGGCTGGGGAGTGTAGCTCAGTGTTAAAGCACTCCTAGGTTCAGTCCCTAGTTCAAAAGGAAAAAAAAAAAAAAAGAAAGAAAGAACTTTGATACTTGGTTGAATGAAAAAGAGACAGAGTAATGTTAGAATAGATTGTGGTGGCAAAGGTAACTTTTCCTCAAAAACAAAAACAAAAACAAAAACAAAACAAAAAAAAGGAGATGGGTTAGACTTGAGGATGTTTAATGGAGAAGATTCAATTTAGAATGATAAGGTAATTCTATCTGAAAGAGAGAGATGGAAGACAAATAATCAGGGGTAGGAGGAGCCCAAAAAGAAGTGTGGGCATGCTCTCTAAAGCATGCATGGAAGGTTTGATCTTCAAGGGGAGAAAGGCTCCAGATGTAGTCAGGGCTAGAAATCCTGTCTCCAGGGCTTCTTTTTTTCCTTTATTTAGTTGTAGATGGACACAATACCTTTATTTTATTTATTTATTTTTATGTGACACTGAGGATAGAACTCAGTACCTCACATGTGTTAGGCAAGCACTCTACCATTGAGCCACAAGCCAGCCCTCCAGGGTTTCTTTCTTCTTTTTGAAGTAGGTGATAGTGTCATCTTCTGAGAATGATAGGGTAAGTGTGTGTGTATGTGTTGTGACGGGGGCATGAAATGATCAGTGTTGAGTTTGAAAGAACCGGAGAAGGTTTACTATAGTTGTAGCAGAGAGTTATATCTCACCAGGGGTAGAGTAGCTGCATTGCCAGATAGAAGGATCTATTTGAAATTGGTTCAGGTAAATTTCAGAATTTAAATAAGCATGCTGTTATTTCTAGTATCACTCAACTTTTCTGGTAAGGTGAAAATAGAAACAGGGGAGATGTTCACTGGAGACGGAGAAGTCGAGGTATTGAGAAAGTTGAGTGTTACATATGTCATGTACACACACTGAGATGTACAGAGTCCAGAACGATGTCAGGACTTGAGTGCATCCCATACCCTCTTGTCTGTTCTTGCTCCTGAAGCTTCTATTTTCCCTGTCACTGGTTTTCCCTCTCCGCTGGATCATTTCCATAAGCATACCGACATTATGCAATATTTCCCATTATTAAAAACAAAAAAGTAATAGAAACAGTGGAGGACACTGTGTTGATAGAGGAGCTAGGCCAGACTGCAGCATAAGATCTGGGTTTGAAGGTGACTAGAATAAAGTCCTGGGCATGACTAAGGTTGTTTCACTTTCATATCTCTGAAACCTGCAAAAGAAAAATGTGAAATTGAGGGCATAAAGGAGAGATTGGGGATTCTTGATGCTTTCCCAGTCCCTCATGGTGGCCTGGTAGAAGCTGACAGCCTCCACAATCTGCAAAGAATGGGGGTATGCCAGGATAGAACCCAGAATTCACATTCTGTATCTTTTATGCAGCAAGTGTGGAGGTAGCTCATCAGTGTCCATCCTATGAACATTTAAGTAAATGCGGTTGCTACAGTTGTATTTTTCTGCTTTCTGTTTCTCCTCTGGCCTCAGGGAGGCTATAGATAATGATGGTTAGGAGTGGAAATGGATCATATCAGCGAATGTCTTATGTTTCAAAGAAGCAGAAATAATAGCAAAAACAATGGGGACAGAGGAGGACTGTTAGACCTGGGATATGAGGGAACCATAGCTTCTAGGCAAGAAAAAGTCTTCAACAAAACCAGGTTCGGTGAAGGGGAGTCGGTAGGAGGAATTGCTTTGAGAAGGTGTTCTGGATACTGGGGAATATTCTGTATGTAGAGACCATAACTCCTTGCATTTAAGTGTATGGGTTCTGGAATCAGAACTCTTGTATTTAAATCTCCGTTTTGTGATTTTTGCGTGTGTGACCTTGGCCACCCAATTTAACTTCTTTGGTGGTAATTCCTGAGGGTGCAGAGGGAACTTATGAGAAGTAAGGGACAGTGAAAGGCTGAAAGAGTCATGGAGCTAGGGAGCATTACTCAGGGGAAGACAGAGTAACAGAAAGAGGGCTACTGACTGATGAAAAGAGTGATAAGTGGCTCTGTGTGAATGATCTCAACCATCGTTTTAAGAAGTTTGGTCACTTGATCTGACAGTTAGAAAACATAGGGCTCAAGTCCTTGGGTTTTACTCTCATGGTTATAGTCTGTGTGGATAAAAAGTCAGAGAAAGGAGATGTATGAGGAAAAAGAGACAGCCAATGATAAAAATTGTGGTGATGGAGAGAAGGAAGTCAGATTGATTTTATGCATTTTTTTTTTTTACCCCAAGAAGAGAGGACACACTCGATACAGCTCTGGAAACAAAGGAATGCACCTTTTACCACCACTTACATTAAAAGAGGTTACTTTTGCTAGAGTGTCTCAAAGTATTACATATTTTACTCAATTGCAAAACACAGTTAATTTTCAAACTCTTATTTTCTCATTTTCAATGGAGAAAATTCTCAACTTACTTCCTTGCAATATGAAGAGTGTAATATTTCATTTCCTAGCAAATGAGTTTTTTATTTTCAGATAAAATTCTAGTTTAGTTTTGAGCTTTTCCTTCTAAAGACATTACAAAACCACATTGCAATATTTTTTCCACAGTAGTCATGGAATATGCTTCTTAACCTTTATCCGCATGTGAGATGGAGTTATCTTGAGGAAGGGAGTCTCTGCTTCACACAAAAGGTACCGAGGTTGCCCTGCAGAATGCATAGCTGTTCTGGGACACTCTTGCTACTACACTAGACATTAATCAAAACACTGGCATTCATGAAAGGGAAATATTTATGCACACCAAAGATTAGTTCGATGGAATACTATTTTGAAGAATTGTTTGCTACTTGGATTTTTTTGCATATTTGTAGAGTAAATTTAGTAACTGTACTAATTCAAATAATTATCATTTTTACTGTATTTTGAGGTTTCCAAATGCTACAATATATTTTATTTGATCTTTTGAAAACCTTGTCAGGTGAGACTATTTTCTGGGTTTAAAGAAATCCGAGTGTCAATTCTGCCAATTCACATTGCTAGTGGGTAAGAGGTAGGAATTCCAATTCATCTTTTAAATTTTGACTTCTTTTCTGTTCTAAAGCTTTTTAAATAATTACAGTTTAATTGCAAACAATTTTGCATTAAAATTAAATGTATCATTTTAAAATTGTTTTGACATGAGAACAGTAAATGTTAAACTAAATTTTTTTCATTTTTTTAATTAGTGCACTATAATTGTTTGTAATGGTGACATTCATTGTTACATATTCATACATGCACACAACATAACAATATATTTTGACTAATAACATTTCCCAGTATTTCCCCTTTTCCTTCCCTCCTTCATCCCCTGGTCCCTTTCCTCTCTTCTACTGATCTTCTTTCAATTTTCATAAGACCACCCCCACCTTAGCTTATTATTCCTTTTTCCTCCTTAGTTTCCACATATGAGAGAAAACATATGGCCCTTGACTTTCTGAATTTGGCTTATTTCTCACTTAACATAATATTCTTAAGTTTCATTCATTTTCATGCAAAGGATACAGTTTCATTCTTCTTTATAACTGAATAAAACTTGTGTATAAATATCACATTTCTTTACCAGTTAATTATTGTTGGATACCTAGGCTGGTTCCATAAGTTAGTTATTGTGAATTGCTCTGTTGGAAACATGGGTAAGCATGAATCACTATACTGTGCTTACTTTCATCTTTTGGATAAATACTGAGTAGCAGTAGAGCTGGGTCATATGATGGTTTCTTACCTTGGCTTTTGAGGCACCTCCACACTGATTTCCACAGTGGTTGTACCAATTTCTAATCTTACCAGTAGTGTTCCTTTTTCTCTACATCCTCTCCAGTTTTTTTTTTTTTTAATTTTTTTTTTTTTACATTTACATAGGGTAATGATGTTTATTTTATTTTTCCCCTCCCCCCACCCCTCCCACCCCTCTTTTGTTTTTATTCTTGATAGTTGTCATTCTAATAGGAGTGAGATAAAATCTCAGTGTAGTTTTGATTTGTGTCTCCCTAATTGCTAAATATATTAAGCATTTTTTCATATATTTGTTGGTCATTTGTATTTCTTCTTTTAAGAAGTGTTTAGTTTGTTTGCCCATTTATTAATTGTGCTTTTATTTGTTTTCATTTTTTTGGTATTAAGTTTTTTTAATTTATTTATATCTTTTGGATATTAATCCTGTATCAGAAGAGTAGATAGCAAAGATTTTCTCCTATTCTGTAGATTTTCTCTTCACATTCTTAATTTTTTTTTTTTTTTTTTTTTGCTGTGCAGAAGCTTTTTAATTTGATGTTATACCATTTATTAACTCTTGGCTTTATTTCCTGAGCTTTAGGTGTCCTATTGAGAAAGTTGTTGCCTATGCCTCTGTGCTGGAGTGTTGACCCTCTATTTTCTTCTATGACTTGCTTAGTTTGTGATCTAATTCCTAGGTTTTTGATTAATTTTTAGTTGCCTTTTGTGCATAATGAGAGAAAAGGGTCTAGTTTCATTCTTCTATATATACATAACCAGTTTTCCCAGCATCATTTGTTAAAAGAATTGTCTTCTCCAATGTATGTTTTCGGCACCTTTGTCAAGGATCAGATGATTGTAGATGTGTGGGTTTGTCTCTATATCTGCTATTATGTACCATTGGTCTCTGTGTCTGTTTTATGCCAGTACTATGCAGTTTTTGTTACCATACCTCTGTAGTATAATTTGAAGTCAGGTGTTGTGGTGTCTCCAGCATTGCTTTTGGTTTAGAATTGTTTTGGCTATTCTGGGTCTTTTATTCTTCCAAATAAAATTTAGGACTGTTTTCTTCTAGTTCTATGAAGACTGTCATTGGTATTTTGAAGGATTACATTAGTTGTATATTGCTCTTGGTAGTATGGTCATTTTAACAATATTAATTCTGCCTATACGTGATCTGTAAGAGCTTTCCATCTTCTTGTGTCTTCTTCAATTTCTTTCTTCAATGTTTTAAAGTGTTTACTTAGAGGTTTTTCCCCTCCTTTGTTAAATTTATTCCTCAGTAGTCTTTTTTTTTTTTTTTTTGACTTTTGTGAATTGGGCTGTTTTCCTGATTTCTTTCTCGGCAGATTCATTTTTGGTGTATAGAAAAGCTAGTGATTTTTGTATATGGATTTTATAATCTGCTACCTTGCTGAATTTATTAGCTCTCACAGTCTTATATTGGAGTGTTTTTGATTTTCTAAATACTGAATCATATCATATGCAAATACTGATAATTTGACACCTTCCTTTCCTATTTTTATTTTTTTCTTTCCTTTTCTTGCCTAATAGCTCTAGCTAGACTCTCTAGTACTACCCTGCACAGAAGTAGTAATAGTGAACATCCTTATTTTGTTCCATATTTTAAAGGAAATTCAGACATTCCCCCATTCACTATGCTGCCTCTTTGGGTTTGTCATATAAGCCCCTGTGGTATTGAGGCAGGTTCCTTCTAGCCCTAGTGTCTTCAGAGTTTTTAGCAGCAATGGGCAGTGAATTTGTTGAAGACTTTCTCTACATCTTCTGAGATGACTATGTGATTTTTATCCTTAATTCTATTTATGTGGTGAATTATATTTATTGATTTGCATATATGAAACCATCCTTGCATCCCTGGAATCAATTCAGTCATGATGTACGATCACTTTGTTGTTGAATCCGAGTTGCTAATATTTTATTAAGTGTTTTTTGCCTCTAAGTTTATCAGGGATACTGGTCTGTAATTGTTTTTTCTTCATGTACCCTTATCTGGTTTTGATATGACTTTTTGAATAAATTTGGAAGTGTTCCATCTCTACTTCATGGAATAATTTTAGGAATATTGGCTTTAGTTTTTTTTTATAGGTCTAGTAGAATTCAGTCAAGACTATATCTGGTCTTGGGGTTTTCTTTATTGGAAGGATTTTTATTACTGCTTCTGTCTCATTGCTAGTGATTGATCTGTTTAGATTTTCCATGTCCTCTTGATTCAGTTTTGGCAGGTTGTAATTGTCTAGAAACATATCCATTTCTTTTAGGTTTTCCAATTAGTTGGAGTATAAGTTTTCAAAATAGTTTCTAATAATTCTTTGGATTTCTATGATATTTGTGGTGATTTCTCCTTTTACATCTCTAATTTTATTAATATGGGTATTCTCTCATTTTCTTTTGGTTACTTTGGCTAATGACTTATCAATATTGTTCATCTTTGCAAAGGATCAACTCTTTGTTTCCTTGAATTTTTTCACTGATTTTTTATTCTCTATTTAATTGATTTTGGCTCTGATATTATTTCCTTCTTTCCACTGGTTTTAGAATTGGTTTGTTCTTGATTTTCAAGGTTCTTGAAATGCATCATTAGTTTATTTTGGATATTTCTGATTTTTCTTATGTAGTCATTCATAGCTATAAACTTGGTTCTTAGAACTGTCTTCATATTATCCCAGAGGTTTTGATATGTTGTACCATTTGACTCTAAGTATGTTTTAATTTCTTAGATTTCTTAGAAGGTTTAATTTCTGTAACATTTTTTAGGTTCAAAGAGTCTTTATGAAATCTTAGAATTGTTTTAATTTGAATTTCTCTAATTACTAGAGATGTTGAACACTTTCATATATTTATTAATCACCTGTATATCTTCTTCTGTAAAGTGTCTGTCCAGTTCCTCAGTTTATTTATTGATTGGGCTTTGTATTTTTGGTGTAAAGTTTTGTAAGTTATTTATAAATCTTGGAGATTAATGCTGTATCTGAAGTGCATGTGAAAAAGATTTCCTCACACTCTGTAGGCTCTCTTTTCAAATTATTGATTGTATCCTTTGCTGAGAAAAAGCTTTTTAGTTTGAATTCATCTGGTATGAATCTACATCATGCACAACCATGGAAATAAAAAGTTGTACCCCATTTGTGTACAATGAATCAAAATGTAGTGTGTAAAAAAAAAGTCTTTATGAGTTTATGTCTGGTTGACCTATTTATTAATGAGAGAGGTGTGCTCGATGGTGGGCTTTATGTGAGTCTTTAATTTGAGAAGTGTCTGTTTTATGTTATTAGGTGCACCAGTGTTTGGGGCATAAATATGTACTTTCGTTATATCTTTTGTTGCAATGTATCCTTTACCAATATGAAATAACCTTGTTTGTCTCTTTTGATTAATTTCATCTTGAAGTCTCCTTTGTCAGAGGTAAGAGTAGCTTTTCTCCTGCTTATTTTTGGGTTCCATTTGGATGCTATATCCATTTTCCAACTTTTTACTTTCATTCTGCAGCTGTCTTTGGCTGCAGAGGTAAGTCTCTTGCAAACAATATATAGTTGGGTCTTGCTTTTTAATCTATTCTGCCAACCCATGTCTTTTAATTGGAGAGTTGAGACCATTTATATTCAGTGTTATTATAGAGAAGTATTTATTCTTGCCATTTTGATTCATTTCTAAGGTTTAATTTGGTCCTGGTTCTCATTTGCTTAGCTACTCTTCAAATGAGATTTGTTTGTTTGTGGGCTCTGGGGTTTGTTTTTTATTTCTTCCTTGTGAAGCATTTCTTTAGGTATTTTCTGTATTACTAGATTAGTATTCATGAATTCTTTTAGTTTCTGCTTATCTTGGAAGGTTTTTATTTCTTCTTTGATTCTGAAATGCAGCTTTGCTGGATATAGCAATCTTAGTTAAAAGTTATTTCTATTTAGGTCTTGGAATACATCATTCCAAGCTCTCCTGAATTTTAACTTTTGTGCTGAGAAATAAGAAGTAATTCTGATTGACTTGCCTCTAAATATGACCTAATGTTTTTTCTTGAGACTTTTAAAATTCTATCCTTGTTCTGTATATTAGGCATTTTAATTACAATGTGTCATGGCAAGTTTCTTTTTTGATCTTGTCTATTTGGGGTTGTGAATGCCTCTTGTATCTGGATGTCCATCTCATTCTCAAAGATTAGAAACTTTATTGTCATTATTTCCCTGAAGATATGCCTGAAGTTATCCCTGCCATATCCCTGCATCTTACCACTCTTTTCTACGTCAAGGATTAAATTTGGTCCCTTAATGTTGTCCCAGAGTTCTTGCGTATTTTGGTCATGATTACTTATTTCTTTTCTTTAATACTGTCTGGATATTCAAAACTGGCTACTTTGTCTTATAGCTCTGAGATTCTGTCTTCAGCTTGGTCTACTCTATTAGAGACTTTCTGTCAAACATTTTATTTGATATACTGTGTCTTTCATTTCCAAGATTTCCCTTTGGATCTTTTAAAATATCTCTATTTTTAATTAAGTTTCTAATTAATATCTTCTATTGACTTCCATAATTAATTGTTTTTTTCTTCATTCTCTTGGAATTTTTAATCATTTTAATAATCATTTTTTGAGTCTTTATCTTGTATTTCTTCAACTTCATTGTCTTTGAAGTCAGTTGCTGGTAAGTTGCAAAATTTAAGAGTCACGGTGTCCTTACTTTTCACAGTTCTTCTATTCCTGTGTCAAGTTTTATGCATCTCCTGGGATGGCTTTCTCTTCCACTGTCATGTGTGGGCATTTTTAGAGTACAGCCTTTACTTGCAACTATGTTCTAGAGTCATTTAGACTGAGACCTCTCACAGGTGTGGTCTCCAAAGCCTTTCTGTTAATTCCTTCTGTTTTTGTTCTAGGAATGGATATCTATGAATAGAGAGATTAGATCAACATATCCCTCGGGTCAGGCAGATGCTGATCTCTTCTAGAAGGCTGGAGCTCAGAAACCTCCTAAGAATTCTTCTTGCATCACCATCCACTTATCAAAGAGATCATTCGACCTTTGGTCTTGGGGATTGGCTTATCTCACTTAGCATGATATTCTCCAACTACATCCATTTACCTGCAAATGCCATAATTCTATTCTTCTTTATGACCGAGTAATATTCCATTGTGTATATATACCACAATTTCTTTTTCCATTCATCAATTGAAGGGCATCTAGGTTGGTTTCACAATCTAGCTATTGTGAATTGAACAGCTATGAACACTGATGTGACTGTGTCACTGTAGTATGCTAATACATAATAGAAGGTGGGAGGGAGGCAAGAAAGTAGAAAGATTGGATTGTATAGAGGGATGGGAAGGGGTGGGAGGAAGGAAAAATAACAGAATGAGACAAACATCATTACCCTATGTATATGTATGATTACACAAATGGTGTGACTCTACTTCATGTACAACCAGAGAAACAACAGTTGTACCCCATTTATATACATGAATAAAAATAAATAAATAAATAAATAAAAAGAATTCTTCTTGCAGAGCCGGGGAGACAACCTTCTGCAGGTCTCATATATACCCCTACCCACAAATATGGCCTTCCCAGGCTTAGTCCCTGAGTGTAATCTGGCCCACCTATTCAGGTACCTGATCCTCTCAACAGTTTCCATGACCCACCAAGCTCAAGGGGAAACTGAATTGCACTTCCCTCCATATTTCTGACTTGAAGCCCCTGGTACAATCTTCTCAGCCTATTTCGCTCACATTCTGCTAGGTTCACTGGAGGCCATATAGCAGGTGCTTTCCAGACACTATGGTGATATTTGCTATGTTTTCCTGGGTTCCTGAAGCAGCAGCTGCAGCACCGTATCCTTAAGATTGCTCCTGGTCTCAGCTCTCTCTCCACTTGTCAGTTGAGAAACAGAACACTTCAAACTCCAGGCCACTGTGCAGCCTCTGGATCCACTAAGTTCAGACTGATTTTTTGATACACAGTTTTTTTGGCACCAAATTTGTCTGTTGTGTTCCAACCTCTGTGTTATCCCTCTTCTCTGGGGTGAACCAGTGCTGCTGCTGCTGCCCCAATTGGCTTAACTCTTATATACTCTTTTGTTTTTCTTTGTTTAATGGACCCAAATTTCTGAGGCTTTAAGAGACTCTGACTGGGCAGTATTGAATTTCAATGAATTCCCTCTTTCATCCACCTTGCTGAGAAACAATACTTCCAGTGGTTGAATCCTGAGTCACAGAGCTACTGGAAATGCAACCTTCATCCTAAACTAAAGATATTTAAAAATAAGTTTTAGTAGACAAGTAATTTTATATATTTATGGGGTACAAAATGATTTGTTGATTTAAGCGTTCAACATGGAGTGCTTAAATCAAGCTAGTAAAAGTATCCATTATCTCATTTATCATTTTCGTGGTGGGATATTTGTCAAATTTGCCAATTTGTCCAAAAATTGTTTTCCAAATTTTATTTAATTTTCTATCCTTGGAGTTCCTTCAGACTTCCCTGTGTTTAGAAGAAAAGTTCAGAATTATTTGCTGGTAATTTCTATTTTTTCTGGTACCATTGTTGGAGGAATATTAATTTCTTTTGATGGTTCTGTATTTCCCTGATTTTTCGTAATCCTGTGTCCTTAGATTGATGCATGCACATTTGAGGGAATGTCCACCTCTTCTGGTCTTTACAGGCATTCTTGGTGATGATAGACCTTTACTACTCAGTCTAGCCTGGGTTCTGGATGTGCCAGCTAGCAGCAAACCTGAACAGACAGACAGACCTTGGTGCTGGATTCAACAGTTGGACTGAGTCCCAAAGAACATAGTGGTCAAGTGTGACTTCTGCCTTCAGGTAGAAGAAATAGCTGAACTCTGTGCCTAATCTATGATCAGTCAGGGTTTCAAGTTACCTTCCTTGGCTGGGCTGCACTATTGTTTGGAATATGGAGTTGAGGGAGCCTCTGTGCTGGGCTTAAGGGATGGGTGTGGTCTCTGAGGTTTCTGCTCAGTCACACAGGGCAAACAATATCACAGGATATGCTATCTAGATATGTATACTAGGGCTTGTCTCCCAGTCTGTGTTTAAGTTATGTTTGGCAGAGCCCTAAGGCTTGGTGGAGCAACTGCTCAGCAGCTAGGGTTTGTTGGGGCCACATGCTTTTTCCATGAGTAATTGTTGACCTGCATTTACTTTCTGGCCTGAGGAAGACTTAATCAGTCTTTGCCTATTTTTAAATTAGGTTGTTTAAACAAAAATATTATCTATTCTCTATGGTAACAGAAAATTTTGTTCTTTTGTTACATATGGTTACAATTCAGTTTTGTGATGGATAGAAGTCACTAACATGTCAGGCTGTCTTGGGCAACAATTGCCCTTTGGGTATTTCATCTGGTTCAAGCATTGGAAGAAACAAGAAGATCAATTGATTCCCTGTGGAAATTATTTATCTGATGCAGGCATATTAAGTGAATTCATGTTTTTGTTATCATTTGAGATAGGGTTCCTCATGCTTATTGGACCTTTATTCCCTATATATTTGGGTGAATAGAAGTATTAACACCTGTATGTCTTCAGTAAAATTCCTATTAAAAGTAATTTGGTCATTTAAAAAGATGGACTATAGAGAGAAATGAGAGGGAGGAGGGAGTGGGAGTATGAAAAATGGTGGACTGAGACAGACATCATTACCCTATGTACATGTACGATGACATGAATGGTATGAATCTACATCATGCACAACCACAGAAATGAAAAGATGTACCCCATTTGTGTACAATAAATCAAAATGCGGTCTGTAAAGAAAAAGTAATTAAAGAAAAGATGGACTAAATGCCACATACACTCAAACACATGTCCACATGAATGCACACACACCTACACATATGCTAACAGCTTTCTGTAAAAGTAAAATTGTCATGCATCCCACTTCAGAGCACACACAATCCTCACAACAAATATATCTTTAATATAATACTCCATCAGTGCCTGGGTATAAACATATATATAGACACAATCACAGATGTACATATACATCTTCGCAACATCTTCATACTCAAACACATTTACCAACATACTTATGCATATGTATATATAACATTGCACTGCATAAGATGCTCACTCACTTCTACACATTAATAATGTATTGCAAATTTTCAGAATATTTACTCCAACAGTTCTTATGCACATATCACAACCTATCTCACTTCTCACACATTCATGAACAAATATATACAGCCCAAATGCTCCCCTGTCCTCCTCCACCACACGACGATACACACATTGTTTCAACCCCTGTATCTGTAAAATTGTCCTTGCCTAGAAGATACTGAAGCTTGTTAATGCATTTCATGTAGCTAATTTTCTATTTTGCAAGCACAAATCTCACTTGATCCTTACTAATCCAGAGGATGCTGTTATCAGGTAAGAAAAAATTAGTCAAACTAAATGAGTCTCCTCCAGTTTTCATTCCTGGGGTTAATCCATGTTCCTAGTAAACAGATTATGTGGCAGAGTTTGGAAGAATCCAGAAAGGAGAATGAAAGAACTCCAAAGGTGTTTGTTTGTTCTTCATGTTGTGTACAAGGAAGTAAAATACTTCTCTAGAGAATCTCTTTTTAAAAAGTTAGCTTTTGATGCCTTCAATAGAAGATATGTAACATACTTAAGTCATGAAGCATAACAGTAAGTACCCATTCAACTCATATCTTGTATCATAACAAATACTAATTATTTATTTTCCCAGTCCTATTTCTTTTCTTAACTCCCTGATACAAGAATTTGAGGACATTTTATCTCTCAACATCCATGCACTCACAATTGATGTTGTCTAGTCTTTTATTTCTGTCCTTTTAAGTCCCCAAGTTAGACACTATTTTCATCTTGTAACAATAATTATAATAATTATCTAATATAATACTTGGTTAGGTTTATGTATGCATTAACCATTTTACTTGGTCATTTTTTCCTTCTTATCTTTCTTACTGACTAATCATTTGACTTATTTAAGAGTTCTAGATTTAGATTTTTTTTCTCAGTCCTATGAAAATATGATTCCACTGTTTCTCACTTCTGTGGTTGAGAAGTTCTGCCAGCTGTGTATGACCTTTCTTTTCTATTTGGGTGTTTTAATATCTTCTCTTTGGTCTTGGTATCCTTCATTTTTATTAAAAGGAGTCTATGAAGGGATGACTTTATTTATTCTGCTGGGGGTACATTCATCATGCTTTGTGTTAATTACCTGCTATCATCTCTTTAAATACTGTCTCTCATCCATTGTTCCCTGTCCTCTCCTTTTGGGAATTTGGTTAGTTGACTGTAAGTCCTTGTGATTTCTGTTTTCCATATATCTTAATCTCTCCTCTCATTTCTGTTTTTCATTTCTTGGGGAGGTGTTCTTGGTCAATTCTATTACTTTACTCTTCTACTTTTCTCTTTGTATAGTCTAAATTTTAACCCAACCTTTGATTTGCTTCCTCTCTTTTTCCATTTCTAGAAGCAATTACCAACATATATGGTTATAAAATAATTCCCTATTTCTTTTTTTCTGTGATTACAATTTTTTTCTATCACTTTCATAATTATGTTCTGGTCTATGTTGGATAATTTCAGAATTCAAAGTTACAGAGAACTACATTCATTGCTTGCTGTTTCTGTTGAGTCTCACTCATTATGGTATGATTTCTTGTATGGTTTGTGGTCTTTGAGTTTATGGGGTTTGTTTGGTTTAGGTTACTGGGGATCATTAAGGCCTAAGTTGAAGATGTTTTCCTCCAGAGAAGATTAACTTCTGCTAAAACATTCTCAAGATTTGGGGTTACCTGGGTCTCTTTTGATGGCCTCTGGCTTTGTTGTGAGAATCTTGAACTCATTTCCCTGACTTCTTTGCTGACCCAAGTTGTGGCCTCTAGATTTCAGTGTTGCAGAAACATTTGTTCTCAGGAAAAAAAACCACCTTCAAGATTAGCTGACTGTTTACTTCTAGATCCATTTTCAGCTCTGGTGGAGGCTGAATGAGGATTGTAGAGATTTCCATTTCTTTTTGGAGGCCTGGCAATACATTAAGATAATATTGTACCTGGGATATAGTTGTTCTAGTGTAGCAGATCTTTGGATTATAGAGTCTGTGACTCTGCCAAAGATGAATTTGCAAACTCTGGTTTTAATTGATAATCTGCTCACTGCAATGATATTGAAGATGTCCCAGCAGGATCTATACTTATGAAAAGACTTTGATAAATATTTCAGAGAATCTGACCAGAGGAGCTTAGAGACTGATGTTGAAAATAGGCTAGATATACCTAAGAGTATGTAGCCAACAAAGATACAGACATCACTGCTGAAAACTGAAAACTGCCTGCGTGAAGGAAGAGTGAACAGCCAATTTGTAACAGAGATTGTCTTACACTTCCAGGGTTAAGTCTTAGTATTATTTTAAGCTTTGTAATGAAGACTTCTCTGATACCCCACAAAAACTAATCTTTCCCTATCACCAACTCACTCCAAATGCACTTGTATCTTTCTTACATTTGCAGGCTAGTCAGAAAACTTTGGAAGTTTATTATGTCACGATTGTCTACGTTATTCCAGTTCTTGGCTTGGTGCCTGACAAGTCATGGTTGCTCAAACCATATTAATTGAATGAGCTAATTCAGTGTTGTATTGTGACTGTACTCATCTCTCTCTCTCTTTCTATTGTGAGTTCTTAGACAGGGTCTTATTTATCTTTGTATTCTCCTAATATTTAGCACTAAATAGCTAAGATAGATATGAAAAGTATGTGAACTAAGTAAACATTAAATAGATATGCCTTTGAATATCATGTAAGGATTTTAAGTCCTAATGCTTTTATTAAAGGTCTTAGTGCCTATAAGTAATGAAAACAAACTTTACATTTTCACCAGTATACATGCATCTTATTCTGCATTTCTTGCGGTATGCTTTCATGTGTTGACCTTTCTGCTTTGTACCAAGGTAATTATTTTCTAGAATATATTGTAAGTAGAATTTTGGATTTGGAATTTCCTGTTTGCTATGTGATAATTGTGAAGCTCCCCCCCATTCATGTGTTGAAATCATAGCCCTCAATGTGACTTTACTTTGGGTAATGAAATTTAAATGAAGTTGTAAGAGAAAGGACTGATTCAATGGGATTATTGCTCATGCAAGAAGAGACAATAATCTCATTAATAATTTCTCTTTGTACTATTCCAGGAGGTAACCACCAGGAAGAGGGCTTTCCCCAGAACTCAACTGTGCTGGCACCCCGATCTTGAACTTCCAGCCTCGAGAACAGTGCTAAAATACATTTCTGTTGTTCAAGGCACCCAGTCTAAAGTGTTTTATTGTGGCAACTTGAGCTGACCAAGACACTTTGTCCAGAAAATATAAAATATCTTAATAATTTAAAGCTCACTTTTATGTTTCTGAGGGATTAGAGGGCCTCAGAGAGGAACAAAAGGAAAAAATATGGAGTATATCCTGAGGAATTAATATCTGAATTAATTTCAAAAGAGGCTGATGATGTGGTTTTTAGGAAAGAGCATTGCAGAGTAGAAAGAAGTATTGAAACTAAGATTGGGTACTTATTTAATCATTCAAGAAATATTATGCAATTTTTTTTTCTGGTAGTAGGCTTTCAGCTTCACTGGATCCACAACTCAGGTAAAACAAGTTATACAACATAGTCCTTCAGTAAAAACAGAAGCCATGGAGGTTCCTGTTTTTCTGTTTGGGGAATCCATTACTTTCCTGCTTATGTATGGGGCAGTTATTAATCTTCTTTACTTTGGGTTGAGGATGGTATATGGGAAGAAGTCATCCTACAAATTGATCATATTATTTTATTATTTTTTTAATTCTTTGGAGTCAGGTGTTTAAGATTGTGACCAACCTGTAGCATTCTTTTGTGACTGTGTGTGTGTATGTGTGTGTGCATGCACAAGACTTTGTTTTCTGCTCTTTCCTGCTATTTGATATGGATGAGAACCTCCACCTTGACCTTGAACAGCTGGATGAATTTCACGTGGGGCTATCTCTTGAAACAATAAATTGCTTTCTTCTTTGAACTGAAGTATAATACTTTCCCTGACAAATGAAGCCCACCAACTCTCATCTATCTGAAATTGGAAAAGAAAGGACATCAGATTACCCTGAACTCCTTTTGAGAAGAATCAAAGAGACAAACCTTATGTTAGACATAAGGATGGTACCTGGTAGCTTCCGCATATGCCATAACGTGTTTTTCAGAGCAAGGTCATTCTATTATCATTGATCTTTACTCATTGCAGTTCAAAAAGGAACAGAGGTGAACCATGTCCTATTTCATTGCTCTCTTTCAGATTAGAGGAAAAAACAAATGCACTGACTTCTTGGAGATTCAAGTAAGGCAAAAGAATTGATTTCCACGTAGGAGGGGAAAGCTACATTGTCTTCAGTTTAGTGTCTAGGCCCTAATGGGAAGCAGAGACACTTGTAAGTGACTTGAAACTGGGTAAATTAGGAAATTTAGCACTAGTTTATTCATTTGACAGTCTTTGTCTCTTGAACATCTCCTAGACTTAGGTATTGTTTGTTGAGATTGATGCTGAGATTGATATTTGAACAAAAGTGACTATATGAGCTGTCAAGGAAGGGAGAGAAAGGGAGGAGCTGGTAAATTCTGACTGTTTACAACTTTGCCAAAAAAGTATGCTACTAAGACTTTGCTACCGTGCACCCTGCCACCACTATGGTCACTGTTGACCTTACTTCACAGAGGACCTTATAACAAATGCTGTTCACATTAGAGACTATTTCCACAGTTGCCTTGATCTTTTCCTGTCCATTTCTTAGCTTGCTTACTGTAACCTCCTCCTTTTTTTTCTTCCATCCATTAAAGTATATTGATATGTGAATGACTGAGGGTTATGATATTTTTTTTAAGGAATTCACTTTGAACTTGGGGTGTATAAAAACAATTAAATGGAACCTCAGTTACTTAAATCAGTAATATTGCACTTATCAACATCTCACTTCTGTTGTAAAACACCAATTTGTTTCCTGACTGGCTATGATGGAAATGTTGTCTGATGAGATGAAGTCCAGACTACTTACACTCATTAGCACAAGACCCTCCATGATGCCTTCTCACCTGAGCAATCCTGCAGTCTCACTGCTCACTTTCCAAACAAGTTGTAGGAGCAGCGTGGTGCCCTTCATCCCATGTCCAGCCCACATGCATGTTTTCCTGCTCGATGCGTCTCTGTGATAACCTCCTTTGTTCTCCTCCTACCTTTCAGGATCTTTTTTTAAAATGTAATTTTAGTTGTAGATGGACACAGTGCCTTCATTTTATTTATATGTGATGCTGAGGATGGAACCCAGTGTCTCACGCGTGCTAGGAGGGCACTCTACCACTGAGCCACACCCCAGCTCTCCTTTTAGGATCTTTAATATCTGATTCCAGTATGAGAGAGGCCATGGGACATTTTTATTTCTGTGTCAAGATTAGCCAATACCTCCTCCAGGAAGTTTTCCTTGTTTCCCCATCTGCTCCCCTGAATCCTCCTCTGAGCTCTTAAAACCTCCCATGCATAGCTGTAACTATACCATGTAGTGCATCCACTTTGCATTTCTGTGTTTGTGATCTGACCAGACTGTGATGTCCTGTGATGAAACATTAATTCTTGCTGTACCTTGAATCTCTATAGAGTCCAGCACATTGCCTGACACACTTAACACAGGTGTGTTGATCATTGAATACAGGGAAAAGATAATGAATGAATGAATGAATGAAAGAATGAATGAATGACATTGTAGGTAGATAACCATAATGCAAATTTCAAAACTTGAGGAGGTGACAAATAAGCAAGCTGAGCTTTTCTTTATGCACTGGACTAAGGAAGGGTGCAACTCTCTCTTTCATGCTTGAATTTCCAGAAAGGCAGAAGAGAGTTCTTCCTAGAGGTCTTGATTCTCTTGCTTTCCAGTCGAGGGTGCTGCTGATTTGATTTTATTCCAACTCTCTTAACTGCCCTTTTGCTTTTTCATTTAATTCAAAATGCTTACCACATAACTATTAAATTGTTAATAAGCAGGAATAAGTATGCTGTTAATTTGAAAATATTTTATTCAGAGGATGGACTTGCTGCAAGATTTCAGAGGTGGCTGCACAATAATTAATGAATTTAATTTTCAGTGCTAAATACATCATAATTTGAGGCTCAGTTTATGTGCTAATTGCAATTAGGCCCACAGGAGAGTATGTTTTCTTGGCCTGCCATCATCTGTTCACATCTGATTTTCTTTTCAAAAGCACATCTCCTAAAATAAACCTTGTAGGAGGTTGAATTGGTAAGAATGGACCCACTGGATCTCAAAATGTCTATGATGTTGTGTTTGCTGAAGATTGACCATGTCTCTGATATAAAATAACATGTGCCAGCAGGTCTGGGTCTCAGGGTCACCTTCAGTTCTTGCTTTCTGTAATGTTGAGCAAGAGGTTTTGCCCCTCTGAACCTGCTTTCCTTATCTAAGACAATGAGGGTTACTAATATAGAACTCATAGCTAAGTGAGGTAGGCTGAAAGATCTGGTATCTAACAGATGCTTAATACTTGATGATAACGTATAATTTACACTACAACAGGGTTGAGGATCTATGTCCAGGTTTGGGTTGTCAAAATCTCAATCTCATTGAGATTCTGGCTGACCTTTCTAACTCCCTCCTGACCTACAACCTGACTTGAAGGCCCTAACTTTGGACAGGTATGTCAGGATCTTGTCACTTACTACCCTTTAGACCCATCACTTAGCTCCTGGGTTGTGAAATGGGAAGGCTGTCATTTGCAAAGTCTAACCTGTCAATTCATTCTGGCCCCAGGGCTCTGACCTTCCCTTTCTTGACCTCTCCATATCTCTCCAATGCCTTGGCTTCCTGTTGGGAGAACAATTTTCAGAATCCCAGAGTAAAGCAGGCAGGCTTACACATTCTATCTCTCATCCTGTGTATTTCTTGTGCTGCCTGGAATTGCCTGAGATGCAGTAAACTGAGAAAGAAAGGGGATGAGGCAGGGGCAGGAACTTTGTGTCATTTGATTCTCACTACAGTGTGCTACAGATTCAGCTACACAGCAATGAACCCACTTACAGCATACCACAGCCACCAGGGGTGTCTCTGCACATCCTGAGCCCAGGTTAGTAGGCAGCATTCACCTTCTCAACCAATCAAAAGGCAGCTGAGGAGAGCTGTTCATCTTAACCCTACCATAAAAAACCTCTGTGTATTCACCCTTCTCACTGAGGGAGCCAGTGTCTCAATTCAGGACACCTGTGAATGGAATTGATTAGTGCAGTGTTTCTCATTAAGTTGAAATCGGGGTGGGGTTGTGGTCAGCTTGCATAGGAGTGAGTTTTGGTTTGCTGGGCAATGAATTTTGTAAAGAAGTAAAGAGCTCTTTAACTCTGAATCACAGGAAGGACACAGACCAGGAAAACATGTGTAACTGGATTCCTCAACTGGTTGGAGTAACTGCTTCAGCTTTAGGAGGAAAGATCAAATGAGACTACTGCAGATTCATATTATAGCTTTTTCCAAAAAAGGAACTTCCAGATATGATCTGAAATTATTGCATAGCTGCCATTTCTTTTGTAAATATTTTCTGATGTTCCAAGCAGTAATTTTGAGGTTGTCATGATCCTGATTAATTAAAGAGGGATTGATTTATTTTCCACAGATTGATTTGGGAACAGCGTTTGCCAAAGGCAGAATAGCGTGTAACTATTGGCTATGACTTCTTTGACAGTGTTCCCTCTGTTCATTTCTTCCATGCCTCAAGTCCCTTTATTGAACAGAGGAACATTTATTTATCATCAGAGATAACAGCTTAGAATACAAATCTGACACAAAAGATATGACCCTGGACCTGCACTCTTTGCTGAAAATGACCTCTGATGTGAACGACCTTTATGGGGTCTTTTCCTAGTTTCCTGGAGGTGAAGAAGTGAGTTCTACAGAGAGAAGATCATGGAACCCTGACAAGGGGATGTGGCACCACCTAGAGGGAGACAGGAGATTGCAGAAAGAAGATGGGCTTAATCCTAGTTTACCTTCTCTTCTTCCTTTAAATTTTTAGTTCTTTCATTTGCTTTCTTTTAAGATTAGGATAATGATCAACTGACAGAAAATCATTATGTGTATTTGTGTCATAAAATGTGATTTTTTGATGTTTGTATGTAAAGTAGAATGATTAACTCAAGACAGTTAACATGTTCACATTTATTTTTTTGTGTGGTGAGATATTTGAAATTCACTCTCAGCTGTTTTGAAACATACAACATGTTGTTATTAACAATAGTCACCCAGTTTTGAAATAGATCTCAAAAACTTATTCCTCTTGTCTAACTGAAAGGATGTGTCTGTTGACCAACATTTCCCCATGCATTTGATGATTTAGATTCCAAGTATAAGTGACATCATATGGTAATTGTCTTTCTGTGCAAGTCTAATTTCACTTAACATAATGTCCTCTGTGTTCATTCATGTTATCTCAAATTACATAATTCCTTCTTTTTAAAGATTGCATCGTATTCCATTGTCTATATATCATTGGTTTTATCAATTTATTCATTGATAGACATGTGGGTTGATTCCATGTTGTGGCTATTGTGAATAATGCTGCAAGGAACACAAGAGTATAGATACCTGTTTTAGTCAGACATTTTGCTGCTGTGACTGTAAGATATGACCAGAACAATTTTAGGGGAGGAAAAATTTATTTAAAGGCTCATGGTTTCAGATGTCTTAGTCCATAGAAGGCCGACTCCATTCCTCAGGGCTTGAGGTGAGGCAGGAACAACATGGCAGAAGAGTGTGGCAGAAGGAAGCAGCTCACATGGTGATCAGAAAGCAGAGAGAGAGAGATCTCCACTTGCAAGATACAAATATATACCCAAAGCCACGCCCCCAATGTCCCACCTCCTCCAGCCACACCCCACCACTTCAGTTACCACTCAGTTAATCCCTATCAGGGGATTAATTCACTGATTGGGTTAAGACTCTCCCAACCCAATCATTTCTCCTCTGAACCTTCCTGCATTATCTTACACCTGAGCTTTTGGGGGTATAACCATAGCTCTTTGACATATTGATTTAGAATTTTTTGAATAGATACACAGAAGTGGAATTGCTAGATTGTAGGTTAATTTTATTATTAGCTTTTTTATTTTTTGAGGAATTTGATTCCACTTCTAATCCTCCCTATTTTTTCATTGATTTTCTAGGTATCTGTTAACTTTCCTATCCTTGTGAGGATCAATCAGATGGTAGTATAAGTAGATATAATTTCAGAAGCAGTAGTTTCATAAATAGTGCAATGTTTTGTGAGAGGGATATGGGGCCAGAACTATAATTGATTCAGGAAGTAATCAGTATCAAACACCTTGAATGCATTTAGGGGGCTGTTAGTCAAATAACACTCAAATCAGGTACAACTAAATCCCGTAACTGAGATTGAGAAAGGGTGGATAATTTTCCCAAGATCACAGAGCTAGACACTGGGAAGAGTGGATTAACTTTGCTATCTGCCATGGTTATTGGGTCCTCTGAGGCACACTTGTGGACACCATGGGGCACTTACACTTGAGTGTCTTAGGTTTCAGGGGATTCTGAATTCCACTCAAGGCTACTGTTGTGTAGGACTGGATCCTAATCTACCTGTGTCTGCCACTGAAGCCAGTTCCCACTTTTTTCTGTTCATCTTCCTGCGGTGAGACTGGTTGCTCTTTGCTCTTGCCTTGTAGAATGGAATTCTTTAGGTGACCTGACTTAGCATTCAACACTCCTACTGCTGTTGTTTTTGACTCCAAAGTCACCTTCCTGACATAGCTACTTTGAAGTTTATATTATTTTCCATCAGGTAAACACTGCAGAGTTTATCCATTCCTGGTAGATTCTCCCATAAATTCCTCATGTTTTCCTTCTGTTTCTGTACATGGCTCTTGCTGAGTTCCTTTCTTACGATCATACCAATCTTGTCCAGGACTTGAAAGAGTCACTGTGTCCAAGCTAGTCTAGTATAAAGAAAATAGATTTCAAAAAAATATTGAAAAAAGGGAGATTTCAAAAAGTATTGAAAAAATTGGGTGAAAAATTTCAATTGATTATAATTCATTTTACCAAAAGTCATTTTTATTTTGAGAAAAAGGAAAAAGAAATTTTATTGCATTGCTAGCAAAGGAGGAACACAGGGGACTCCTATCCCAGAAGCTGTGATTCTGCCTATCAGCAGGAACAGGAAACTTTTAAAGAGGAGATTCAAAGGTTGCATTCCACATGTTCTCTGTTGGAGTTGTAATTCACTTGTTAATTTGGGAGATGTCATTAAAGTTATTTTTTTTTCTTGTCTGCATATTCCATTTAATTGACACTTTGCTCTAAGTTGCTGAAAATACAAGACCAAAGAAAAGAATAAAATGCAGCATTCTTGACATGATTTAGTAGTGGTTTTGACCTTGAAAGATGGAGTGTCCACTGGTGAAGTAGAGGAGTTAGGCCAAGTTTGGGTATTACAAAATATCACACACCACTGTCAGTTTTTTGGAGAAGATGAGGGATATCTCACTAATGGTTCCAGATGCCTGAAGCCCTGCTGAGCAGAGTATGAAATATTTACCATTCCCTTTTAGGTGGGAAGGAAGGGCCCTCATTAAAGTTTCATATTTATATTTCCATCCGTCAGCCTGCTTCTAGTTTGTGCTATGTTCTCAATTGTTCAAAGGACTTCAGGGAATAGTTTGGGAGGGAGTGTTTGTGCCTTGTCTGTTGAATTTTCCCTAGATTGAGATGGTTGGGGAAAACTTGTATATGTTTTGGACATGAGAGGCATTTCACACATTGTCATGTAAAGAGCCCAAATCTAGCAGGAGGCCCACACAGGCAGTGGTCGCTTGCATGACTGCATTCACAGATAATAGTTGCTTCCTCCACACTCAGAGCATTTAACCAGCAAGGATAAATGGTAGCAAATGCCGAGTCCATCTATCTTCATCTCCGAGGGCACTGCAGTTGGCTAAATATTTTTGAGTGAGCTGACATATATTTTGTGCTAGCTATACTTCATATTCAAGAAAACAGACTCTGTTGGCTCTCTCCTACCCAAACTCAGAAGTTCCCTCATTGCATATGTTCAGTGTGACATGCAACTCCTGTTGCGTTGATTGGAGGTATATACCTCCTATAATCATTTTTACAGTTTAACACTTAATTTCGACTTGTTCTGAAAGATAGAGGGAGCCCGCACCTGTATAAACACAGGCTTCCCCAAACTGCCCCCAGCCTCCTGAAAGTGGCAAAGAATTTTCCGTCTCTCATCTTATCTGTGAAGGCCAGGGGGGCTGACCCAAGAGCAAACCTTGCTAACGACAACCCTCCTCTCGGAGGTCAGGGTGACTCAGAACTTAAGATAACATGCTTTACAATTGTGTATGTTAACCAATTAGGAAGAACGCTGTATAACTGCTTGCCTTTCATTATATAAACCCTGCTAACGAGGGCTCGGGCCTCTTAGCGTCACCAGTTTTCGAGGACGCAGAGGACCAGGCTTGAGCTTGCTAATAAATGACTCTTTGTTGCTTGCATTGATCATGGTCTCTGGTGGTCTTTGTGGGGTCTCAAGCCTTTGGGCACAACATATGGGGGCTCGCCGGGATGCCCCAAGCCCACCTAGACACCTGATCATAGAGTCATAAGTGACACCTTCGGCCGGTGAGTAAGGCATTGCGGTGTGTTTTCTGGTCTGGATTGCCTGCAGGTTCTGGTTCTGGGCTGGCATAGTCCTGGCGGACGCGCTATAGGACCCCAGCAGGGTCTCGGGAGACGTCCCCTCGACCTGTCGGGAGACGTCCCCTCCACCCGTCGGGTGACTCTGTCACATCTGGGCAGCATCTGTGCTGCATCTGTCGCATCTGGGTGACTCTGTCACATCTGGGAAGCTTCTGTGCTGTATCTGGAAGACTCTGTTGCATCTGGGTAACTCTTTGTTCCATCTGGGCATTGTGTTGCGTCTGGAAAACTCTTTGACACAATCGGAAATTGTTTGTTTTTGTTGACAAAGTACCAGCTAGCCAATTTCTGATTTAGCGCGCTATATGTCTGTCTGTCTGTGTATTGTACCGTATGGTCATTACTCTTGTCTTATATTAAATTCTTCATTGTGTTAATCCGATCTTAGGCTTAGGGATACTCATTACAGGGTACTTTACAGTCCTTCTCCTTGTTCCTGAGAGATTTGTTTACTACAATCCCCCTAGGCAGAGAGCTCAGCAGTTCCATTCCTCAAAAGTAGTAAGAAATAGTGTTTTGTGATTTTCTGCATTCAAACCTAACCTGATCTCAACCAGGAAGAAAAAGAGTTAAAAAGTCCTAGGTGATCCCCCCTTCCCCCCTGCCTGGCCTTGCTGAAGCCTGCATTGGAATGTAAACTGCAGCAGTCTCAGCGGGAAAGGGGGGTGACCTGAAGAAAAGAAAAAAAATGGTGTCCGTTTAAACTCCTGGGCTGCTACACAGAACTAACTCATTTTCTAGGATTCTTGTTTTGTTTTGTTTTTCTTTAATGCTGTATTTTTGAGCTCATAATTTTGATCCTGCATACCTAGGTTAATGATTTTTTTCTTTTTGATCAGTTCTATTTTTTATTCAACTAGAGTTTTTGAACATCTGTTACATTGCCATGGAGATTCACCTATAAAGTTACAAGGCCTTTGATTTTGTATTATTTTTATGTCGTGCTAATGTCATGTTTTGTCTGTATCAAAACTGAGCACTCCTAAAATTAAAATTTAAAAATGGATCCAAATACTTTTATTCACGTGATTTAAAAGGGTTCGATTTAAATTGGGTTAAACTAATAAAAGTAAAATGTCTTTAGAAATAACTCACAAATCTCTAGGTGGTCAAACTAATGAAATGTTGATGTTAAACAATGTTTAATATCAATTGTTTCTAGGACTTTTCTTCAACAGGAAAGAGACAGCAAATACTGTTCAGGACACTTGTCTGATATCTTGGTTTTTACAGAATAAGTGAATTAGAGTTAACATGTATGGGATTACTCAAATGTGTTTGTTAGTGACATCTGATTAATTTGCAAAGTTAAAATGCTAATTGTTAAATAACATCAAGTACTTTTAACTCCTTAAATTCCATGGAGTAACATACTTAAACATTATTGGTGGTTTCATAGGTAGGTAAATTAAAAAGTGTTTAAAATCGCTTTGTCTCATTCCTAAAAACAAGGTTATTAAGAGTTATGTTCTAACAGATAAAACCTCAACCCAGAGGGTGAGCGTTCCATCTGCTCCCTTACCACTTCCCCCTGCTCCCCCTCCAGTTCCGCAAAGCTCCAAGGAGCTCTTAGATTTGGATTTAGAGTTACCATCTCCCCTTTCACTGTGTTTCAGTTAGAGTACTATAAACCACAAAGTATTTTATCTTGTTAAAATAGAATGATTTATCTAAATTCAGAAATTTCATAAGAGTTGTTTCAGAATGTGGACAAAAAGGGGTCAACAGATAGGAAAGAGAAAATAAAAGGTTCTGGGTTTGGAAATATATTTAATAAAAAGGAAAAGAAAATGTTTCTGGGTAAGAAAGTGCCTGTGTGATGGAATACATGAGGGTCTAAGTAAGTGCTAAGAAGGTCTGTGTGTAAGTGAAGGGCAAGTTTCAACAAGTCTGTGTGTAACTAAGTTGGCTGTATGTATGTGAGACAGCTAAAGCTATTTAAGGTTTTTCCTAAGGTGAAATACTAATGTTCTGATATAAGCCAAAGTTTAATCTATATGGTAAAATGACATGGTAAAATAAGAAGGATTTCTTAGAAACACTAATTTACTCTTAACTTTGTGTCTATTAGATTTTATTCTTTAAAACAATTAGTCTTAAAAATTGGGGTTTATACAATTATGGTTAAACAACTGTTAAGAGTATTGTACTATGTTACAGAGTCTAAATTTTTCTTTAAAAACTAAATTTAGTAAGATTAAAGTGTCAAGGTAATTGTAAAATGGTCACTACTTGTATATTAAATGTATTCATATTTTCCAGGTATACAAGTTTTTAAAGCAGGAAATTTGTCAAGCTGCTATTCTCCAGAATAAACTTGTCTGTACTGGTAATATTAAACTTAAAGAGTACATTTTATTGGGGATTTATTTCTATCATTTAATGTTCTATTATGGGACATATTATCAGTAAGGTATATGTAAAATTGGTTACTTATTTCACTGAGATAAAAATTTAAATGTAAATGTATATCTAAGAGTTAGTGACAGCCTGATTTGTTTAAAGGTTCATATCGTAGAAGGTAAAAGCATTTTGCTACACAAAAGAAAAGTTAAAAGCTTTCTCAGCCTTTCTTTGATTGATTCCTGTTTTGGATATAATGTTAGACTATGTTAACTAATGTTCATATGGACTCAGGAATCAATATATGTAAACTTCTTAAAATGACATTTAAGAAAGAGTGTAATGCGCAATAGCAAAAGTGGGACAACAATGACTGAGATTAGGGGCCCTGACTTCATGACTGTAGCATGCCTGGTGCCTGGGAGTGTTCCTGTGTAGGAGCACAAGATGCCTAACTTCTGTGGCAGTAGCCTCCCGGGGAGGCTCTGTACAGGAGTCCTATCAGTTCTTACATTGATCTCAGGCACACAGCTCTTGGGCAGAAAGAAATTGTTTTGCTAGATAACCAGTGTTTCATCAGTTCCCTTCTCTAGTTCCTGCCCACCTTACAGTAACTTTGGACAGTGGACTTCTTTGAGAGCTACACAGAATTCCTAACATTGCACTTTGCAGTTGTGGGAAAAAGTTATGTAGATGTTCTAGTCTCTGTAACTCTCCTGAAAACAAAGAATAATGCTGACATAGTCTTTAACCTAATAATAAGACATGTATAAAGATTGCTAGCATAACTGTTTAGGTCTGCATTTCCATCAGAGAACAGAGCTCCATCTGATCTCAGCTTAATTTTCAAAATCTGTGTTTATAAACCTTTATTTTCTAATACTCCTTTGACCCCCACTGAACTTGAAAATTTGGTCACGCTGGTCATGGCAAAAGGGGCAAAAATTAACTTTAGGATTAGAACATTTTACATAAGACTTGTGAAGAGCCCTGCCTTACCTGAGATAAGGCTCTACCTCACCCGGCTACATGTTAGAATGACTCCAAAGTAAGCCAGACTTTAACTCATTTAAAGTTGTGCTCAAAAGTTTGATGTTTGTTGTAAAGATTACTGTGATCTCAAACAGGGTATATAATGTAGAACTCAACCAAAATTCAAGATAACTATTATACAAGCTAAATATGTTTTTACTCTTGCTAATTTCATTTTGTAAAACTGTTGCCTGTTACTGTTTTGCAGAAGTAGCTGCTTCCAGAACATACAACCTAGGTAACTTGTGATAATAGGCCATCACCTTCAAAACAGATAGTATGTGGTAGTACTTTAATAAAAGGGTAAATGACTGTAAAGTTATGGACATTAAAGTTAAAGCCCAGTACTCTTACTTTATGAGACTGGCTTGCTGGATAATTAAGATCAAACTTAGAAATTGGAATTACATATAGAGGCCAAGAAAAAAAAAAAACAAAAAACAAAAAAACAGTATCTTGCCCTCAAAGTCAGCCTGAACCCAGGGAATAAGAGAACTTCTCTAAGGAGCGCTGCAACTCTGGGTCACACAACCTCCTGATCAAGGAGATTGTTGAGACTAGAGGATGAGAATTGCTCAGTGCATCTGCTGCAGAGGAGGGTCATGGAAAAAGGGAGACACCCCTAATGCTTTCAAGGAAAGCCACCTCATCGAGAAAACCCTGCCTAACCAATGGCACTAATGGAGCTAAGAAGCTGCTCTTAAGTTCTCTATGAGTGATCCCTGTGGAAACTCAGCTGACTCTTTAACAAGACAGGAACCAGGTCAATTTGACCAGCTTGATCTTGGACACCTAGCAAAACAGTTAAAACCAAAATATAGCCATTCTTGGGCATTTAAAAGAAATAATAGTTAAAAGTAACTTAAGATGTACACTTGTGTTAACCCACTAAAATTAAGAGTGGAAGCTACAAAAGAAAGATTCTTAGGCAAATGTGCCTGATAACTATCAAGGGAAACTGCCAGAGTCAGAAGATTTTAGTCAGTTTAAGGCCTACAGTCACAGGTAGGCTTTATCTATGTTTGCTATTATGATTATCTAGCCCTAAGTAACAGAAATATAGAGATCTCTACTTAACACAGGCTATACCAATAAAGGGATATTGTATAAAAATCAGATGACATTAAGTAACTTAACTATATTTTCTGGGGACCTCAATGACATTAAGAGTTAAATATTGTGTTTACATTCCTGATAACCTGGACAATGTTAAAGTCCCCAAATAAGGGCCTTGTCCCCTCCAGTCTTTGCTAGGCCTTGTTATGGGAACAACTTCTCAGTTCTTCCACCCCCTGGTGAGGAATTATTGACTTCTGTCATCTTTATGATATGCATTGGCATGTTCCAGATTCCGCAACATTTATATTGTATCAATCTCATTTCAGTACTCATGTTTTTTTGTTCTTCTCTCATAGAAGCACCCATCCCCAGATGCCTTTACAGCCTGCTCTTCCCCAACCAGACTTCTACCTTGGACCCCTCAGTTGACCCGATTTCTAAAAAGGGAACTCCAAACTGCTTGCCCCACGCTGCCCACTTCCAGCTCGAAGAAGCCAGATTAGTCATCGCCCATTTTCTCTACAGCAGTGAAGGAGTTCCTAGTATTAGAGGGGTAAATGAAGTAAGAATTGGGGGCAGGCAGTTAGTATAGAAATATGGGATTGGGTCAAATTGAGGAAATGAAGGCCATGAAGGCCATCTGCCTCTGGAAGTTGGAGACTGCCCCTGGGAGAATAAAATGTTAAGGATCTCCTAAGCTCATTAATTACCAAATTTACCTGCCTTTAAAGACTGTAAGCAACGAGGTCTATGTGCAGCCCTGGGAGAAGAATGTTGGTTTTATGCTAATCATTCTGGAGTAGTGAGGGAATCCATGGCAAAAGTCAGAGAAGGACTAGCAAACAGAAAGAAAAACAGGAAGCTAGTCAGAGCTGGTTTGAATCCTGGTTCAATTTTTCCCCTTGGTTAACTACTCTGGTGTCCGCTATAGTGGGACCCCTATTATTGTTGCTACTAGCTTTAACTATAGGACCTTGTATAGTCAATAGGTTAATTGCTTTTGTTAAGGATAAAATAAATACAGTACAGCTAATGGTACTAAGGGCTCAATATCAGCCCGTGAAGCAGCAGCAAGGGTTAAAACAATAGAGACCCAAGATTGGCTCTCTAAATGCTCTTGGAGAGGGGTTAATGAAAGATAGAGGGAGCCCGCACCTGTATAAACACAGGCTTCCCCAAACTGCCCCCAGCCTCCTGAAAATGGCAAAGAATTTTCCGTCTCTCATCTTATCTGTGAAGGCCAGGGGGGCTGACCCAAGAGCAAACCTTGCTAACGACAACCCTCCTCTCGGAGGTCAGGGTGACTCAGAACTTAAGATAACATGCTTTACAATTGTGTATGTTAACCAATTAGGAAGAACGCTGTATAACTGCTTGCCTTTCATTATATAAACCCTACTAACGAGGACTCGGGCCTCTTAGCGTCACCGGTTTTCGAGGACGCAGAGGACCAGGCTTGAGCTTGCTAATAAATGACTCTTTGTTGCTTGCATTGATCATGGTCTCTGGTGGTCTTTGTGGGGTCTCAAGCCTTTGGGCACAACAGTTCCAGGGATGCCTGCCAGGCTCATATTCTTTGTTACCTTGGAATTCCCTGGAAGACATGTTTATTAAACATGCATTCAGCAAACACTGGTTAAGTTCTTTCTGGGTATTAGGTGTTGGGTGCTTAGGGCTGCAAATATAGTCACATAGTTTTTGTCCTTAAGATTGTCTCTAAGGAGTTAAATGAGTAAATGCAGGGTCTCAAATGTGTGTATGTATAGTACAGTATGCATACCCACTACTGTACTTGGAATGTCAAAGAAAAGAAAAAGAAAAAGAAACAAAGCCTGACCTCAATTGCACAAATGTCCTTGCTCTTAGGGGAAGGGTAAGAACAAAGAGGAGTCTTTTGCTGTCGTGGTCCCACTCACACACCTCCCAGGAGAACTGGTCAAGATGTTTTAGGAGGACCCAAGATGGGAGTTCCAAGGTTGAATTCGAAGAAAAAGGCAAAGAGAGAGACAATGACCAACAAATGGAGAAGTGGAAAGGAAGGCACAGGTCAGGAAACGCAGACTCAGTTGCTTTCTCTCAAGAGTTCACAGTCTAAGAAATGAAATAAAGCAACAATATGAGTAGAAGAAAAAACAAGCTGAATTGTAAGGTGAGCCCAATGGAAGGGAAACCCCTGAAATGCAGGAGAGAGAAAATCCACTAATTAAATAACATGTGATCTGGTAAACAGATTGTGCCCTGGAGGCTGGCTGGGGAGGTTTGGACTTTGCAAATCTTCTGCTACAGGAACCCGTGTCTGTGGCTGTGGGTGGTTTCTGAGCCTTGCTCTGAGTGGCCTGACCTGACTTCTCTTTGCATGTGAGGACAGGAGCATGAATTCCAACCTTTACTTTTTCTTTAACATTAAAAAGTCCACTTAATGGGGTTGGGGATATAGCTTAGTTGGTAGAGTGCTTGCCTTGCAAGCACAAGACTCTGGGTTCAAATTGCCAGCACCGCAAAAAAAAAAAAAAGTCCACTTAAAAAAAAAAAAAAAAAAAACTCAAGTGTTTACTTTGCATAACTCTAGTTGATATTGTTATTTTTTTTCTTTGAGAAAGTCTAATTTGATTATTTAGGGCTAGTCTAGATTCTGGTTACCACATCCATTCAATGTTAACCCTCCCATCTGGAAATCAGAAACTTGGTTTGATTCTTCCTCCTCTGTCCCCTTTAATTCCATCAGTGTCTTTCATTTTTGATTGCCACTACCTCGACTTAGGCCCTCTCTTTTGCCTCCTTCCTCCTTCCCTCCGATGTCCCCATATGCCTCTTTGCCTGTAGTCTAACCACTCCTTCATCCATAGTCTACCTTCCATTCTGTGGTTTCTCTAACATCAAACAAAAGGCGGTCCCAGACAAAATTAACACAGACTGTTTATTCATAAATGTGCAGCAAGGAGCCCATCTGCCATCACTTTTGTTTCACTGGAGTTTCAAAGCCATGGAAAGGAGAAGCAGTTTTATAGGATACAAGCAGAAACTCTAGACAGTCTTTAGTTGGCAAGCATTCCCTTAAGTTGGGAATTTTTGGAACTGGGGAGATTTTCTCATTGGTCTCCAATATGTTTGCCAGTCCTTGTCTGTGTGCAAGAAGACCAGTAAGCAGTTGGGGGCATCTTAAGGAAGGACTATCCAATAGTATGGGGGAATGAGTTTCAGTGGCTGAGAGTTTTTGGAACTAGAAGGAACCAGTGGGGTTTTCAGGATAAAGGTCTTCATGAGGTGCTACTACCATGGCAGGAAATTTCTCATTGCTAATGTTATTTCCATGCTTAATTTTCCTCAGTGGCTTCATGAAAGACCAGTTTTCTTAGCCTGTTAGGAGCTTCTTAATTCTTGAGTCTTATGAAGTACTTTATGTTTCAATTGTATGTAATGACTTGCAGTTGTCCAAACACATGCAAAGTCTCTTTTTCCCTGAAAATCTATATATGCTATTTCTTTTGCCTGGAATTTCTGTCTTTTCACCATTACACATGCACACATTCACATGTATTAGTACACACATCCACACAGCCTTTATTTATTATTATTTACCAAAAAAATCACCCCCCAGATTTATGAAGATAAAATTGGCAAAAATTATGTACATTTTTGATATGCCACAAAAAGTTTTTTAAATTTTTTTTAGTTGTACCTTTATTTTATTTATTTATTTTTATTTGGTGCTGAGGATCAAACCTAGTGCCTCACATATGCCAGGAAAGTACTCTGCTACTGAACCCCAGCCCCAGTCCCCAACATAAAGTTTTGATAGGATATGAGTTGAATAAATCAATTTAATTCACATATTCATTACTTTACATATTTATCTTGTTTTAGTGGTGAGAACATTTCAGATCGTCTCTCTTAGCAATTTTCAAATGTGCAATACATCATTTTTAATGGTGGACACCATGCTGCACAACAGTGGCTTTCTGAATCTTACTCATTCTGGCTTCCTATTCACACTCCATCCTAAGCTCCTAGTAACCACCATTCTACCCTCTGCTTCTATGAATTCAACTTTTTTAGATTTCACATAAAAATGAAATCATGCAGTGTTTGACTTCTGTATCTGGCTTATTTTACTTAACATAATGTCCTCCAGGTTCATTCATGCTCTTGCAAATGATAAGATTTCTTCTGTTTTATGCTGAATAGTATTTCATTGTATATGAGTACCATATTTTCTTTATCCACTAATTGACAGACACTTAGGCTGATCCTATAGCTTGTGAATAGTGCTGCCATGGATAGGGGGGTATAGATGTCTCTTTGACATACTAAATCAAGTTTCTTTGACTATATACCTAGAAGTAGGATCACCAGATCACATGGTAGTTCTAGTTTTAATTTTTTAAGCAACGTCTATGCTGTTTTCCATTATGGTTGTTCTAATTTACATTCCCATCAACAGTATACAGCGTTCTCTTTTCTCTACACCCTAACACTTATCTTTGGTCTTTTTTGATAATAGTCATTCTAACAGACATGAGATATATTTTACTTTTAAATTTTATTTCCCTCATGATTAGTGATACTGGGCATCTTTATATATACCTATTCAACATTTATGTTTTTTTCTGAGAAATATTTTTGTAGGTCCTTTGCTCAGTTGTTGATCATATCATTTATTTTATTATCATTGAGTTGAGTTCCTTATGAATTTAGGATATTAATTACTTCTTAGACATGTAAGATGTTTGCAAATATTTTCTCCCATTCCAAAGGTTGTCTTTTCATTCTGTTGATTGTTTCTTTTGCTGGGTAGAAGTTTTTTAGTTTGTTAGAGTTTCACTTGTTTATTTTTGTTTTAGTTGTCTGTGTTTTGGGATCTTATCCCCAAATTTATTGCCCTGATTATTAGGAAGCTTTTTTTCCATATGCTTTCTTCTAGTAGTTTTACAGTTTCAGTGTTATCTTTAAATCTTTAATCTATTTTGAGTCGATTTTTTTAAAGTGGTGTTGGATAGGATCCAATTTCATTCTTCGTCATTTCAGTTTCCCCAAGACTATCCATTGAAGAGATTCTTCTTTCCCTATTGAATGTTCCTGGCAACTTTGCTGAAGATCAATTGACCATAAATGCATGGATTTATTTCTAGGCTCTATTTCAATCCATTCATCTCTGTGTTGTCTCTTTTTATGCCAATATGATGTCGTCTTGATGACTGCAGCTTTGTAGTAGACTTGTCAGGTCATGTGATGCCTTCAGCTTTGCTCGTTTTCTTCATGGCTGCTTTGGTTGTGTGGGTGTTTTAGCATCGTCTTCCCCTGGGTAATCTGCTTTCAGTTAGGAAATCATCTCAAGTGTTCTTTCCCGTGGGAAGTGTCGTTGACTTACTCCTTGTCTAGGCTGCAAATCTCTTCTGCTCCAATAGCACTCTGTGCTTTCTTAGCATCATGCCACTGTGTTATCATCCTCCTTACTATAATTAGCTGTTTACTAGGGGTCTCTCTTGACTGTACATTCCTTAAGAGCAGGAACTTAGAAACTCTCTGTCATCTTTGTAGTCTCAGTGATGAGTGCTTAGCAGGGGTTCAATAAATATGAGTGAATTGATTAAACCATTAATTCTTTCTTGGAGTTTTCCCTTCACACTGATCTCCATCTCAGTATATTATAGAAGGCTAGCTCAAAGAGAATGAGGATTCAGAGCTGGACCCCTGTTTTTTATTTATTTTTTTCTCAAACCCACCTACAATTTCAACAGCTTCTCAGTACTGAAGTTCCTCAGTAGGTGCCTTTTAATAGCGTATACAGAACGTGTGGGCTGGTGTCCTGCACAAAGCCGTCACTCAGTGTACATTTGTTGAGTTTGTTTTCCCCTGACTGATGGCACTGCTTTTATTTGTAACAACAGACTCCAGATGGAACAATTGAAGCCTCTTGAGCAGGGATACAGTAGGGGGCAGGGCTGAACGTGTTTCTAACAGAGCCCTCTTTTGATTCTGTTGTATACTGCATCTCCCCAGCCCACAATCCTGCAGCTAGTGGGTCATTAAGCATGGAAACAGTCCAACTAGCAGCTTTCCAATGGGATTGTCTGCAAACATCACAGCATTATTTCAAATGTACTTGTAGTTTGAGATGCTGGAAACAATGCTTAGAATCATTTCTTTATTCCTTAGCAGGTGGTAATGTGATTCTCTTTTAAACAATCTCTGCTTAAATATTTAAGAGTTTGTTTCCCTGGATGCAGGATAAGGTGGCAGAATGTAGCACATGGAACAAAGGAAACTTAGAAAGAAGGAAACTAGTTTTGTTCTCATGCTTTCCCTCATGATAACTGATGGTTAATTTTCAATTCATATGTACTTGCCTGAATTTTAATTTATTCTTCATGTTTAGTACTTTGGAAAACACAAATTTATAAACTGAGTACAGGTGAAATATTAGCTAATGAGATCAATTCCATATTTAAAAAACCCTCAGGGACTAAGAACATAGTTCAGTGTTAGAGAACTTGCCTAGCATGCATGAGGCCCTGGGTTCGATCCCCAACATCACAAAAAATATGACAATAATTTAAGAAAAAAAGTCCTCAGGTTGATTTCAGGAATGTAATAAGGCCTTAACTATAGAAGAACCCATCAATATAATTTATTACATTAATGCACAAAAGAAAAACGTGTGATTATCTTAAGGCATATAAAATAAAACACAGCATTTGATAAAGTTTGACATTAAATTTGTAATAAAAACACAGTGAACTGTGATTGGAAAGCACTTTCCTGGAGTTCACCAAGTCTATACACATACATCTCACACTATAGAGAAATATGAAATATTGCTTTTAAGATTAGATCAAGAAAAAGGTAAGAATGTCTATTATCATCATTATTGTTTTAACATTGTGTTGTACATATATATGTATATATATATATATTATTTCCATAAAAGTAAATACAAGACAAAAATGACAATATTTATTCCATAAAGATGATAATGTTTATCTATAGCAATAAACCCAATAGATTCTATGGACATTAGAACAAAGAAGAGAATTCTGAAAGGTTGCCAGACCCAAGATCTATTAAGAAAAACTAATGATATCCCTTCACCCAACAGCATCTTCACAAAATATTTACAAAATAATATTCTCAATGGAGAACAAAACAATAACTGAATTGATAATTCCCTCTTCAGAGAAAAATTAGGGAATATTTAGTAAGACCTGAATGAATAGAGACTATTCAGGATTTATCATAGAATGACCTAACATTATAAAGATATTACCTTCCAGAATTAGTTTATAAATTCAACACAATTCCAAAAAAATTCTAGGAGTAATTTTTGAGTAACCCCACAAACATTCTAAGCTTTTATGAGAGAAGAAAGTTCACAAGAAGCTGGGTTGATTTTGAAAGATGAGAGTAAAGCATGATATAAATTATTATATAAAAACAATGAGGATTAAAATCCAGAATTTATAAAGAACTTAAAAACCTTAAACCAACAAACCAAACCAAACCCCAAAACAAAAACCCAAGTGACCCAATCAATAAACTGACAAAAGAACTAAACAGATATTTATCAAAAGAAGAAATATAAATGGCCAACAAATACATTAAGAAATGATCAACATCCCTAGCAATCAGGGAAATGCAAATAAATATGACATTGAGATTTTATCTCACTCCAGTTAGAATGACAATCATCAAAATACAAATAATAATAAATGCTGATGAGGATGTGGGGGGAAAGGTAGACTCATACTTGGTTGGTGGGACTGTAAATTAGGACAATCATTTTGGATAACAGTATTCCTCAAAAAACTAGGAACTGAACTACCATAAGCTCAGCTATCTCACTCCTTGGTATTTATCAAAAATAACTAAAATCAGCAAACTACATAGCGATAAAGGTACATCAATCTTTATAGCACTGCAATTCACAATAGCCAAGTTACGAAACCAGCCAGGTACCTGTCAACAGATGAATGGATAAAGAAAATGTGTGTATATGCAGAGGAGTTTTATTCAGTCATAAAGAAGAATGAAATTATAGCATTTGCTGATAAATGAATGAAATCACAGAAACTTATGGTAGGTGAAATAAGTCAGACTCAGAAAAAGTCAAAGTTTGAATGTTTTTCTCATATGTGGAAGTTAGAGCAATTTAAGGGAACAAAATGGGGTACCCTGTGAAAATAGAAGGGAGATAGAGTAGTGGAAGGAGATTGAATGGAAAGGAGGAAGGAGAGGAAAAGGGAGGAATTATAGAATAAAATTGACCAAATTATGCTCTATACCTATACGAATATACCACAGCAAATTCTACCTTTATGTTTTTCTATAAAACACCAACTTGCAAAATTTAATAAATAAATAGAAGGAAGACCAATAGAGTAGAGAAAGGGGAGCAGTGCAAGAAGCAGAGAGGGAGAGAGAGTACTAGAGACTGAAATGGAGCAAATTCTATTGTTTGCATAAGTATGTCAAAATTAATTCCAATTTTATGTATAATATAATGTGCTAATAAAAACATAAGAACAATTGTGGTACTAGTGCAGATACAAATATGTGCATCAATGGGAAAAATACAGATTGTAATAATAGACTATCAGGTACATAGAAACTTCATCTATGATTAATGTGGCCCCACCAGTCAGGAAGCAGTTGGGTTGCAAAAATGGATTCAAACAATATAGACAAATAAAGTTGGATCCATACTCATGCCATAGACTGAGGTCACAGACCAAGATGCCTTCATGTGCATGGTAAAGCTGTATGTTAAGAGAAGAAAATATGGAATGTTTTCTGATGCTATTGAGAAGACCCTCAAAGCACAAATCATAAAGGAAAAGTAATAAGGATTTTTGTTTAACAAAAAAGTACTATAGACATAGTTAACAGATGGATAACAGACTGGGAGAAGGCATTTGCATTATTTGAAAACAACATAGAATTAAACCTAGAAAATACAAAGAATGCCTGTAAATTAACAAGAAAGAGACAAAAAACACTAGAAAAAGTAAGTAAGGGCTATGAGTCAGTGAGCTACCGAGGGAGAAATCTGGAATGACAATATGAACGCAAACAGATGCTCAACCACATTAGTAATCAAAGAAATGCAAATCAAAATAAAAAATAAAATACCACTTCATGTTCATCAGATTGCTAAAAATCAAAAAAGGAGTATAATTGCAAATATATTGTGAGGGTGTGGGAAAGCAGCACACACAGTTGACAAGAGGGTAAAACGATGTAGTCATTGTGGAGTGCAAAATGACAGTACAAAGTGGAGGATAGATAGTCTGTGACCCAGCAATCCCACTTCAGAGAAGCTCAAACAGGGCCCTGGAGGGATGCCTTTGAAGATGTTCATTACAACATCATGGTGGTAGCAGGGAGTTGGAGGCAACCCGGCTTTTCATTACCGTGGGAATGGATTTGTAAAATATGATGAATGCAAACTAAAGATTATTTTGCAAGAGGATTTTGTGAACTTGATGCATACATAACAATATCAATACATCCAAAGGCAGTATTGAAAGACAAAATTGAGAAAACAAATGAGATCCATAGTGCATAAAATGGTATTATGCATTTCTGCACACACCCAGTGACACACATGGTCAAAGACCTATGTGACTGTATGCTGGGTTGGAACATACAGGGAAGTTGGAAGTGGGGATCAGAAATAAAGTTATTTAAAAGTAAAATTTAAAAAAATATTTTGCATGACTTAAATATGATATTGTACCATGAACTGATGGAAAAAAAATGCTTAGAAATTACACATATGTGAAGCTTATTTAGGGAAATCTTTCCAGGGGTAGCAAGGACCCTCCTTAAGGGAAATATCTTGCTTGGATGCTTAAAAGAATTAGAGATCATGAAAGGTTACAGTACTTTAGTAATTATTCTTGCTGCCTATTTTCACATTTTAGTCAATTTCTTAGCAATAATTGTTTCTAATATTGCATGAATGCTATTTTTAAAAGTATATTTTCAATACATTATAACTTTATATTCTACAAATGAATTTTTTCTGGAAAATTATTCAGTTACATTTTATAGTTAATAAATTTGTAATTGGTGACACTTTCAATTACTTTTTTCAGGATATCATCATAGTTTGCATTGAGAAATTAGTTTTCCTAATTTCCTAAGTGCTAATGTATTTAGGGAAGTTGGTCCAAACTCTGCTAAATAGGGGGTGCTCTGAATTTCATTTTGTTGATGTTAACTCTAACAGAGTTAAAGACACTGCCTTCTTTCCAATCACTCATTCTATGACAAACATTGTAATAAAACCAAACCCATTAATTAAATTATTACAAATATTTAAAGTTTCAAAATTTTATTCCTTTCCACTAAACATAAGAGATACATCAGAAGTTCCTTCCCACACACAGAGGTATTCCCAATTTCAATTGTATAATTCCAAGAAACAATTTTTTTTTGCCATTTTTTTGTACACTCATCATTTTCTTGGTTGAGTTCCATTCTTATATCACTAGGGGGTAAATTTCAGTATCTTTCTGGTGCAAAAATTTTTTTAAAAGTAAATTCACAAAAATGGTTAAAAGTGAGGTTTTTTTGACCACAGATTTACAATTAATTCTTTTTTCCTGTGTTTTTTTTTCTAATTTTTCATTTTTTAAAAATTTTTACAGACTGCATTTTGATTCATTGTACACACACAAATGGGGTACATTTTTTAGTTTCTATGGTTGTGCACGATGTAGATTCATACCATTCATGTAATCATACGTGTACATAGGGTAATGATGTCTGTCTCATTTCACCATTTTTCATATCCCCTCTCCCTCTCATTTCCCTGTGCATAATCTAAAGTTCCTCCCTTCTTCTCTCACCCCATTATATGTCATCATCCACTTCTCAGGGAAAACATTTGACCTTTGGTTTTTTGGGATTGGCTTGTTGCACTTAGCATGATATCCTCTACTTTCATTCATTTATCTACAAATGCCATAATATTATTCTTCTTTATGGCTGAATATTCAATTGTGTATATATACCACATTTTCTTTATCCATTCATTTATTGAAGGGCATCTAGGTTGGTTCCACAATCTAGCTATTGTGAATTGAGCTGCGAAAAACATTGATGTGGTTGTGTTACTGTATTATGCGAATTTTAAGTCCTTTGGGTATAAACTGAGGAGTGGGATAACTGGGTCAAAAGGTGGGTCCATTCCAAGTTTTCTGTGGATTCTCCACACTGCTTTCCAGAGTGGCTGCACAATTTGCAACTCTTCCAGCAAAGTAAAAGTGTGCCTTTTTCCCCACATCCATGCCAACATTATTATTGTTTGTGTTCTTGATAATAACTATTCTAATTGAAATAAGATGAATCTTAGAGTTGTTTTAACTTGCATTTCTCTAATTACTAGAGATGTTGATCACTTTTTCATATATTTATTAACTTCCTGTATATTTCTTCTGTAAAGAGTCTGTACAGTTCCTTGGGCCATTTATTAATTGGGTTCTTTGTATTTTTGGTGTAAAGTTTTTTGAGTCTTTTATAAATTTTGGAGATTAGTGCTCTATCTGAAGTGCAGGTGGAAAAGATCTTCTTCCACTCTGTGGGCTCCCTTTTCACATTATTGATTGTATCCTTTGCTGAGAAAAAACTTATTAGTTTGAGTCCATCCCATTTATTGATTATTGCTTTGATTTCTTGTGCTTTGGGAGTCTTGTTAAGAAAGTCTGATCCTAAGGCAACATGATGAAGATTCAGGCCTACTTTGTCTTCTATTAGGTGCAGGGACTCTGATCTAATTCCTGTGGCTTTGATCCACTTTCAGTTGAGTTTTGTGTAGGATGAGAGATAGAGGTTTAATTTCATTTTACTGCATATGGATTTCCAGTTTTACTAACACCATTTGTTCAACAGGCTATCTTTTCTCCATTGTATGTTTTTGGCTCCTTTGTCTAGTATGAGGTGATTGTATTTATGTGGGGTTGTCTCTGTGTCTTCTATTCTGTACCATTGGTCTGCCTGTCTATTTTGGTGCCAATAGCATGCTGTTTTTGTTACTATTGCTCTATAGTATAGTTTAATGTCTGGTATTGTGATACCTCCTGCATCACTTTTTCTGCTCACGATTGTTTTAGCTATTCTGAGTTTCTTATTCTTCCAGATGAAGTTCATGATTGCTTTCTCTATTTCTATAAGGAATGTCATTGGGATTTTAATTGGAATTGCATTGAATCTGTATAGCACCTTTGGTAGAATGGCCATTTTGACAGTATTAATTCTTCCTATCCAAGAACATGGGACATCTTTCCATCTTCAAAGGTTTTCTTCAATTTCTTTCTTTAGTGTTCTGCAGTTTTCATTGTAGAGGTCTTTCATTTCTTTTGTTACAGTGATTCCCAAGTATTTTATTTTTTATTTTTTTGAGGCTATTGTGAGTGGAGTGATTTTCCTAATTTCTCTTTCAGAGGATTCATTGCTTATGAATAGAAATGCATTAGATTTATGCATATTGATTTTACACCCTGCTACTTTGTTGAATTCATTTATTAGTTCTAGAAGTTTTCTAGTGGAGTTTTTGGATCCTCTAAATATAGAATCATGTCATCGGCCAATAGTAATGGCTTGAGTTCTTTTCATATTCATATCCCTTTAATTTCTTTGGTCTTTCTTCTTGTGGTTGTACATGATGTGGAGTTTCACTGGTTATGTATTCATATATGAAATTAGGAAATTTATGTCCAATTCATTCTACTGTCTTTCCCAATCCCATCCTCCTTCCCTTAGCTCTATTACCCCTTTCCCAATCTGGTGAACCTCTACTCTTTTCTGCCCTCCACCTATTGTGAGTCAGCATCTGCTTATCAGATAAAACATTTTGCCTTTGGTTTTATGAGATTGGCTTATTTCACATAGCATGACAGTCTCCAGTACCATTCATTTACCAGCAAATGCCATAATTTTATTATTCTTTATGGCTGAGTAATATTCCATTTTGTATATGTACCACATTTCTTTATCCATTCATCTATTTTAGGGCACCTAGATTGATTCCATAGTATATTGTGAATTGAGCTGCTATGAACATTGATGTGGCTGCATCAATATAGTATGCTGATTTTAAGTCCTTTGGGTATATGCTGAAGAGTGGGATAAATGGATCAAATGGTATTTCCATTCCAAGTTTTCTGCAGGATCTCCATACTGCTTTCCAGAGTAGTTGAACCAACTTGCAGTCCCACCAGCAACGTATGAGTGTGACTTTCTCCCCACATTCTCAACAACGCTTATTGTTATTTGTATTCTTGCTAATTACTATTCTGCCTGGAGTGAGATGAAATCTCAGCGTAGTTTTAATTTGCATTTCTCTAATTGCTATTGATGTTGAATTTTTTAAATATATTTGTTGATCATTCCTATTTCTTCTTTTGTGAAATGTCTGTTCAGTTCTCTTGCCCACTTATTGATTGGGTTATTTGTTTTTTTTTTTTAAAGGTGTTAAGTTTTTGAGTTCTTTGTATATCTGGAGATTAATACTGTAACTGAGGTGCAGGTGGCAAAGATTTTCTCCCATTCTGTAGACTCTCTATTTATGTTCTTGAATGTTTCTTTTGCTGTGAAGAAAATTTATACTTTTAATTTATACTATCCCATTTATTGAATCTTGATTTTAATTCCTGTGCTTTAGGCCTCTTGAGGAATTTGGTTTCTAGGTCAACATGATGGAGATTTGGGCTGACTTTTTATTCTAGTAGACCAGGGTCTCTGGTCTAATGCCTAGGTACTTGATCCACTTTGAGTTTTGTGCAGGGTGAGATATAGGAGTCTAATTTCATTTTGTTACATATGGATTTCTAGTTTTCCCAGTACCATTTGTTGAAGAGAATTTTTTTTTCCAATGCATGTTTATGGTGCCTTTATCTAGTATGAGATAAATATATTTATGTGGGTTTGTCTCTGTGTCTTCTTTTCTGAACCATTCATCTTCAGGTCTGTTTTGGTGCCAATACCATGTCATTTTTGTTACTGTAGCTCTGTAGTATATTTTAAGGACTATTATTGTGATGCCTCCTGCTTTACTTTTCTTGCTGAGGATAGCTTTCACTATTCTGGGTCTCTTATTTTTCCAAATGAATTTGATTTTTGCTTTATCTATTTCTGTGAAGAACATTCTTGAAAACTTAATAGGAATTGCATTACATCTGTATAGTGCTTTTAGTAGTAGGGCCATTTTGAAAATATTAATTCTATCTATCCAAGAACATGGGGGAGATCTTTCCATCTTCTAAAGTCTTCTTCAATTTCTTTCTTTAGTGTCTTTTAGTTTTCATTGCAGAGGTCTTTCATCTCATTTGTTAGCTTGATTCCCAAATATTTCACTTTCTTTGAGGCTACTGTGAATGGGATAGTTTTCCTAATTTATTTCAGTTGACTCATCATTGATGTATAGGAACACAATTGATTTATGGGTGTTAATTTTATGTCCTGCTAATTTGAGGAATTCATTTATGAGTTCTGAAAGTTTTTTGGGTGGATTCTTTTGGATCTTCTAAATATAGAATCATGTCATCAGCAAATAGTGATTGTTTGAGTTCTTCTTTTCCTATTCGTATCCCTTTAATTTCTTTCTTCTGTTTAATTGGTCTGACTAGAGTTTCCAGGACTATGTTGAATAGAAGGTATAAGAGGGAATCTCTGTCTTGTTCCAGTTGTTAGAGGGAATGTTTTCAATTTTTCTCCATTTAGAATGATGTTGACCTTGGGCTTAGCATTTATATCTTTTATAATGTTGAGGTATATTCCTATTACACCTAGTTTTACTAGTGTTTTGAACATGAATGGATGCTTTTTCTACAGCTATTGAAATAATCATGTGATTCTTGTCTTTAGATCTATTGATGTGATAAGTTATGTATATTGATTTCCTTATGTTGAACCAAACTTGCATCCCTGGAATGAAACCTTGACCTGGTACACTATCTTTTTAATATGCTTTTGTGATTTGCCAGTATTTTATTAGGAATGTTTGCATCTATATTCATGAGGGATATTTATCTCTAATTTTCTTTCCTTGATATGTCTTTGTCTGGTTTTGTTATCGGGGTGATACTAGCTTCATAGAATGAGTTTGAAAGGGTTCCTTCCTTTTCTATTTCATGGAATAATTTGAGGAAGATTAATGTTAATTCTTATTTGAAGGTCTGGTAGAACTCAGCTGAGAATTGTCTAGTCCTGAGCTTTTCTTTCTTGGTAGGCTTTTGATGGTATCTTCAATTTCATTGCTTGACATTGATCTGTTTAAATTTTCTATGTCCTCCTGATTCGATTTGGGCAGGTCATATGTCTCTAGAAATTTGTTGATGCCTTCAGGGTTTCTACATTTTTAGAGTGTAAATTTTCACAATAGGTCCTGATTATCATCTATATTTCAGTAGTGTCTGTTGTGATGTTTTTTTTTTTTTGATTGAGAACTTTTGTAATTTGAGATTTCTTTGTGTTAGCTTGGCTAAGGGTTTATCAATTTTATTTATTTATTTTTTTAAAGAACCACCTTTGAGTTTTGTCCATTTTTTTAATTTTTTAAAATTTCATTGATTTCTGCTCTGATTTTAATTATTTCCTCTCTTCTACTGCTTTTGGTGTTGATTTGTTCTTTTTCTAGAGCTTTATTTATTTGTTGATTTTGTATTTCTTTAATGTATAGCTCAATGTAATGAAACTTCTTCATAGCCCTGCCTTCCTAGTGTCCCAGAAATTTTTTTTAAGGCTCACATGAATTTTTAAAAATTTATGTGAATGATAATTATACAGAATAACAGGTTTCATTGTGGCATATTTGTACACACATGTAACATAATTTTGTCAATTTCAATCTTTAACACCTTACCTTGCCTTTCCCTCCTCTCCTTCCCAGTCTCCTTCTTTTATTAGTCTACCTTCTATTTTCATGAGATCCGCCTCACTTTTCTTTCTAGTTTACACATATGAAAGAAAACATATTACCTTGACTTTCTGAGTCTGACTAGTTTTGTGTAACCTGATGTTCTCTAGGTCCATCCAGTTTCCTGCAAAGGCATAATTTCATTCTTCTTTACTGAATATAACTCTGTTGTGAGTATATGTCACATTTTCTTTATGCATTTATCCATTGATGGACATTGAGGCTGGTTCCATGACTTGGCTATTGTGAATTGTGCTGTTATAAACATGGGTATGCATAAATCTCTATAGTATGCTGGTTTTAATTCTTTTGGATATATCCTGAGAAGTAGTATAGTGCAGTCTTACGATGGTTCCATTCCTAGTCTTTTGAGGAAACTTCATACTGATTTCCATAAGGGCTGTACTATCGTGTATTCCCATCAATAGTACGTAGGAGGCCCTTTTTCTCCACATCCTTGCCAACATTTATTGTTATTTGTATTTTTTTTTAATTATTGTAAACAAATGGGATACATGTTGTTTCTCTGTTTGTACATGGAGTAAAGGCATACCATTTGTGTAATCATAAATTTACATAGGGTAATGTTGTTTGCTTCATTCTGTTATTTTTTTCCCCTTCCCCCCCACACCTCCCACCCCTCTTTTCCCTCTATACAGTCCTTCCTTCCTCCATTCTTGCCCCCCTCCCTAACCCTAACTCTAACCCTAACACTAACCCCTCCCACCCCCCATTATGTGTCATCATCCACTTATTAGCGATATCATTCTTCCTTTGGTTTTTTGAGATTGGCTTATCTCACTTAGCATGATAGTCTCCAGTTTCATCCATTTGCCTGCAAATGCCATAATTTTATCATTCTTTATGGCTGAGTAATATTCCATTGTATATATATACCACAGTTTCTTTATCCATTCATCAATTGAAGGACATCTAGGTTGGTTCCACAATCTGGCTATGGTGAATTGAGCAGCTATGAACATTGATGTGGCTGTATCTCTGTAATATGCTGATTTTAAGTCCTTTGGGTATAGGCCAAGGAGTGGGATAGCTGGGTCAAATGGTGGTTCCATTCCAAGTTTTCTAAGGAGTCTCCACACTGCTTTCCAGAGTGGCTGCACTAATTTGCAGCCCCACCAGCAATGTAAGAGTGTACCTTTCTCCCCACATCCTCGCCAACACCTGTTATTGCTTGTATTCTTGATAATCGCCATTCTAATTGGGGTGAGATGGAATCTTAGGGTGGTTTTGATTTGCATTTCTCTTATTACTAGAGATGTTGAACATTTTTCCATATGTTTGTTGATTGCTTGTAGATCTTCTTCTGTGAAGTGTCTATTCATTTCCTTAGTCCATTTGTCAATTGGATTATTTGCATTCTTGGTGTAGAGTTTTTTGAGTTCTTTATAGATTCTGGAGATTAGCGCTCTATCTGAAGTATGATTGGCAAAGATTTTCTCCCACTCTGTAGGCTCTTTCTTCACATTGCTGATAGTTTCCTTTGCTGAGAGAAAGCTTTTTAGTTTGAATCTATCCCAGTTATTAATTCTTGCTTTTATTTCTTGTGCTATGGGAGTCCTGTTGAGGAAGTCTGGTCCTAAGCCGACGTGTTGAAGCTCTGGACCTACTTTTTCTTCTATAAGATGCAAGGTCTCTGGTCTGATTCCGAGATCCTTAATCCATTTTGAGTTTAGTTTCGTGCATGGTGAGAGATATGGGTTTAGTTTCATTCTGGTGCATATGGATTTCCAATTCTCCTAGCACCATTTATTGAAGAGTCTATCTTTTCTCCATTGCATATTTTTGGCCCCTTTGTCTAGTATGAGAAAATTATATTTATTTGGGTTTGTGTCCGTGTCCTCTATTCTGTACCATTGATCCACCTTTCTATTTTGGTACCAATACCATGCCGTTTTTGTTACTATTGCTTTGTAGTAGAGTTGAAGATCTGGTATTGCGATTGTTATTTGTATTCTTGATGACTGTCATTCTGACTGGAGCAAGATGAAATTTCAGTTTAGTTTTGATTCACATTTTCCTGATTGCTGGACATGTTAATCATTGTTTTTTCATTTAATTATTGATCATTTGTATTCTTTTGAGAAGCAACTGCTTAGTTCATTTGCCCATTTATTGAATAAATTATTTCTGGGGTTGTTTTTTTCTGTTGTTGAATTTTTTTAGTTCTTTACATATTCTTAGATATTAATCTCGATAGCTGGCAAAGATCTTTCCCATTCTCTAGATTCTTCCTTTGCACTGTTGTTTGCTTTGCTCTTAGAAGTTTTCAATTTGATGCCATCTGTTTATTAATTCTTATTTTTCTTCAATGAAAAATTTTTTTTATTTTTTACAGACTGCATTTTGATTCGTTGTGCACAAATGGGGTACATCATTTCATTTCTATGATTGTACATGATGTAAATTCATACCATTCATGTAATCATACATGTACATAGGGTAACAATGTCTGTTTCATTCCACGACTTTTCATAGCCCCCCTCCCTCTCATTTCCTTCTATGTAATCTAAAGTTCTTCCATTGCCCATAGGGCATAAAATCAGCATACTACAGTAATGCAGCCACATCAATGTTTATAACAGTGCAATTCACAATAGCTATATTGTGGAACCAACCTAGATGCCTTTCAATAGAGGAATGGATAAAGAAACTGTGGTATATATACACAATGGAATATTATTCAGTCATAAAGAAGAATAATATTATGGCATTTGCAGGTAAATAAATGGAGTTGGAGAATATCATGCTAAGCGAAATAAGCCAATCCCCAAAATCCAAAGGCCGAATGTTTTCCCTGATAAGTGGATGATGATATATAAAGCAAGTAGGGGAGTGGGAAGTGAAAGAAGAATGGAGGAACTTTAGATTATGTAGACAGAAATTTTGATATGTTGTATCGGTGTTCTCATTTACTTCTAAGTATTTTTTATTTCCTCCCTGATTTCTTCTGCTATCCATTTGTCATTCAGTAGAATGCTATTTAGTCTCCAGGTGTTGGAGTAGCTTCTATTTTTTTATTTTATCATCGATTTCTAGTTTCATTCCATTATGATATGATAGAATGCAGGGTAGTATTTCAATTTTTTTTTGTATTTGCTAAGAGTTGCTTTGTGGCATAATATATAGTCTATTTTACAGAAGGATCCACGTGCTGCTGAGAAGAAAGTGTATTCATTAGATGATGGATGGAATACTCTATAAATGTCCATTCAATCTAAATCTTTGATTGTATTATTTATTTCTATAGTTTCTTTATTTAGTTTTTGTTTGGAGTATCTATCCAGTATGCGAGAGGTATGTTAAAGTCACCCAGTATTATTGTGTTGTGGTTTATTTGCTTCTTGAAATTCAGAAGGGTTTGTTTGATATGCTTAGGTGCTCCATTGTTTAGGGCAGAAATATTTAGGATTGCTATTCTTGTTGATTTATAATTCCTTTAAGCAGTATGAAAAGTCCTTCTTTGTCCCTCCTGATTAACTTTGGCTTGAAAGCTTTATCTGATACAAGGATAGAAACCCCTACTTGTTTCTAAGAGTCATGGGAAAGATATGATTTTTTTTTCCCCATTCTTTACCTTCAGTCTGTGCATGTCTTTGCATATGAGGTGAGTGTCTTAGAAACAGCATATTATTAGGTTTTTATTTTTAATCCAATTTTCCGGTCTATATCTTTTGATTGATGCACTTAGGTCATTTACATTCAGTGTTATTATTGAGATATGATTTTTATTCCCTGGCATTTTGATATATTTCTAGTTTTTAATTTGAATTAGTGTTTCTATTTATTTACTATTCTTTTAATGTAGTTCCCCCATTTGCTGGTTTTCACTTTTATTTTTTATTTCTGCTTCATGAAATATGTTATTGAGTATGTTTTGTAGTGCAGACCTTCTAGTGGTGAATTCTTTTAACTTTTATTTATCATGGAAGGATTTTATTTTATCATCTATGCTGAAGCTTAATTTTTCTGGGTATAGTATTCTTGGTTGGAATCCATTTTTTTTCAGTGCTTTGTGTATATTATTTCAAAACCTCCAAACTTTGAGAGTCTGGGTTGAGAGATCAGATGAGATCTGGATTGGTTTCTCTCACTGTTACTTGTTGCTTTTTCTGGGCGGTCTTTAAAATCTATCCTTATTCTGTTTGTTAGGAATTTTCATTACAATGGGACTTGGTGTGAATCTATTGTAATTTTGTATATTTGGGGTCTTCTAAGCTTCCAGTATGATTTTTCTATTCCTTTCATAAGATTTGGGAAATTTTCTGATATTATTTCATTAAAAAGATTGTGTATTCCCTTTGATTTTATCTTTACACCCTCATCTATCCCAATAAATCTTAAATTTGGTCCTTTTTAGATTTTCCTATATTTCTTGGAAATTCTGTTTATGGTCTCTTAACATGTTTTCTCCATGGTTAACTTTGCTTTCAAAATTATATATTTTGTCTTCATTGCCTGAAATTCTGTCTTCCAAATGGTCTAGTTTGTTGGTGATACTTTCAATTGAATTTTTAATTTGTTTTATTAAATCCTTCATTTTTAGGATTTCTGCTTTTTTTTTTTTTCCCAGAATCTATCTCTTAATTAAAGTGATCTTTTGCTTCCTGTGTTTTCTCTTTGATTTCACTGAGTAAGTAGAGTTTCTACCCTGTGGACTTATAGTGTTCCTGAAGGTTTCCAGTACCTCACTGTTTCAGAGGAGAAAAATAATAACAAAACCAATACAAACAATATGCAACATTAAACCAAATAGTTCCTATCATGACATCTGCAATGTTAATTATCACAATAAACACAAATGATATGATCAGTTATTGCTTACAATAAAAACAAATTCACAAAAGGGTTTACAATTTCAAATGTTGGACTGGGAGGTAGGATGTGATCATTATGAGAGAGGAGGAGAGAAGATAGGAGTAAAAAAATTAAAAGAATAGTAAAAGAGAAAACAATAGATATTGGTTATTAGCTGAAGGAAAGAGAGAAAGAGAATCAAGGGAACCTGACAGGCAAGAGAAAAAAATATACATATATAAAGTAGAAATTTAGAAAACTTAAAAATAAAAATAAAAGAATACAAAACTAAAATACACTAATCAAACAACTTAGTTTCAAAAACTGATCCATAACAAGTAACTGGCTTCAAAAATGCTAGAAATTAGTTAAAAAAACCCAATATGAATATGATGAATATGTAGAAATGTTCATGTACCATCAAGGTCATTAAACTGAGAAAAGACAAAAAAAAAAAAAAGAAAAAAAGAAAATATCTTGATGAATTGATGAAAAGTTAAAGAATTATTTTCATTGGAGTTCAAAAGATTCTCAATTTCTCTTCTCATCAGTTTTAGGTGAGGTCGACTAGATCATGATGCTTCACCCTCTGGATCGTTGGAGTGAGGCAGGTGGAATTCCTGGGGGCAGGGTTTAGGCTTAGGTGGACTTCAAGCTCTTCAATGAATGCCAATTGGTTGGAAATTTTAAAACAGTCCATCTCCAGGACCCAGTATTTTCTGGTCCATGTTGGAAGACTGTACCCCAGGAATCTCCCCTGGGTTCCACTAATGTAGTCAAGGAGTCAATACTTAGTCCTTTTTATATGCGGCAGTCCCCATGTTTCCTAGTCTGGGGGTTAGTTTCCTGTTCTCATCTTTCCAAATTTCTGGCCAGATTCATGTCTTCCGGGCAGTCCTGCAAGCAGCCAGATTGGAGGGAAAGGGGTAGACCTGGGTGCATTTCCATGACCAGTTGTACTCACACATCTCAGGCCTCCTAAAATGTGTTTCCATTAATTCCTTTATCCCTCCACTTTGCTCATGGAGGAACTACTCTGGCTGGTGCTGCTGAGGATTTCTTCCTTAATTTATTATATTCAACCTCCTGAGTCCCTGATGTGCTTTGAATGTCCAGTTTCAAATTGTGGTAAAGTACTCCCCCCC